>NW_026943818.1:12111423-12116423 GCF_035594765.1 Anolis carolinensis
GGAATTTGTATCTGTCGATTTTTGGGACTGTCCGCACTATGGATCAGACCATGGCTTCTTAAGCTCCTAAGCATCGCAATGGCAGATATTATTATTATTATTATTATTATTATTATTATTATTATTATTATTATTATTTTCTATTAAGATCTGAAGCTAGGAATTTGTATCTGTTGATTTTTGGGACTGTCCGCACTATGGATCAGACCATGGCTTCTTAAGCTCCTATGCATCGCAATGACGGATATTATTATTATTATTATTATTATTATTATTATTATTATTTCCTATTAAGATTTGAAGCTAGGAATTTGTATCTGTCAATTTTTGGGACTGTCCGCAGTATGGATCAGACCATGGCTTCTTAAGCTCCTATGCATCGCAATGGCGGACATTCTCCCCATTCCATACCCATTTCGAGGGGCTTAATGGTGGGCTTCCTTTGTAAGCAGAGCCAAGCTAATAAAGTCGAGGGAAAGGGTACAAGTGGGTGGTCCATTCCCACTCCTTCATTCATCCTCTCAACTCCTTCAAGTGTTTTCTCCTCGTATTTTCTTAACCTTGGTGGTCCGGAGGGAGACGCAAACTATTGACTTATGATACCCAGATGTAGCTTAGATTGAGACCCCTTTCATCGTCAGTCATTAGAAAGATTTGGTGAGCCTTGGAAACCATCTGGTTCTGGCTTCTCATAGCCGGCGTATTGGTCCTTCATGTCAATAGGGTTTGCTATATCCATGCAGAGTCCAATGACTATTATTTATAATTCAAGGATGTGGGGAACAAACACATTAGGACTGTTTTACAAAGATGTACCAAACATTATGTTCATGCTTGAATGTTTTCCGCAATAACCAATAACTTACTAGGAGATTGGGTAAAGAAACACAATGATCGCATTATTTGACCATTGACTTTGACACAGTTTACTCCAAAAATCAACAAAATAATTAGAAAACATTGGCACCTGATTAAGGATATCCCAGGATGCCAAAACTTACTGTATATACTCGAGTATAAGCCTAATTTTTCAGCCCTTTTTTAAGACTGAAAAAGCCCCCCCTCAGCTTATACTCAGGTGAAGGTCCTGGTTGGCTTATATTTGGTATCTTATTAATATCAATCAAAATTGGTTTTGATTAGGAACAGTGGTAGATCATAGCCCTCTAGAATCTCTTACATTTACTGATAGTATATATTACAATGAATATTTTACTTTAGGTATCCACTACCTGTATTTACTTTGACTACAATAGTATGATTCTTAACATAAATGGAATACACTCAGCAACACTTACACAGGTATTCTGGAAAAATTATTCCTCTTTATAGTTTCAGTGTCAGTTCTGTCAAATAAAAATCAAAACCAGACAAAGTCTTATTGTTGACTTAATAACAATCAAAATAGTTGCCGCAGCGTTGAATCGAGGTAAATAAACAGTTCTTAACATATATATGTACAACAAGACAACCCTTCACATAAGTGTTAACATAAAACTGTTGTAGTCTCTAGATTGGTCACAATCTTATCCAATCAAATAAATGAAAAACAAGCAGAATCTACTGCTTTCTTAATGGTGTTCTCAAGTATTGCTGGAGCGTAGAAAAAGACTGTTCAGTAATTAATATATCATCTTTATCAGTTCTTCTCAGAGCAGCTCCTGGATACCAGACATACATCAATGTCTTAAGGGTTAAAGGAATAGGTTGTTGTTTTTAGATGTCGATACCAATCCGTTGTAGGGTATCTGGGATGGCCAAGTGATCTGTGGTGCCGGGGATGGTTGCGACTGGTTTCCCGGGTATAGGCCAGTTTCGTTGCTTCTTCAGGTAAATCAGATTTCCCACTGCTTGTTTGGGCTAAAGAGTGGTGTGGCTCTGCCTTCTTGATTCTTCTATACATATAGAAATACAAAGAATAACTATCTAATATACACTTTAAAGGTAAAGTTTAAAGGTCTTCTCCTTTTCAGCTTTTCCTTCAATTTTGTCAAGGAACTTTCCATGCAATGTTTTGTTGTGCCAGCTGTCAGCTCTAGTTTGTAGTGCGGTTTTCTTGTAATGATTTTTTTGTCTGCTGTGCTTTGATTTTTGACTTCAATCAAAGCAGGTTCTTCACTTTGCTTGACATCTTCTGCCAGGGCATGTTCTTCTTCTTTGGCTGCTTGTTTTACTTGCAAGAGTCCTCTGCCCCCTGATCTTCTAGGCAGATATAGACGATCAACATCATTGCATGTTGTTGTTGTTGTTGTTGTTGTTAGAGAAAGCAAAACCCTGTGGTAACATAAAAAAGGTATCTTGCACAAAAGGAGACACTGGGCCTTTAAATTTGATTCTGTATTCCCCCAAGGGTTAAATGGCAGACTTGATATCACCTGCTGCCTATAGGTTACTATTGGATTTTAGGAGAAGTAGTAGATTATCTGGTGCTCACAGTTGCAACATTTGAACACAACTGTGCACAGACGACCACGTGTAAGTCTGCATTCTCTTAAAGTATTCTGATGTTGTGTATATATCATAGGGAGTGCTTTTGTGTGTCTATTTTGGTGTTTTTAGTTGAATTTTTGGGTTTTTCTTTTCCCATGCTTACAGAAATTCCAGCAGAGCCATTCTCACTCACTTGTTGTGTTTATTCATGAACTACTGGGATTCATGAAATACTGGGATTTGTAGTGGGTTGTTGTGAATTTTCCGGGCTGTCTGGCCACATTCCAGAAGCATTCTCTCCTGACGTTTCACTCACATCTATGGCAGCCATCCTTATAGTCGTGAGGTCTGTTGGAAACTAGGCAAGTGGGGTTTATATATCTGACTATGAGTTTTCCAGGCTGTCTGACCATGTTCCAGAAGCATTCTCTCCTGACGTTTCACCCACATCTATGGCAGCCATCCTTACAGTCGTGAGGTCTGTTGGACACTAGGCAAGTGGGGTTTATATATCTGACTGTGAGTTTTCCAGGCTGTCTGGCCATGTTCCAGAAGCATTCTCTCCTGACGTTTCACCCACATCTATGGCAGCCATCCTTATAGTCGTGAGGTGTGTTGGAAACTAGGCAAGTGGGGTTTATATATCTGACTGTGAGTTTTCCAGGCTGTCTGGTCATGTTCCAGAAGCATTCTCTCCTGACGTTTCACCCACATGTATGGCAGCCATCCTTATAGTCGTGAGGTGTGTTGGAAACTAGGCAAGTGGGGTTTATATATCTGACTGTGAGTTTTCTGGGCTGTCTGGCCATGTTAATACATAATAATGCAATATAATAATATTAATTCTATATTATATATTAAATGTAATATTACTATTAATATTACCATATAATGATATAGTACAATATAGTAATTTAATGCTTATATTGTGCTATGCTAATAATATATTGTATGTACATTTGATTTGTAAGCCTCTCTGGGGTGAGAAGAGCAGGATCTATATGTAGTAAATAAATAATAAATAAAAATGTTCTGGAAGCATTCTCTCCTGACGTTTCACCCACATCTGTGGCAGGCATCCTCGGAGGTTGTGAGGTCTGTTGGAAACTAGGCAAGTGGGGTTTATATATCTGTGGGAGAAAGAACTCTTAGATTTGTAGTTTGTCAGAGAAGGCTGAGTCCTTTGTAGAACTACGCATCCCAGGATGCCATAGCCTTGAGCCCAGGCTATTGAACTGGATTAAATTCTGAATTCGAATTTTCTGGGTCCTCCAATGCAAGTATTATATGGTACATAATAGGCGTTTTCGCGTATCTATGCAGAATTTGGGAGCATAGATACAGAGGTCGTCTTGTTATCTCAACTGGATTAAATTCTGAATTCGAATTTTCTGGGTCCCCCAATGCAAGTATTATATGGTACATAATAGGCGTTTTCGCGTATCTATGCAGAATTTGGGAGCATAGATACAGAGGTCGTCTTGTTATCTCAACTGGATTAAATTCTGAATTCGAATTTTCTGGGTCCCCCAATGCAAGTATTATATGGTACATAATAGGCGTTTTCGCGTATCTATGCAGAATTTGGGAGCATAGATACAGAGGTCGTCTTGTTATCTCAACTGGATTAAATTCTGAATCCGACTTTTCTGGGTCCCCCAATGCAAGTATTATATGGTACATAATAGGCGTTTTCGCGTATCTATGCAGAATTTGGGAGCATAGATACAGAGGTCGTCTTGTTATCTCAACTGGATTAAATTCTGAATTCGAATTTTCTGGGTCCCCCAATGCAAGTATTATATGGTACATAATAGGCGTTTTCGCGTATCTATGCAGAATTTGGGAGCATAGATACAGAGGTCATCTTGTTATCTCAACTGGATTAAATTCTGAATCCGAATTTTCTGGGTCCCCCAATGCAAGTATTATATGGTACATAATAGGCGTTTTCGCGTATCTATGCAGAATTTGGGAGCATAGATACAGAGGTCATCTTGTTATCTCAACTGGATTAAATTCTGAATTCGAATTTTCTGGGTCCCCCAATGCAAGTATTATATGGTACATAATAGGCGTTTTCGCGTATCTATGCAGAATTTGGGAGCATAGATACAGAGGTCGTCTTGTTATCTCAACTGGATTAAATTCTGAATCCGAATTTTCTGGGTCCTCCAATGCAAGTATTATATGGTACATAACAGGCGTTTTCGCGTATCTATGCAGAATTTGGGAGCATAGATACAGAGGTCATCTTGTTATCTCAACTGGATTAAATTCTGAATTCGAATTTTCTGGGTCCTCCAATGCAAGTATTATATGGCACATGATTGGCGTTTTCGTGTATCTATGCAGAATTTGGGAGCATAGATACAGAGGTCGTCTTGTTATCTCAACTGGATTAAATTCTGAATTCGAATTTTCTGGGTCCTCCAATGCAAGTATTATATGGCACATGATTGGCGTTTTCGTGTATCTATGCAGAATTTGGGAGCATAGATACAGAGGTCATCTTGTTATCTCAACTGGATTAAATTCTGAATTCGAATTTTCTGGGTCCTCCAATGCAA
>NW_026943818.1:12121423-12314971 GCF_035594765.1 Anolis carolinensis
ATAGTTTTTTAGCTGTGTCTATCATAGAATCATAGATGTGTTGTCGAAAGCTTTCATAGCCGGGATCACTGCGTTGTATGTTTTCCGGGCTGTCTGGTCATGTTCCAGAAGCATTCTCTCCTGACGTTTTGCCCACATCTATGGCAGGCATCCTCTGAGGTTGTGAGGTTATGTTGTTGTTGTTGTTATTATTATTATTGTATTTATACCCTATTTTACTTACCATTCAGTATCCATTGAGTGAGTTTGTATAGCAAATAACAAAATGTAATGTTAATATAGTAGAGTCTCACTTATTCAACACTCGCTTATCCAAGGTTATGGATTATCCAACGCATTTTTGTAGTCAATGTTTTCAATACATCATGATATTTTGGTGCTAAATTCGTAAATACAGTAATTACTACATAGCATTACTGCTTATTGAACTACTTTTTATGTCAAATTTGTTGTCTAACATGATGTTTTGGTGCTTAATTTGTAAAATCATAACCTAATTTGGTGTTTAATCGGCTTTTCCTTAATCCCTCCTTATTATCCAACATATTCGCTTATCCAACATTCTGCCGGCCTGTTTATGTTGGATAAGTGAGACTCTACTGTATGTAATATAGTAATAAAATAATAATAGAATCAAATAGTAATAATAAGCAAGGAAGGTTTATATATCTATAGAAGGTGGAGGGAATAACTTGTCAGTTAGAGGCCAGTGTAAATGTTGCAATTAATCACCTTGATTAGCATTAAATGACCTTCCAAGCTTCATGTCCTGGCCTGGGGGAATCCTTTGTTCAGAGTCGTTAGCTGCCCCTGATTGATTCATGTCAGGAATTCTTTTTTCAGAGGGTTGCTCCTTATTTCCTGTTCTGATTTACTATGTTGCTTAAACAAAAAGTAGTTATGGATATTCTTTCTTAAGATTTTCTTGACTAGATGTGTTTCAAGAGGATTGACCATTGACTGAAAAAGTTTGAGAGGATCAAGGCAGGACCATATTTTTTTTAATGGAAGATCGGACATGAAAGTCCGATCTTCCAAAGTCCGCGCTCCATTTTCAACCCATTGCACCACATTAGTTTGCCGGTCTTGTTTTCGGTTTGAGAAATTATTCACAAAGGCGATCTTGGTACGACGTCATCCATGGAGACGATCTGTTTTGAAGGGTTCATCTTCAAGGTTGGCGTTCCATGGAAGCGAAAACTCAGTTGGCATCTTCTGTTGAGAAGCCAGGGTGTTTGATCAGCCCAGAGTGGGCTTCAAACCACGTCTCTCCCTTCTTCCTTGGCTCGACTTCAAATCTATTGCAACTAGCAATTAGCCCAATCATATCTCAGTCGCTTCCCCTTCAGCCATGAAATTACAAAATGCAAGTTCTCGAAGAAGTAGGTCACAAAGCCGGGGAGAGAAGGCGGCATATAGTTAGCCATCTATATGTGAACATTAGACTTCTGGGAAGCTGATGGCAGTCCTGGCTTGTTCAGTAGACTCTCCTCTACAGTTCCATTTGGCGGGAAGCCTTAGGATTGAACGGTTGTGTTGTTAAAGTACGAAGTATGGAACCCTGCACAGACGGGGAAGCCTTAGCATTGAACGGTTGTGTTGTTAAAGTGCGAAGTATGGAACCCTGCACAGACGGGGAAGCCTTAGTATTGAACGGTTGTGTTGTTAAAGTGCGAAGTATGGAACCCTGCGCAGACGGAGAAGCCTTAGCATTGAACGGTTGTGTTGTTAAAGTGCGAAGTATGGAACCCTGCGCAGACGGAGAAGCCTTAGCATTGAACGGTTGTGTTGTTAAAGTGCGAAGTATGGAACCCTGCGCAGACGGAGAAGCCTTAGCATTGAACGGTTGTGTTGTTAAAGTGCGAAGTATGGAACCCTGTGCAGACGGAGAAGCCTTAGCATTGAACGGTTGTGTTGTTAAAGTGCGAAGTATGGAACCCTGCACAGACGGGGAAGCCTTAGCATTGAACGGTTGTGTTGTTAAAGTGCGAAGTATGGAACCCTGTGCAGACGGAGAAGCCTTAGTATTGAACGGTTGTGTTGTTAAAGTGCGAAGTATGGAACCCTGCACAGACGGGGAAGCCTTAGTATTGAACGGTTGTGTTGTTAAAGTGCGAAGTATGGAACCCTGCACAGACGGGGAAGCCTTAGTATTGAACGGTTGTGTTGTTAAAGTGCGAAGTATGGAACCCTGTGCAGACGGAGAAGCCTTAGCATTGAACGGTTGTGTTGTTAAAGTGCGAAGTATGGAACCATGCACAGACGGGGAAGCCTTAGCATTGAACGGTTGTGTTGTTAAAGTGCGAAGTATGGAACCATGCACAGACGGGGAAGCCTTAGCATTGAACGGTTGTGTTGTTAAAGTACGAAGTATGGAACCCTGCACAGACGAGGAAGCCTTAGCATTGAACGGTTGTGTTGTTAAAGTGTGAAGTATGGAACCCTGCGCAGACGGGGAAGCCTTAGTATTGAACGGTTGTGTTGTTAAAGTACGAAGTATGGAACCCTGCGCAGACGAGGAAGCCTTAGCATTGAACGGTTGTGTTGTTAAAGTGCGAAGTATGGAACGCTGTGCAGACGGGGAAGCCTTAGCATTGGACGGTTGTGTTGTGAGAAGCTGGTTGCGGAAACCGAGTGTCGACTTCTTCCGTGACGGCTTCAGCAAACTTGTTCATCTTTGGCAGAAATGTATCCAATTGTCTGGTGATTATGTGGGAAAGTGAATAATGGTCGTTAAAGAGCACATTCTAAGGATGCTTTCTGTGTTTGATTTATTAAAATATTCCCATCCAAACCCAAGTCACGAAGGCGGAGGCATTACTTTACATTCAACCCAAGTACATGGCAAACATTCAATGCCATTACACATATAAACACACACTTGGCAATTTAGCATTTTCCAGCTTCCAGCTTCATGAGAGTGTGCTCAATTTTCGCCACAGGGGGAGATATAGCTTCACTGTCCACTTGTGACACCGAGTCCTTGATGGTATTATTTCCTCATTCCTTTCTGTGTGATTTTATGGTGTTGTAAATTAGTTAAATTAGCCTCCCCACATAAAGCAGCTGTCTTTCGGGCTGCTTAGGTCAACCGCAAGCTAGGCTATTAATGGTTGGGGCTTTAACCCGACCTGTGCTTCGATCTCATGTATAGTGATTTATTACAGCTGGCTGCTAACCAGCTGAACCAGAGGCCGGCCTTATTTGTAGTGATCATGAGTTGTGTCCAGAAAAGCAACCTGTTCGCCTCCTGATCTCACTACTTTTCCCTCTTTTCTTTCCAGCGGAACCTGCTGATCTCTTGAAGGTATTAGATTTCCACAATTTGCCCGACGGCATCTCCAAAACAACAGGTTTTTGCACAAGCCGGAGGTCTTCCAAAGGAGCCGATGTGGCGTACCGAGTCACAAAAGACGCCCAGCTGAGTGCCCCGACCAAACAGCTCTACCCTGGTAAGCTTTGCTTTATATTCCAAGTCAGGGGATGGGATATGGAGTCCATTGTCCTATGTGAACTCAATGTATGGTTCCGTATCACAGGGCAAAACTACTACGTGCAGGCTCTTGTTGGGACACAGAGGGAAGGGGGGCGGGGCCTCCTTCCAAGAGCCTGAGACAGGGCTGAGCCTCTATACTTCTCCTGAGAGGACTTTTAGGACTAAAGGGTGGGGCTAGGGGCGGGGGAGGGGCCTCTAACCAAGAGTGAGAGACAGGGCTGAGAATCTATACCTCTCCTGAGGTGCTTGTTGGTACACAGAGGGCGGAGCTAGGGAAGAGGGCGTAGCCTATTTCCAAGAGCCTGAGACAGGGCTGAGCCTCTATATTTCTCCTGAGAGGCCTTTTAGGACTAAAGGGTGGGGCTAGGGAAGGGGGCGGGGCCTCCTTCTAAGAGCCTGAGACAGGGCTGAGCCTCTATACCGCTCCTGAGAGGCCTTTTAGGACTAAAGGGCGGGGCTGGGGTGGGGGCGGAGCTTACTTCCAAGAGCCTGAGACAGGGCTGAGCCTCTATATCTCTCCTGAGAGGCCTTTTAGGAGTAAAGGGCGGGGCTAGGGAAGGGGGCGGGGCCTCCTTCTAAGAGCCTGAGACAGGGCTGAGCCTCTATACCGCTCCTGAGAGGCCTTTTAGGACTAAAGGGCGGGGCTGGGGTGGGGGCGGAGCTTACTTCCAAGAGCCTGAGACAGGGCTGAGCCTCTATATTTCTCCTGAGAGGCCTTTTAGGAGTAAAGGGCGGGGCTAGGGAAGGGGGCGGGGCCTCCTTCTAAGAGCCTGAGACAGGGCTGAGCCTCTATACCGCTCCTGAGAGGCCTTTTAGGACTAAAGGGCGGGGCTGGGGTGGGGGCGGAGCTTACTTCCAAGAGCCTGAGACAGGGCTGAGCCTCTATATCTCTCCTGAGAGGCCTTTTAGGAGTAAAGGGCGGGGCTAGGGAAGGGGGCGGGGCCTCCTTCTAAGAGCCTGAGACAGGGCTGAGCCTCTATACCGCTCCTGAGAGGCCTTTTAGGACTAAAGGGCGGGGCTGGGGTGGGGGCGGAGCTTACTTCCAAGAGCCTGAGACAGGGCTGAGCCTCTATACCTCTCCTGAGAGGCCTTTTAGGAGTAAAGGGCGGGGCTAGGGAAGGGGGCGGGGCCTCCTTCTAAGAGCCTGAGACAGGGCTGAGCCTCTATACCGCTCCTGAGAGGCCTTTTAGGACTAAAGGGCGGGGCTGGGGTGGGGGCGGAGCTTACTTCCAAGAGCCTGAGACAGGGCTGAGCCTCTATACCTCTCCTGAGAGGCCTTTTAGGACTAAAGGGCAGGGCTAGGGGCGGGGCTTCTTCCCAAGAGCATGAGACAGGGCTGAGCCTCTATACCTCTCCTGAGATGACTTTTAGGAGTAAAGGGCGGGGCTAGGGAAGGGGGCGGGGCCTCCTTCTAAGAGCCTGAGACAGGGCTGAGCCTCTATACCGCTCCTGAGAGGCCTTTTAGGACTAAAGGGCGGGGCTGGGGTGGGGGCGGAGCTTACTTCCAAGAGCCTGAGACAGGGCTGAGCCTCTATACCTCTCCTGAGAGGCCTTTTAGGACTAAAGGGCAGGGCTAGGGGCGGGGCTTCTTCCCAAGAGCATGAGACAGGGCTGAGCCTCTATACCTCTCCTGAGATGACTTTTAGGACTAAAGGGCGGGGCTAGGGGCAGGGGCGGGGCCTCTTCCCAAGAGCGTGAGACAGGGCTGAGCCTCTATATTTTTCCTGAGAGGCCTTTTAGGACTAAAGGGCAGAGCTAGGGAAGGGGGCAGGGCCTCCTTACAAGAGCCTGAAACAGGGCTGAGCCTCTATACGTCTCTTGAGGCTCTTGTTGGTACACAGAGGGCGGAGCTAGGGAAGGGGGCGGGGCCTCCTTCCAAGAGCTTGAGACAGGGCTGAGCCTCTATACCTCTCCTGAGGCGTTTGTTAGAACACGGGGGCGGGGTATAGAGGTCCAGCCCCGTCAGGCACTTGGGAAGAGGCCCCGCCCCCTCCTCTAGCCCCGCCCTTTAGTCCTAAAAGGCCTCTCAGGAGAGGTATAGATGCTCAGCCCTGTCTCATAGCTCATAACTCTGCCCATCCCAGTCCTGGCTGCCCATTTGTGGCCCTGACCACCTCCTCCTCGCAGACCTGCATCTTGGACTAGGGGCGAGGCTCAGCCCCGCCCTCTTGAGCAGGAGCCACGCCCACCCCCTAAGCCACGCCCCCTACTGGGACCCAACGGTTTTTATGGGCAGAAATTAGCCAAAATGACATATGGAGAAGAGGATTCGATTGTCCCTTGGACTCCTCTTCCTCTGGTTCTATATTTTGGAGCCAAACCCAGGCGAGGAGGAGAAGTTCGGGTGATGACCTCCATCTCAAATGAAGCCTTGTGTACAAAACCGCCGGGCATAATTGAGACCTTGAACGTCTCTCTTGGATCTCTGCTAAGCCCTTGCTTCTCTTTTAATAATATGCTGCCTCTAAATAACTAGATGTCGCTTTGGCTTTCCCAACAAGCCGGGGAAGAGGCCGAGCGGGATCGAGATAAGAGAAGTAATTGCAGATGGAAATGGGTCTTTGGGGATTTGACAATAAAAGGGTGTCGAGAGGGCTATATTTGGGGGTAATTAGAAGCCTTTTGTTATCCCAAAGTGGTAGTTATGGGGTCTTTGTTTTGGACTTGTTCAGCCACTGCCAACATGGCACAACATTAACGGAGAAAGTGCTTTGCTTCTGAAGATATATAACTGTCCTACAAGAGACAGCAAAGAACAAAAGAGATAGTTTTGACACCTAAAAAGCAGGCACTGCAGTCCCCTTTTTTTTCTTCATTTTTATTATTAGATTTTCACAACAAATAAATCCCAGGAGGGTACAGATGCCTACACAGAATTCAGTGTATACATTAGTTCTTTTTCAATATAGTATGACCCCCCTGTTGGGGTGCAGTCTGATGATGAAGGGGGATTTGGGTTTATGCAGACTGACCAAGGAAATGTTGAAGGCTCCGGGCTGTGGCGCAGGCTGGAGAGCAAGCCAGTTGCAACCAGCTGCAATGAATCACTCTAACCAGGAGGTCATGAGTTCGAGGCCCGCTCGGAGCCTATGTTTGTCTTGTCTTTGTTCTATGTTAAAAAGCATTGAATGTTTGCCTATATGTGTAATGTGATCTGCCCTGAGTCCCCTTCGAGGTGAGAAGGGCTGAATATAAATGCTGTAAATAAATAAATAAATAAATAATTGTTAGAGAGGCTGCAGGCTAGCAGTGAAGCAGAAGTTTGTGATAAACAGACTAGTAATGAAGCAGAAGTCAGTGATAAGGGTGACCTTTCACAGGATTCAGAACATCAACAAGTCCCAGGTGGCTCTGGCAGTGAGTCAGAGGAGTCTTCCTTAGATAGGGATACAAGGTTAAGAGTTCATCGTTCCAGACGTTCTCTTAGGATAGCTGGTAAACGTGTGGGAACTCAAGGACAAAGGAATGCTTTCTTAGCCTGTAAGCATGGTTAAATGAGAGAAAAACAGAGAAAGATTTCAGATGAAGCAACGTTGCTTTTGAAAGCTAAGTTCCTGCCTTGTCTATGCTCAAGAAAAAGGATTCTTGCTTTTGTTCATGCCTAGATCCTGTGTTTTGGATTGTATTTTGGACTTCATACTGCTTTGTTTTCAGGACTGATTTGATATATTACTTTGAACTATATTCTACAGATTGCCTTTGCATTTGGATTATTGCTTTATTTACTGCTTTTTATTCAGACTTTGCTATCTTTTATTAATAAACTGTAAAAACCAAGTCTGCTGTGTTGGAGTGTGTGTTAAGAGCAAGGTGTACCACAGCTGAGGTGCAACACCCCCATATCGATGAAGGAATACATAGTAGAGATGATCTAGGAAATTTGTAGAAAGGACAGCAGACGTAGGACAATATGGTATTTCAGACAGCATAGGCCTAAAGGTCTATAGGCCATAACCAGTGGTTCAAATTATACCTTTAGAAAGGCCCACAAGCATTGAAATAGAGGAGCCCATATTCGAAGCGGTATTAGCCTGTGATGACATTGTCAACTCTTTGGTGGGAATTCATAGTTCTCTTCTTTTCCTCTCTTCTCCGGATACAGCATCTCCATTTCCAGAAGATTTCTCAATCTTAACCACTGTAAAAGCAAAGAAAGGAAGCCAGTCTTTTCTGCTCTCCATTTACAATGAGCAAGGCATCCAGCAGATTGGCATGGAGATGGGCAGGTCTCCTGTATTCTTGTATGAGGACCACACAGGGAAGCCCGGTCCTGAAGATTACCCTTTGTTCCGGGGCATCAACCTATCAGATGGCAAGTGAGTATCCTCCACCCCTATTATTATTATTATTATTATTATTATTATTTTTATTATTATTATTATCAACACAACGACGTTGTATGGCACAGCAAACAAGATAGATATGCTGGATTTCGTTTCGCAAAACCACAAGTCGAACACTTCCCAAGTGTCTAGGACTGTGTGATGTATTTTCTGATGATGCAAGGAAACCGACGAAACCAGTGATCATATCCTCAGCTGCTGTAAGAAAATTGCACAGACAGACTACAAACAGAGGCACAACTATGTGGCCCAAATGATTCATTGGAGCTTATGCCTCAAGTACCACCTCCCAGCAGCAAAGAACTGGTGGGATCACAAACCTGCAAAAGTATTGGAAAATGAGCACGCAAAGATACTGTGGGACTCCCGCAGCCAGACTGACAAAGTTCTGGAACACAACACACCAGTTCTTTTCCACAGTTGTGGAAAAGAACAAGGTTTGGATCATTGATGTCGCCATCCCAGGTGACAGTCGCATAGATGAAAAACAACAGGAAAAACTCAGCCGCTATCAGGATCTCAAGATTGAACTTCAAAGACTCTGGCAGAAACCAGTACAGGTGGTCCCGGTGGTGATGGGCACACTGGGTGCTGTGCCAAAAGATCTCAGCCGGCATTTGGAAACAATAGACATTGACAAAATCACCATCTGCCAACTGCAAAAGGCCACCCTACTGGGATCTGCACACATCATCAGAAAATACATTATTATTATTATTATTATTATTATTATTATTATTATTATTATTATTATTATTGTATGACACAGCAAACAAGATAGACATGCTGGATTTCCTTTCACAAAATCATCACAAGTCGAACACTTTCCAAATATCTAGGATTGTGTGATTATTATTATTATTATTATTGACACAACGACATTGTATGACACAGCAAACAAGATAGACATGCTGGATTTCCTTTCACAAAATCATCACAAGTCGAACACTTTCCAAATATCTAGGATTGTGTGATTATTATTATTATTATTATTGACACAACGACATTGTATGACACAGCAAACAAGATAGACATGCTGGATTTCGCTTCACAAAACCACAAGTCGAACACTTCCCAAGTGTCTAGGACTGTGTGATGTATTTTCGGATGATGCGCTCAGATCCCGCAGGGTGGCCTTTTGCAGTTGGCAGATCGTGATTTTGTCAATGTCTATTGTTTCCAAATGCCGGCTGAGATCTTTTGATGTGCCCATCACCACCGGGACCACCTGTACTGGTTTCTGCCAGAGTCTTTGCAGTTCAATCTTGAGGTCCTGATAGCGGCTGAGTTTTTCCTGTTGTTTTTCATCTATGCGACTGTTACCTGGGATGGCGACATCAATGATCCAAACCTTTTTCTTTTCCACAACTGTGATGTCTGGTGTGTTGTGTTCCAGAACTTTGTCAGTCTGGATTCAGAAGTCCCACAGTATCTTTGCGTGCTCATTTTCCAATAGTTTTGCAGGTTTGTGATCCCACCAGTTCTTTGCTGCTGGGAGGTGGTACTTGAGGCATAAGTTCCAATGAATCATTTGGGCCACATAGTTGTGCCTCTGTTTGTAGTCTGTCTGTGCAATTTTCTTACAGCAGCTGAGGACATGATCAATGGTTTCGTCAGCTTCCTTGCAGTCTGCATTTTGGGTCATCAGCTGATTTTTCGATCTTGGCCTGAATGGCCTTTGTCCTGATTTCTTGCTCCTGGGCTGCAAGGATCAGGCCTTCTGTCTCCTTCTTCAGGGTCCCATTCGTGAGCCAGAGCCAGGTCTTCTCCTTATCAGCTTTTCCTTCAATTTTGTCAAGGAACTTTCCATGCAATGTTTTGTTGTGCCAGCTGTCAGCTCTAGTTTGTAGTGTGGCTTTCTTGTACTGGTTTTTTGTCTGCTATGCTTTGAGGATTATTATTATTATTATTATTATTATTATTATTATTATTATTATTGTATGACACAGCAAGCAAGATAGATATGCTGGATTTCGTTTCACAAAATCATCACAAGTCGAACACTTCCCAAGTGTCTAGGATTGTGTGATTATTATTATTATTATTATTATTATTATTATTATTATTAGATTAATTTCAATTACTTGTAGTTATCTTACAACTCACATATGTGCAGGGGAGACGTTTCTGAACAGAAGCAAAAGACTGTGGGTAATATAATGAACTCTATTGAAATGTTCATCTTCTAGAACTTACCATGACCTGGAGAACCTAGAAAATTCCTGGAGAACTACCATCTCTAGCTATTTGTTAAGTCTTCCAAGTCAAGCCTATGGTAACTTCCAACAGAATCATAGCATAGAAGAAGCTAGAAGGTTTCTAAAGAGATATCCCATCTAGATATAAGAGATGTCCTTCAAGGTGATTCTATGATCAATTCCAACAGAAACATACCATAGAATCATCTAGAAAAATGGAAGGAACTGGTTCTTCTCTCCCATACTTTGGAAAGATGGACTTCAGGAATGCTTAGACTCTTTATGAGATCTTCTTAACTTCTCAGGTGGCACCGGATAGCCATCAGCGTCCACCAGAAGAACGTCACCTTGATTTTGGATTGTAAAAAGAAAATCACCAAGTTCTTGGACCGGAGTGACCATCCCATCATCGATGTCAATGGCATCATTGTCTTTGGAACAAGGATCTTGGATGAAGAAGTCTTTGAGGTAAGAGGAAAAGAGTCGCTGGAAATCCTGAAATAGGGATTCTCTTCTCCTTTTCTTTCTCCTTCTCTGTGTGTCCTAGTGTCCATGTGACCACTAGGAAGAGGTTCCATAAGTCAACTGTCCAGTTCGGTAACCTTCTTATTCTGGTACTTGAGGCATAAGTTCCAATGAATCATTTGGGCCACATAGTTGTGCCTCTGTTTGTAGTCTGTCTGTGCAATTTTCTTACAGCAGCTGAGGATATGATCAATTTATTATTATTATTATTATTATTATTATTATTATTATTATTACAGTTTTATTATATTTATTTATTACAGTTTTATTATATTTATTTAGTCAGTTTTATTATATTTATTTATTCAGTTCATTATATTTATTTATTCAGTTTTATATTTATTTATTGTATGGTTACAAGTGTTTTATTTAATATTTGTATAGAATGTAACCAGGTCTTTTCGAGCCTGGTTGATATGGCCTAAGGGCTAATCAATAAAATGTTCTTCTTCTATTATTATTTATTTATTTATTTATTTATTTATTTATTTATTTATTTATTTATTTATTTATTATCATCCCATAGTGAACCATGGTGATTGTGTTGGACCACTATGATACTTTGTTTTTCTGTGCAAAACAACCATTAATGAATTTTTCACCGAAAAAGGTCCTAATTACGAATTTTCCGATTTCCAGAGATTTTCTTACAGTAGGAAGAGCAATACTAAAACCAGTGCAGAATTATATTATACTAGCTGTGCCCGGCCATGCGTTGCTGTGGCGTTGTCTGGTGGTGTTGGTGAGAAATTGTTGAGGTAGTGGTGGTATTGAATGTCTATTGTATGGTTATATGCACACTGAAGTGTATTATATGGCAGTGTGGACTCAAGATAATCCAGTTCAAAGCAGATAATATAAGATTCTAAATGGGTTATATAGCTGTATGGAAGGGTCTTGAGTCTACACTGCCATATAATCCAGTTAAAATCTGATAATCTGTGGAAGAGGCCTAAGTGAGGCCTAACTGTGCCTGTCCCCTGGGCTGAGTAGGTTGCTAGGGGACCAAGTGGGTGGAGCTTAGCCTTCAAACTGGCAACAGTTGGATAAAAACTATTATTCCTCTCCCTGTAATTAGGACTTTATTTTTCTTTTCTTTTTGTTGTATCAACCTAGAGCCGTGAATGATGGGTTGTGTTGTCAAATTTTGAGGTTGGGGGGCCTGTAGTTTTGTTGTTTTGTGGGTCGCCCTGATGCCATCACTCTTTTATATATATAGATCTTTTCCTTCTCGTTGAATTCTTACATAGATGAGACCTGGCTGAAATTTTGTGGGAATGAGAAGCACGTTTCCTTAGTTGTAAAGCTTCCAATGGAGACACTGTCTGTTTCTGTTTTTAGCAGCGGACGTGAGATGACTTGAATCAACCGGGAGCTTAACTTTTGGGACTCTTTGCAGATAGAATCTCTCCTGCATTAAGGGTTTTTAGCTTTTAAGGGGGTTCCTATCACGTCCGCCGAAGGCCCTGTCAACAACGGAAGGCTGATAGCAACTCGAGAGGGGCTTAACCTTGGTCCCGATAAGAAACATCCCTGTAATGGAGTATCGTGAAATCTCCAACTTTCCACTAATGGCCTGCTGGGGAGTCTCGAAAGATTCCTCCGACCTCAGAGCGGAAAACAACTCCTGCTCATTAAAATTCAATTAACTTCAGCTCCACGTTGTAGGGAGAAACGAGGAGCGGGATATATTTTGACTGAGTGCCAGGCTCTGTCCTTTGCATGTAATTTCCGTTTTGCAAGGGAAACATGGTGCAATGAAGTATGAATTTTTGATTTACAGATGTTATCTTTGATTGTGTGTTTGTGTTTTAAAAGGGTGAGTATTGCAGTTATTGCTTCTCTGCACTCAAAAATTCATAATTCATTACACATGGGTTAGAAAATACAGAGGGAATGTCTCCCTAGGACAGGGGTCCCCAAACTAAGGCCCATGGGCCGGATGCGGCCCTCCAAGGTCATTTACCTGGCCCCTGTCCTAAACTTTAGACTAAGTCTACCTGGTCTTTGGAGGTCTCTTTACTTACCTATGGTCTTATGAGATCGTCTAGATCGTCTTTGAAGGTCTGTTTGCTTAGCTACAGCATTATGAGACCATCTAGATGGCCTTTGAGGGTCCCTTTTCTTATCTATGGTCTTCTGATGGCCTGATGAGATCATCTAGATGGCCTTTGAGGGTCCCTTTCCTTATTTATGGTCTTTTGATGGCCTGATGAGATCATCTAGATGGCGTTTGAGGGTCCCTTTCCTTACCGATGGTATTATGAGATCATCTAGATGGTCTCTGGGGGGTCTCTTTCCTTATCTATGGTCTTATGAAACCATCTAGATGGCCTTTGAGGGTCCCTTTCCTTACCGATGGTATTATGAGATCATCTAGATGGTCTCTGGGGGATCTCTTTCCTTATCTATGGTCTTATGAAACCATCTAGATGGCCTTTGAGGGTCCCTTTCCTTACCAATGGTCTTATGAAACCATCTAGATGGCCTTTGAGGGTCCCTTTCCTTACCGATGGTCTTATGAAACCATCTAGATGGCCTTTGAGGGTCCCTTTCCTTACCGATGGTCTTATGAGACCCTCTAGATGGTCTTTGGGGGTCTCTTTGCTTACCTATGGTCTTATGAGATCGTCTAGATCAGGGGTCCCCAAACTAAGGCCCTCCGAGGTCATTGACCTGGCCTCTGTCCTAAACTTAGGGTTGACCTAAGACTTGAAGGCACACAACAACAACAATCCTAATTTTGGACCATTTCATCATAGTCCTGCCCCCCAACAGTCTGAAGGACCGTGAATCGGCCCTCCACTTAAAAAGTTTGAGGACTCCTGCTCTAGAAGGAAGTTACCAAAGAGCCATGCCGGAGGACCTAATGATTCCTAGAGAGGTGTCCACTTTCACAAAACCCCAAAAAAATCAAATATGGGGGTTGGATGACTGTATCTGTCCATCTTAAGGCTCCGAGTTGTAGCTAGCACTGCCTCCTTTCCTCCGGCGAATTTACCCACCACCTTGGAGAGAAAATTTACGAGGCTGGCGTCGCCTCCGACCGCCGCTGCCAAGCTTGATTTCACTTTTCTCTGCGAGGAAGTCTCCATTATTATTATTATTATATGTATATTTTCGAAAAGCCTCAAATCCATAGTGGGGGGAAGGATGGAAAATGCGAAAAGGTCTGAGCCAGCATCTTTTTCTCGCAGGCCGTTTCGATTACCGAACGGGAGAGCTGTCCCCGCAACCTCTAATTTATGGTTTTAATCGTTGGAGTTTCGCTGCAGTTTTTTTCCCCGTTGTTATTTTTCAAGAGCTGCTCTCTTTTTTTTTGTACTCTTGGAAGAAGGCCGCTTTGATCATCTGGAATCAATCCCCGGAGCTGTGTTGTTCTTTCCCCTTCTTTTGGTAAGAAGGGAAGGATTCATAAGTGCTGTCTAAGAGGGAAAAATGTTGACATCTCTTGGCACTTCTGCCCTTGGAAAAGGTAATGCTTGTGGTGAGCTTCTCATGTTGTCGTCCAAGCGGTGGAGTCACTTCGATGTGCTTTTCTTAAAGAATGGGTCCAGATGGAGTTTGAGAGTCTTCCTTTCTAAACTATGTCAAGAGGATGCTGGGAACTGTAGTCCAGGAATATTCTGTTTCAATGGAAGCCTCTCGTACTCACAGTTGCACAAACTCAAAACATCTGGGTATCATTTTAGTCCGAATCAAAGCGGACACAGTTGTTGCACTCCAGACCTGGAAACAGCTATGACCACGGTATAAAAAATACCTTGACAGAAATCTGGAAGGAGGAACTAAGTTGTAATGAGAGAGAAATAGGAAATTGGACAAATTCAATTAATAAAAATAAAACATTTAAAGATAAAGGAAATGCAACGTAAAATCCACACAAAATGGTATAGAACGCCTGTGTAACTAGCCCATATAACCAGAACCTCCCCAAAACAATGTTGGCACAACTGCAGGAAAACCGGAACATATACCCACATGTGGTGGGATTGCGAAAAAATACAAAAGTTCCAGAAAACAATTAAGAAAGAAATGGAGGAGTTATTAGATTGGAACAAGAGACAATTTTTCCTCCAGAAAATTGAAGGTGAAGGGGGAACTAAAAAATGGGAACGATTAATAAATGATATGTTAGATGTAATTAAAGCCACAGTCACCTTAGGCTGGAATACCAAAAGAAATAGGACATTAAAACATGGTATAAATATTTAGCAGACTACCTCCTCCAAGACTACATTAGCGAAAGGAAAAGTTACTATAGAAAAGGCCAAATCAGAAAGACATGGGAGGTAAAATGGAAAGACTTAATTTACAGAATAAAGGGGAAAGACAAATATAAGGAATTAAACAAGATTATCCTCATGATCGAACAATTGTAATAAATATAGAAAATTTGTAAACTCTTCCTGTGGAGGGGAGGGAGGGAGAAAAATGAAGAAGAATGTAAACATGTGTTACCGATGGAAAATGTTCTGAACGTTTGTATAATTTTACGTAGCACTATTTACAATAAAAATAAACTTTTTTTAAAAAAAGAGTACATGAACAGGAACATAGAAAACAGGATATATTAAATCCAAAACCAAAGCTTGACTTGAACTAGGAACAAAAGGACTCAGGCTTAGCTTCTCACTCTAACACAGCGTTGCCTGAACTGATCTTAAGGTAAAACAACTTGTGGTTTAATAGACACCCATGAAAGCGTTCTGTTTCCCGTGAATTTCTTTCACAACTTTTCCATGTAATCTCTCTGAACGGCGTAATCTATTTGTAACTCTGATTTGTAAATGAATACTTTTCTTGATCTCCGTAGCTGCAGGTGGGTTCCCATGAGATCCCTCCTTATTACTCAGCTCTTCACTCGATTCCTTATCTTCTGTTGCTACTTCTAAGTCTCCTGAATGCCCTTGAGGGCCTGCATTTTCCAAGCCGGTTTTTCTTGCAGAGAGAAATATCATTTCCCAGACTTGAGGGCCCATCACTTTGTGCCACAGGGAAGCTCACAAAACTCTCCAAATCATCCACAGGAAAGCTCACAATCCTCTCTAAATCATCAGTTAAACCATCAGCCTCTAGTGACTGATCTACCACAACGGTATTTGGACTGAAATTCTTGAATTTTGGAGACCTCTGTAGTTCTGTTCTCTTGTCACTCGAAGTTGACAAGACAATTGGGGAAATAACAAATTGCATAGCCCACAAAATGAGACCTTTCCAAGCTCCAAAAAAGGTCCCTCTTAGTAAACGACAGAGACCATAGCCGTTTGGGGGATTGTAGGCATTGTAATCCAAAAAGAGAGAGGACGTTCCAAGCTTTGAGGATAGCACAGGCTTACCGACCGATATTTTCTGCCAGGAAGGAAGGCGAAGGAGAGACAAAAGCATGTTAAAAGAGTGAGGCAGGAGAGAGGGAAGACCAAGATGGAGGGGGAAATTGTACAATGGGAAGGTTATAATTTCCATGGAACAAATTACCCGGCTCTGCGCTCTCCTTACTCAGCAGGGAAACCAAATCTGCGGACGGAGCCACGAGCCAAAAGAATAAGCTCGAATTAGGCTCCGATTCACGTGATCCATCAAAAACGCAACGAGCCAAGGGAAAGGTCTGTTCTCAACCCTTTTCTGCCAGGTAGACGTCAGAAGCAAAAAGCGGATACAGCTGCCGAACGAAGGAGAAACGATCTCTTCACTGCAATAAAGACACGAGGAACCATTTCCTTGCCTCTCTTCTCTTTGACACAGCCACCATTTTGAAGTCTAGTCCAGATGTTGGCGTGTGGACACATCTTGGCAGGACATTGTTGTCTCGATTTTCCCATCCCAAGAAGCCTTGAGGAAAAAGTCTCAAAAATGGCTGTTGGGATGACTGGAAGTAACTCCGTTGACATTCTCAATTAGTAAATTTGATTCTGAGGACTCTTTAGGTCCTCCGGTGCAATTCTATGCTGAAGGACCTAGAGATTCCAAGAGGAAACACCTCTTGAGGAAATTCTAGATCCTCCAGGATAGTTCTAGGTCTTCTAGTGTGACTCTATAGCCTACTTCTGCTAAGAGTTGACCATGGAGAACCAAGCAGGTTCTAGAGAGAATACCTCTCTAGGAAACTCTAGATCCTCCAGTACAGTTCTATGTCTTCTAGTGTGACTCTATAGCCAACTTCTGTCCTAGATAGAATATCTCTCTAGGAAATTCTAGATCCTCCAGTACAGTTCTATGTCTTCTAGTGTGACTCTATAGCCAACTTCTGTCCTAGATAGAATACCTCTCTAGGAAACTCTAGATCCTCCAGTACAGTTCTATGTCTTCTAGTGTGACTCTATAGCCAACTTCTGTCCTAGATAGAATATCTCTCTAGGAAATTCTAGATCCTCCAGTACAGTTCCGGGTCTTCTAGTGTGACTCTATAGCCAAATTCTGTCCTAGATAGAATGCCTCTCTAGGAAACTCTAGATCCTCCAGCACAGTTCCAGGTCTTCTAGTGTGACTCTATAGTCAACTTCTGTCCTAGATAGAATGCCTCTCTAGGAAACTCTAGATCCTCCAGTACAGTTCCAGGTCTTCTAGTGTGACTCTATAGCCAACTTCTGTCCTAGATAGAATACTTCTCTAGGAAACTCTAGATACTCCAGTACAGTTCTAGGTCTTCTAGTGTGACTCTATAGCCTACTTCTGCTAGGAGTTGACCATGGAGAACCAAGCAGGATCTAGAGAGAATACTTCTCTAGGAAATGCTAGATCCTCCAGTACAGTTCTAGATCTTCTAGTGTGACTCTATAGCCAACTTCTGTCCTAGATAGAATACCTCTCTAGGAAACTCTAGATCCTTCAGTACAGTTCTAGGTCTTTTGTATGTCTATAGCCTACTTCTGCTAGGAGTTGGCCATGGAGAACCAAGCAGGATCTAGAGAGAATACCTCTCTAGGACTCACATCATGGGCCCCAATTTGGCTCCATCACTTGAGGTTCCTCATCTTTGTTCTCCAGCCTTGTGGCTCATTTTAGGAAAGTGACTCTTTCACTTTGGCAGGATGAAATATATATGGATGCATCCATCAGAGGAATTTATGGAATGCCTGGTTTTTTTTATGAACTTGAGGTTCCTCACCTTTGTTCAGACATCTCTTCTGGACTTGAGGTTCTTCACCTTGTTCTCCAGCATTGCCACTCATTTTAAGACAGGCATTATCACTTCTTTTGGCAGGAGTGATATGAATTCTTCCTTTGAAGGAATGTATGGAACTCATCTTTTGAACTTGAGGTTCCTCACCTTTGTTCAGACATCTCTTCTGGACTTGAGGTTCTTCACCGTGTTCTACAGCGTTGCCACTCATTTTAAGACAGGCATTATCACCTCCTTTGGCAGGAAGTGATATGAATTATTCCTTTGGAGGAATTTATGGAATTCATCTTTTGAATTTGAGGTTCCTCACCTTTGTTCAGACATCTCTTCTGGACTTGAGGTTCAACACCTTTGTTCAGACATCTCTTCTGAACGTGAGGTTACTCACCTTTGTTCAGACATCTCTTCTGAACTTGAGGTTCCTCACCTTTGTTCAGACATCTCTTCTGAACTTGAGGTTCCTCACCTTTGTTCAGACATCTCTTCTGAACTTGAGGTTCCTCACCTTTGTTCAGACATCTCTTCTGAACTTGAGGTTCCTCACCTTTGTTCAGACATCTCTTCTGAACTTGAGGTTCCTCACCTTTGTTCAGACATCTCTTCTGGACTTGAGGTTCCTCACATTTGTTCAGACATCTCTTCTGGACTTGAGGTTCTTCACCTTGTTCTCCAGCATTTTAAGACGGGCATTATCACTCCTTTTGGCAGAAGTTATATGAATTATTCCTTTAGAGGAATGTATGGAAGTCATCTTTTGAACTTGAGGTTCCTCGCCTTTGTTCAGACATCTCTTCTGGACTTGAGGTTCTTCACCTTGTTCTCCAGCATTTCAAGACAGGCATTATCACTCCTTTTTCAGGAGTGATATGAATTATTCCTTTGGAGGAATGTATGGAACTCATCTTTTGAACTTGAGGTTCCTCACCCTTGTCCTCCAGCCTCGCAGTTTATGTTAAGACTGGGCCTATCTGGCTTTTGGCAGGATGGAATATATACAGATTCCCTCCTCGGAGGAATTTATGGAACATCTCGTCTGAACGTACAGAGAAAAGATGTCCTCTGCTGTTGTTTGCTGGCAACCATGGGTGACGCTTGTCATCTCCTCCTCCCTTCCCGTCAGTTTTCAGAGACCTCTTCAGCTGACACATGACTCACAGTGGAAAAATGTTGAAGCAAGTATAACTTTTTTTAATGCAATGTGTTGTGGCGACTAGGGAGACGGCACACGGGGAATCGACACTGGCTGTATTTTCCATTTTTGAAAAAGAAAGGCATCCGAGAACGGAATGAGCTTGTGCCTTTGTTATTACTTCCCTGCCTCGCCAGTAACTCGACAAACCAAACGTCCTCCCATTCTGCAATGCAAACGAATTGGCGTGAAAGTTTTATTATTGTTTATTATTATGAACTTTTGCTATACAAAGGACAAGTCATTTTTCACTGTTGTTTTGTTTTCCTGCCAAGAGAAAGTCTCCAAAAACCAAACTGAGTTGTAACATAGAATTTCCTCTCTGGAAAATTCACGTATAGCTGGGTTGTTGTATGTTTTCCAGGCTGTCTGGCCATGTTCCAGAAGCATTCTCTCCTGACGTTTTGCCCACATCTATGGCAGGCATCCTCAGAGGTTGTGAGGTATGGAGAAACTAAGCATGAAATCTCTATATGTGTGTGTATGGGCATTTCCTCTGTAGTATTTCCAAGCTCTATATATCTATTTTTATATATATACAGCTAGACATCTCTCTTTATATAGATAATTATATCTGCATAGGATTTGCAAAGACTTGCAAACATGTGAGATTTAACTCTTCCAACACGGCAATGTTAAGCTCAGGATTCAACCGCCTTTCTTGGCACCATGGAGAAAAAAAAAGGTTCCTGTTTGGCTCAGTTGTTGGTAAGAAACGTGAATCTCTCTGGATTAAATACCTGGATTTGGAGACAGAGTGGGTAATGTTGGAGGAAGAAACGTGATCCCAAACTGAACAGGAAAGAAAACACCGAATGTGGGGCACGCAAAGATGAAACCGAAGGCCTGGCCACCTCTTTCGGCTGACGGAGGAGTTTTCAGGGTCCATTCACTCCCTCCATTCCCCCTCCCGGCATCGCTTTCTCTCCAAGAAAAATGCAGCAATTTCCTCCATAACAGAAGCCTGGCCCGGATCATGCCTTTCCCATTCAGAAGAGGCGGCCAATTCCTTTGGCGACTAGAACCAGGCCAAGAAGTGCCAGGAAAAACATCGCGGCCAGATGCGGGTGCCGTTTTCGGTACCGAAAACAAAGGCAAAGCGAGAAAGAGTGGGTGACTCCACACTGTAGAATGAATGCAGCTTGAGACCAGAGTCTTTGCAGTTCAATCTTGAGGTCCTGAGAGCGGCTGAGTTTTTCCTGTTGTTTTTCGTCACCTGGGATGGCGACATCAATGATCCAAACCTTTTTTCTTTTCCACAACTGTGATGTCTGGTGTGTTGTGTTCCAGAACTTTGTCAGTCTGGATTCGGAAGTCCCACAGTATCTTTGCGTGTTCATTTTCCACGACCTTTGCTGGTTTGTGATCCCACCAGTTCTTTGCTGCTGGCAGGTGGTACTTGAGGCATAAGTTCCAATGGATCATTTGGGCCACATAGTTGTGCCTCTGTTTGTAGTCTGTCTGTGCAATTTTCTTACAGCAGCTGAGGAGATGATCAATGGTTTCATCAGCTTCCTTGCACAGTCTGCATTTTGGGTCATCAGCTGATTTTTCGATCTTGGCCTGAATGGCCTTTGTCCTGATGTCTTGCTCCTGGGCTGCAAGGATCAGGCCTTCTGTCTCCTTCTACAGGGTCCCATTCGTGAGCCAGAGCCAGGTCTTCTCCTAGTCAGCTTTTCCTTCAATTTTGTCAAGGAACTTTCCATGCAATGTTTTATTGTGCCAGCTGTCAGCTCTAGTTTGTAGTGCGGCTTTCTTATACTGGTTTTTTGTTTGCTGTGCTTTGAGGAGTTTCTGATTTTTGACTTCAATCAAAGCAGGTTCTTCATTTTGCTTTACATCTTCTGCCAGGGCATGTTCTTCTTCTTTGACTGCTTGTTTTACTTGCAAGAGTCCTCTGCCCCCTGATCTTCTAGGCAGATATAGCCGGTCAACATCACTGCCAGCGTGCAGTGAATGATGAATGGTCATGAGTTTTCTTGTTTTTCTGTCCAAGTTGTCCAGTTCCACCTGTGTCCAAATTATTATTATTATTATTATTATTATTATTATTATTATTATTATTATTATTATTATTGTATGGCCAGAGTCACTGAGTTGCTGTGAATGCTGTGAAGAGAAGGCTGAGAGGAGACATGAGAGCCATGTACAAATACGTGAGGGGAAGTCATAGGGAGGAAGGAGGGAGCTTGTTTTCTGCTGCCCTGCAGACTAGGACACGGAACAATGGCTTCAAACTACAGGAAAGGAAGGAGATTCCACCTGAACATCAGGAAGAACTTCCTCACTGTGAGAAGGGCTGTTCGACAGTGGAACTCTCTTCCCGGGGCCGTGGTGGAGGCTCCTTCTTTGGAGGCTTTTAAGCAGAGGCTGGATGGCCATCTGTCGGGGGTGCTTTGAATGTGATTTCCTGCTTCTTGGCAGAATGGGGTTGGACTGGATGGCCCATGAGGTCTCTTCCAACTCTACTATTCTATGATTCTATGATTCTAATTTTCTGGACTCTATGGCCATTTTCCAGAGCCCCCGGTGGCGCAGTGTGTTAAAGCACTGGGCTGCTGAATTTGTGGACCAAAAGGTTGGCGGTTCGAATCCAGGGAGCGGAGCGAGCATCCGCTGTTAGCCCCAGCTTCTGCCAACCTAGCAGTTCAAAAGCATACAAATGTGAGTAGATAAATAGGTACCGCTCCGGTGGAAAGGTAACGGCACTCCATGCAGTCATGCCTGTGGCCACATGACCTTGGAGGTGTCTACGGACAACTCCGGCTCTTAACCCATTTATAATCTTATTCTATCTGCTTTGAACTGGATTATCTTTACTATTTCCCATACCACCATACTTCACCACAGCAACGCGTGGCCGGGTACAGATATATATATATATATATATATATATATATATATATATATATATATATACCGGGTAGCCAAGCTAGTGTGTGTATTGTATATATGTGTGTGTGTGTATAAAACCACATTTTGGCCTTGTAATTCCACTTTTAGCTTATGTTGTCTAATAAATTGTTGCAAAGGGATTCTCCATGCAAACCCGGTTCCAGCTGGGTATCCAAATGCGTACATCAGTTTAAGAACCACAGCCAGCAGGAATTTTGTGTCATTTATTTAGCAGGCAAAAGCTTCTCCAAAAATGCATTTTTTATTGTTATCTTCCCCGTCTAGTCTCTGAAAATTTGTCCAGGAGCCAATACATGTATCACCTATTGAATTTCCACCAGAATTTCCCTGTTTTCTTGGTCTCTGGCCAGATGTATGTTACAGGTGGATGGTCTTTTTCTTCTTCTTAGACTTTGAAACATTTTTAAAAAGTTTTACAAGGTAGGCTTTTTCATAAAGAAAAGGTGGGGATTTTATGGGCAAAAAGATGGAAAATCTCCTTAGAGACGTCGAAAGAGGAAGATGCCTTGGAAGCAGAAGCGAAAACATTCATTCCTCTGGCTTCCCAAGCTGAAACCAAACCACTTTTGCAGGCTGGAAAATGTTAGGATCGTCTGTCTCTTTTGGTTTCTGTTTTTGACATGTTCATCCCTAGCTTTGGGCCAAATGAAGGGATGGAAAAGCCGAGTTAACTCTTCAGTTTGACTTGATATATTAATTCCCTGTTATCCTATGTTTTGGTGGAATCGATTTGGTTTTAGGAGCCCCTGGTGGTGCAGTGGGTTGAAGAGACTGGTTTTTGTTCAGCTTCTGGCTTGACAGTTTCAGTATATACTGTATATACTCGAGTATAAGCCTAGTTTTTCAGCCCTTTTTTTAAAGACTGAAAAAGCCCCCCTCGGCTTATACTCGGGTGAGGGTCCTGGTTGGCTTATATTTGGGTCAGCTTATACTCGAGAATATATGGTACATTTATTATTTTTTTCTATTATTATTGGTATTATTACATTTATCATTTTTCTCTATTATTATTGGTATTATTACATTTATTATTTTTCTCTATTATTGTTGCTATTACATTTATTTTACTCTATTATTATTATTATTATTATTATTATTATTATTATTATTATTATTCCACTGAGCTGCTGAACTTGGTGACTGAAAGATCACCGGTTCGAATCCGGGGTGCACAGTGAGCTCCCGCTGTCAGCCCCAGCTTCTGCCAACCTATGTAAAGCTATTTTATACATTTTACAAAGATGACAAAACTTGCTTCTTTCTCTGCTGGACATGAGCTTGTCTGGGACTGGTATTTGTTCAGCTTCTGCCTTGACAGTTTCTCATATATATATATATATATATATATATATATATATATATATATGGAGTCCTTGGTGACACAATCGGTTCAGTTGCTGAACTTGCTGACCGAAAGGTCAGTGGTTTGAATCCGGGGAGCAGGGTGAGCTCCTGCTGTCAGCCCCAGCTTCTGCCAACCTAGCATATATATGGGTGTGTGTGTGTATGTAAAGCTATTTTATACATTTTACAAAGATTACAAAAATTGCTTCTTTCTTTGCTAGACATGAGCTTGAGTGGGACTTGGTTTTTGTGCAGCTTCTGCCTTGACAGTTCCTATATATATATATATATATATATATATATATATATATATATATATATATATATACACACACACTAGGCATGTCCGATCGATGGAAAAAATGTTTCAATTCTCGTTTCTAAAGTAGGGGGTGCCAGCGCTTCGATATAGAAAGTATTTCCGAATTTTTCACCCAAAAATTTCGGATATTTCCAAGAATTCATAATGATTCTAAATGTTTCTAAAATGGCAGACGCGCATGCGCAATCGCCCCAAAAAAAAGGAAACTGGGGGGACTTTTACAGGGCTCTCCCGCCCTCATTTCTTGAGCTATCCTCATCAAATTGGGTACAGTGGGAGATCACATTCAACACTCTTTGCTCAACAAATTGCAGAACGTTTCCTGTCTCCTATGATTTTTGGCGAATTTTCATAACTTTTTATAATACACTATTTTTCAATATTTGAAGAAACCTGTTCCTGGTTTGAAAGTCTTTATTTCCTGTTCAATATGGGTTCTTATCACTGTGAAAGTCCCTCTTCTACTTGTGTAGACTTTAATGAAACATTAAGACACATTTAGAGAATGGGCCAACGATGGTTCTTATTACATTGCTGGTTGCGCCCAGGGACAACGTCTCGGAACTCGATTCAAAAAGCGAGAACAATCCAAAATAATTCCGATATAAGAATCAAAACAATTTTTTGGACAACCCAAATATATACATACACACACACACACACACACATATATATCTATATATATAAAAGGAGAATGGCATCGCTCCACTGGGCAAAACAACAAAACTAAAGGCCCTCCAACCTAGAAAATTGACAACACAACCCCTCATCCATGTCTCTATGTTCTTCCAAACAAACTACACATCCCTTGTAGAAAACGGCCAGGCTTTGAAGCAGAGAGGCTATTCACTGCAATTCCAATTGGCCACAGCAACACGTGGCAGGGCACAGCTATATATATATAGTCCCTGGTGGTGCAATGGGTTAAACCGCTGAGTTGCTTAACTTGCTGACTGAAAGGTTGGCAGTTCAAATCCAGGGAGCGGGGTGAGCTCCCACTGTCAGCCCCAGCCTCTGACACTGTCAGACATCTCCAAGCTCATGTGGCCAGCATGACAGCATGGATTACCATTACTGTCCCATCAAAGTGGTACCTATTGAGTGACATTTTCATGTTTTCGAACTGCTAGGTTGGCAGAAGCTGGGGCTAACAGTGGGAGCTCACCCCGCTCCCCGGATTCAAACCGCCGACCTTTCGGTCTGCAAGTTCAACAGCTCAGCACTTTAACCTCCATTGCAATAGATCCAGTCAAATGGTTCAATTACGTTTAAAAAAAAATAATAATAACTCAGTATGGTTTTGTTTGCATTGTAGTCCGTGTTCTTTTTTAAAAAAATTTTTTTGTAAGCTCCGCTGAGTTTCACGATGGCGAGGGAGAAAAGGCAGGATGAATGAATTCTTTATTCAAAAAGGAGAAAAAAGTCGGAAAAGGAGAAGCCAATTTAGTCCGTTCTGTGTCTTAGGTTGCAATCAGAGCAGATGTATAAATAAGCATTTTTGCAGTGTCCCGTTAAGCGGTATTTTTCAACTTCTTCTAAGTACTAATAACAGTTTTCCTGACGCATGGCAACGTTGCCAGCCGGGGGAGGTCACATCTCCTGGAATGTGGTGAAATTCGAACGGAGAAGTCACACCGCTTGAATATAAAGCCGTTGCGGTTTTGGATTCGGTGCCCGATCCCATGTGTTTCCAATTTCGGTAGCAAAGAAAGCCCTGAAACTGCAGATGTAACGACAGAAGGAATACATGGAAATGAAATGTGACAATGCAAATGAAACATGATTTATCCCCTCCCTCTCCACCTTGGTAACTAAATATTTCTTTGAGATGGAAAAACAGGCAATCATAAATTTCCCCGCAATGGAAATCACGCGTTATTCTTTTCTATTCAATCCCCGATCTGCGACCGAAAAGGAAGTATATAAAGCAATCTTTTGTTCTATCAAAGGTTCGACAGTTTTGGTGAAGGGGAAAAAATCAGCATTTTGTGGCAATGGCTTCCTTATAGATTCTTTGGTAAATGTATCAGAAACAATTGGGAGATATAATAGCAACACACTGAAAGGTCAGTGGTTCGAATCCTGGGAGCGGGGTGAGCTCCCGCTGTCAGCCCCAGCTTCTGCCAACCTAGCAGTTTGAAAATATGCCAATGTGAGTAGATCAATAGGTACCGTTCTGGTGGGAAGGTAATGATGCTCCAGGCAGTCATGCTGGCCACATGACCTTGGAGGTGTCTACAGACAAAGCTGGTTTTTCGGCTTAGAAATGAAGATGAGCACCAACCCCCAGAGTCGGACACGACTAGACTTAATGTCAGTGGAAAACCTTTACCTTTACCTATATATATTTATACGTTATGTATGTGTTCATGTCAGAACTGACTTGAGAACATACTGCAAGTCGCTTCTGGTGTGATAGAATTGGCTGTCTACAGAGACGTTGCCCAGACAATGAAGACAATAATGAAGGAAAAGGGTAAGTGAGGAAGACGCAAACAAAGTTTTCAAACATGGAAATGATCACTCATTGAGTTGCTAACAGTAAACTCTTCTCTACAAGAAATCCATATGTGACTTTCCATTGCACATTCAATTGGTATGGTCTTGAATGAGGTCCATTTGTAGTGCCCAATAATATCTGTATGTATTACTGTAAACAAAAAGCTTTATAACAACACACTATATCACAAAGCATGTCCGAGAACCTGAAAACATAGGATGGCATGTAAGCTTCTATGCTGATGACATTTAGTTAGTTATAAACAACTAGCTGTGCCCGGCCACGCGTTGCTGTGGCTAGGACTTAATTTTTCTTTTCTTTTTGTTGTATGAACGTAGAGGCGTGGATGAGAGGTTGTGCTGTCAATTTTCAAGGTTGTGGGGCGTTTAGTTGAGTTGTTTTGTCCGGTGCCGTGATTCCATTACCCTTTTATATATAGATATACCTTGCACTTTTTCTTAGTCATGGGAAGCTTGATCATATTAAGTTTTTCCAACCTTGGTGGACCGTTCAGTTGTGTTTTGTTTCATGTATTCATGGTTTCTAATAGCTATACTTTTATGGATACTTGAACGATATTTTAATGTTTGCATCTGGTATAGATAATATCCTTGAGCTGGTTGTTGTGGATTCTAGATTTGACTGAGTTTGAATAACAGAGTTCAGGCAATACATTGTGGGAGTCACATTGGCATCCCGAAAACTGCCCAGCCACGTGCCGAAGCACTTCTCTTCTTTGTTGCTTGTAAATTGGCCTGAAATCCCAGTATTTTAAGACTTGGCGGCAACGCTAAGTGACTGCACTCCTTTGTCGGGGATCTGCCAATCCTGTTTTGTTGAAGCTGAAACCCTGGCATGTGGGATGTCCTTTGGCGAGCGGTGCGCCGCTGTGCCTTGCCAATCCTGCCTTCCATTGATCGATGGGAGCTGGAACTCTCATATTGATCTTAAAGAAGGCTAATATTGGAATCTCGAGAATTACAGAGTTGAAAAGAGTTGCATTGGCTCTAACCTGATGCTCAGTGAAGGACTAGCATCTTGAAGGAGTACTCCAGTTTCTAGAGAAGGAGACTTGAACACTTTTCAGTTGAGTCCATTGCCAAAATTATCTTTCCATCTGGTGGATTTATAAAGTTCAAGCAAAATCTGTCCTACTGGAACTTCAAACAATTCAGAATTGTTCCTAGCTTCCTCTCTAATATCCTGGTCTTAACTTCTTCTCTATAATGTCCCTTGAGATATTTCAAGAAGACTTTTATGTCTGTTCTCGACCTTCTCTTCACTAGACTTCAATTCATCAAAACTGGTCCTGACTTCCTCTCTATAATGCCCCTTGAGATATTTTAAGAGGACTATCATGTCTCTCCTCCGCCTTCCCTTCACTAGACTTCAAACCATCAGAACTGGTCCTAACTTCCTCTCTATAATGCCCCTTGAAATATTCCAAGGGGACTATCACGACTCTCCTCTACCTTCTCTTCACCAGGCATCAATCCATCAGAACTAGTCCTAACTTTCTCCCGATAATGCCCCTTGAGATATTCTAAGAGGACTATCATGTCACTCCTCCACCTTCTCTTCACTAGACATCAATCCACCATAACTGGTGGATTGAAGTCTAATGCCTCTTGAGATATTCCAAGAAGACTCTCATGTCTCTCCTACACCTTCTCTTCACCAGGCATCAAACCATCAGAACTGGTCCTAACCTCTTCTCTATAATGCCCCTTGGGATATTCTAAGAGGACTATCATGTCTCTCCTCCATCTTCTCTTCACTAGACTTCAAACCATCAGAACTGGTTCTAACTTCCTCTCTATAATGCCCCTTGAGATATTTCAAGGTGACTATCATGTCTCTCCTTCGCCTTCTCTTCACCAGGGATCTAACCATCTGAACTGGTCCTAACTTCTTCTCTATAATGCCCCTTGAGATATTTCAAGAGGACTATCATGTCTCTCCTACACCTTCTCTTCACTAGACTTCAAACCATCAGAACTGGTCCTAACTTCTTCTCTATAATGCCCCTTGAGATATTTCAAGGGGACTATCATGTCTCTCCTCCACCTTTTCTTCACTAGACCTCAATCCACCATAACTGGTGGATTGAAGTCTAATGCCTCCTGAGATATTCCAAGAAGACTATCATGTCTCTCCTCCACCTTCTCTTCACCAAGCATCGAACCATCAGAACTGGTCCTAACTTCCTTTCTATAATGCTCCTTGAGATATTTCAAGGTGACTATCATGTCTCTCCTCTGCCTTCTTTTCACTAGACTTCAGTCTATCAAAACTGGTCCTAACTTCTTCTCTGTAATGCCTCCTGAGATATTTCAAGGTGACTATCATGTCTGTCCTTCGCCTTCTCTTCACCAGGGATCTAACCATCTGAACTGGTTCTAACTTCTTGAGATATTCCAAGGTGACTATCACGACTCTCCTCTAGTTTCTCTTCACCAGGCATCAGTCCATAAGAACTGGTCCTAACTTTCTCCCGATAATGCCCTTTGAGATATTCTAAGAGAACTATCATGTCTCTCCTCCACCTTCTCTTCACTAGACTTCAATCCACCATAACCAGTGGATTGAAGTCTAATGCCTCTTGAGATATTCCAAGAAGACTATCATGTCTCTCCTACACCTACTCTTCCTCCATATTGTATATCATTCTTGTTGCCCTTCTATGACCCTCTCCAACTTGTCTACATCATTCTTAGTCTGGTTTATATGGGGAAGTATGGCATTTTCATGCATTTACAGCTTGTAAAACTTCAACGGGTACAAAAATAGAAGCACATTTCGAAACCAGGGTGGAGGACATAAATTTGAAGCTCCTGCAAGGAACAAAAAGCTAGACAGAGAAAAGGACGGACTTGAAATAGCCTTCTTCTTCAAAAGGTCAGATTAACACTTCGAGGAGGTCAAACGCCCATCCCAAAAGTGCCTTGACTTAATCTTTTCTCTTCCATTTAAAGTTCAAGACAGCATCCACAAAGTTCAGCAGTTAAATAGGGAGTGATAGGTTAAGTCCTGGGCTTTTTAGTAGAGTTACAGCTTGGCCAGAACTATATTTTGGAAGAAAAGCCCAGCTGCCAACCTTTGAAAACCGTCTCCTCCCACCTTTTTTTCTGCCATCTCTTTCCCTTGTTTTTCATGTTTGAGAAAGTTGGAGAAAGAAATCGAATCTAGGTCAAGACGATGGGAGATATAAATAGGCATTGTTTGGCCAGAATCCTATTGGGACAATATGCTAGCATATTAAAAAAAGAAACACATTGCGCTTTCTCGAAGGTTATATCAGTACAGTCCCCAGTGCGGCCAATATTCTGCACACAGTTTTCACTTGGTAGCTCGGAAGCCAATTTATCATTGCTTTGTGGGTAAGCTCAAGGGATTCAGCTCAACTGTATTGGGGTATATAGACACCATTAAAAGTCGAGATCAGAAAAGGGGTTCATGTGTTTAATTAATAGGAGATATATATGTATATCCTTGGAAACTGCATTTCCAAGATAAGGCAATATTAAGACAAACCTAACATGGGTGTATGCGTGTTTATATATCTATATATATGGTCAGAACATTTATCTATATATATAAAAGGGTAATGGAATCCCGGCACCGGACAAAATAACTAAACTAAATGCCCCACAACCTCGAAAATTGACAGCACAACCTCTCATCCATGCCTCTACGTTCATACAACAAAAAGAAAAGAAAAATAAAGTCCTAACCATAGCAACGCGTGGCCGGACACAGCTAGTATATATATATATATAAAATAGGCATGTGCGATTCATTAAAAATGGTTCAATACTCACTTCTAAAGTAGGGGGCGCTGGTGCTTTGTTTATAAAGTCATTTCCAATTCTTGAAGCAAAAATTTTGAAATTTTTCAAAAATTCGGAATATTCGTAATTAATTCGTTAATGGTGGATGCGCATGCGCAATGGCGAAAAACAGCTCTGGGGGGAAATTTTACAGGACTCTCCCACCCTCATTTTTTTGAGCTATCCTCATCAAATTTGGTACAGCAGTAGAATACATTTAGCACGGCTAGCACACTAAATTTCAGAACATTTTGCTTATCCTCTGATTTTTGGCGAATTTTTATAGCTTATATAAGGAACTATTTTTAACAATTGCAGAAATCTGTTCCTGCTTTGAAAGTCTTATTTCCTGTTTTGTTGGGTTGTCTTTACTTTGAAAGTCCTTGTTCTACTTGGGAAACTTTGTTTTTGTGACCAAAATTCTGTGCAATTGGTGGACATATCAATATTTGTTCAAAGGGACTCTGTTCTAGCTTTCATCCGAACTTAAGTGTGACCCAGTCAATGTCATTCAGTGGGTTTCTATATGGTATGGTTCTTTCTTTTGTTTGCAAGTTGTAGCCATTTCAACATGTACGAAAATAGAAGCACACTTCTGGGATGTAGGACATAGATCTGGTGCCTTCCCGCAAGGAAGAAAAAGCGAGAAGGAGAAAAGAGTGGATTGAAATAGCTTCTGAGGTTGTATTAACACTTTGAGGAGGTCAGACAGGTTCGTGGAAATGCCTTGACTTAGCCTTTTCTCTTCCACCAGGCACCATAAAAGGTAGAAGATTGCAACCAGGACCCGGTTCTTTAGAATGATACTCCCCAAAACTCAAACAACTACTTCACCATCTTGGCTCTCATTGATGTAGATGTAGACCAGGGGTCCTCAAACTTTTTAAGCCGAGGGCTGGTCCACAATCCTTCAGACTGTTGAGGGGCCGGATTATCATTTGAAAAAAAAATACAAACAAATTCCAATGCACACTGCATATGTCTTATTTGTATTGCAAAACAACAACAACAACAAGAACAATAATAATAATAAAACTTTATTTATACCCCGCCACCATCTCCCCGTGGGGACTCGGGGCGGCTTACATGGGGCAGAGGCCCAGACAACACAAGGACAAAATATAAGCAACATAATACAATCACAATATAAAACAGATAAAACAGTAATGCAATATATCAATTAAAACAATACAGGATAAAAAATTACATTAAAAACACATAAAAGGCAATGAAAGAACAATACAGTATTTAAAAATAAAAACAATTTTAACCAACATACATTTATCAGGATTTCAATGGGAAGTGTGGTCCTGCTTCTGGCCAATGAGATAGTCAAGTTAATTAGGGTTGTTGTTGTTGTTGTTGTTGTTGTTGTTGTGTGCCTTCAAGTCATTTCAGACTTTGGTCAGGAATCCTGGGAGCTGAAATCCAAAATATTGGGCAGGCCAAATGTTGGACATCACTGGCTTCGGCCATATGCCCTTCGCTTATCGTGTTTCCCCAAAAATAAGACAGTGTCTTATATTAATTTTTGCTCCCAAAGATGTGCTTGGTCTTATTTTCAGGGGATATCTTATTTTTTCACGATTTCTTTCTTGGACTTGACGGCTCCCACTTTCTCCGCCGAAGAAGGCACGTCTGGCACGAAGGAGAAGGAGGGAACCCTCCTTCTTCGTGCTGCACTCACCTTACTCGACGGAGGAAGAGGGAGCCGCCACCACCAAGGAAGCCTTTTCCATGACCTTTGCAAGTTTGTGATCCCACCAGTTCTTTGCTGCTGGGAGGTGGTACTTGAGGCATAAGTTCCAATGAATCATTTGGGCCACATAGTTGTGCCTCTGTTTGTAGTCTGTCTGTGCGATTTTCTTACAGCAGCTGAGGATATGATCAATGGTTTCGTCGGTTTCCTTGCACAGTCTGCATTTTGGGTCATCAGCTGATTTTTTGATCTTGGCCTGAATTGCCTTTGTCCTGATGTCTTGCTCCAGGGTTGCAAGGATCAGGCCTTCTGTCTCCTTCTTCAGAGTCCCATTTGTGAGCCAGAGCCAGGTCTTCTCCTTATCAGCTTTTCCTTCAATTTTGTCAAGGAACTTTCCATGCAATGTTTTGTTGTGCCAGCTGTCAGCTCTAGTTTGTAGTGCGGTTTTCTTATACTGATTTTTTTGTCTGCTGTGATTTATTATTATTATTATTATTATTATTATTATTATTATTATTATTATTATTATTATTATAACGTTAGAATCTATATGGATGTAGAGCTGTTGAGAAGTGCCTTCAAAGTCTATATTTGGGTAAGATAAAGGTTTCTCCTGAAGTTAAGTCCAGTCATGTCCGACTCTGGGGGTTGGCGCTCATCTCCATTTCTAAGTCGAAGAGCCAGCGTTGTCCATAGACACCTCCAAGGTCATGTGGCATGACTACATGGAATGGCAATGTTACCTTCCTGCTGGAGCAGTGCCTATTGATCTACTCACATTTGCATGTTTTCGAACTGTTAGGTTGGCGGAAGCTGGAGCTAACAGCAGGCGCTCACTCCACTCCCCAATTCGAACCTGCGACCTTTCAGTCTGCAAGTTCAGCAGCTCAGCACTTTAACACACTGCGCCACGGGGGGATCCTAAACATCGACTAGGTCTTATTTTCAGGAGATGTCTTATTTTCGGGGAAACCCTGTATGAAGTAACTCAGTCTATATATATAAAAATGTAATGTGTGTTTTTCCCATGGAGTAAACAACAAAACCACTGAAACAAATCACACCAAATTTGGCCACAAAAGACATAGTCTTTTAGGTTGGCCTTTGGTGAGACGGTCACTGGATGACCAGCCTCAGTTGGCACTATAACTCTATCCTGAATTTTATTAGGTCCCTTTTATTCTGGTATTTGAAGTGATGATGTTATTTTATATTGCTGCTGCAGTTCCCCCCACCCCACCCCACCCCACCAATAAAGTCGACTGATTGTACTTGGTATTAACTCTTGTTTTATTGTCTTACTGTGTTTTATTATTTTTTGTATATTGTTCAAAGTATTTATGCTGTTGTTTTTGTAAATTGTGCTAGTTGGGCCTTGCCCCGTGTGAGCCGCCCCGAGTCCCCGTGGGGAGATGGTGGTGGGGTATAAATAAAGTATTATTATTATTATTATTATTATTATTATTATTATTATTATTATTGTTATTATTATCATCCAATCTATGTCTTTCCTTTTTAAAAAAACTAGAAAAATAAAATCCAAATTACAGAGAACGAGGAAGAGCCGTTCTCCCCCTGGCTGCCAGTCAGAAGGGTAGCCCCTTCCCCCTTTAGGCCCCGCCCACTTTGTGTCCTAGCAATTAGGTGACTAATTGCAGCATTCACACTTGCCTCCAACAGACAAGAGTTCTTTCTCTCACCCTGGATCCTCTGTGACCACCTTGAATAGCGTTGAACAGCTTTACAGCTCCAAAGCCAGGCTGCTTCGTAACCACAGGGAGCCTAACCACCACAGCAACGCGTGGTCGGGCACAGCTAGTACAATATAAAAATGCAACAGTGTAAAAGCAATGCAGAACATAAATGGGTGCTTGGGTTGAATGATAGTGCTGTATGGCCAGTTAGGAGTTGCAGTGGCAATATGGGCACTTGGTCATAGGTGTGACATATTGATGGCGATTATAGTTTTGTGCTTGAAAACATCCTTTTTCTGGACTGGGATTCTTATATGGCTGAAGTGTTTTGGACATCCTAGTCCAAACACAAGCCAAATTGTGTTGAAATACAAGAAAGGCATCCATCTCCGTGCCCCGTTGTGTTGAGTCCCATCACTGAATGCAACTTGTGTTTTTGTGTTTTGCTTCAGGGTGACATCCAACAACTCCTCCTTGTGTCAGATCATCGGGCGGCCTATGACTATTGCGAGCACTACAGCCCCGATTGTGATACAGCTGTTCCGGATTCGCCGCAATCCCAAGATCCCAGTCCAGATGAATACGTAAGTAGAGAACAGCGTGACTCTCACAAACGAGGAGCTCTTTACCCTCCCTTGCACTTTGGGAGCTTGTTTGCGGATTGCGATGAGTTTAAACTTTATGATCAACAACATTTAATTGGTCTCACACCATAAAATCGGTTCCTCCTCGTCTCTAGCTACTTTAAATGCTGGGAATATAATGAACTCACAGGCATGTTGATGAATTAGCAGCTCCTTGTTTCTTGACAGTTTTATTCGGTCAATCTTCCGTATCCACCAGTTATTGGCGGTAAATACATGTTCGTCGCAAATCTAGTTCTTCCCATGACAGGAGTTGATAGGCTACAAAAAATGCCTGAAGTCTCCTGTGATTCAGTAAGGCTGAGAATGGAGTTTCCTCAGAATCTATGACCCATATCAATAGACCCAAGGCAGATGGAAATATATAATCGGTCTCAGGAGCCACCTTTTCTCTGACTTGGAGAAACCATGGATGGAGCCATCAAAGTCTCCGTTGCCATGTTTGTTTTTCAGTACACAGATGGGGATGGCAACCTGGAAGCTGAAGGAGAAACCTACTATTATGAATACCCCTACTACGAGGATACTGACGATACGGGCAAAGCCATTCCACCGACTACCCAACCTGTGGAAATTGAGGAAGTTGCCAGGGAAAGGACTGAAACCACTGAGGTATGGATTTCATGTAATGTAGTATTGAGTATTAGTTGCTGTGGAACAATGTTGGTGGACTTCTTTTGGAACATCTGGTTGGCCATGGTAGGAAAGCATATCTACTAAGCATGTCCGATCGATGAAAAACATGTTTCAGTTCTCGTTTCTAAAGTAGGGGGCGCTGGCGCTTCAATATAGAAAGTATTTCCGATTTTTTCACCCAAAAATTTCGGATATTTCTGAAAATTTGTAATGATCCTAAATGTTTCTAAAATGGTGGATGCGCATGTGCAGTCGCCAAAAAAAAGGAACCTGGGGGGGGGGACTTTTACAGGGCTCTCCCGCCCTCATTTCTTGAGCTATCCTCATCAACCCTAGCCCCCACCTTTGCATCCATCGTGGAAGCTTCTGATTGGCCGGGGAGCGGCAGCCATGTTAGGCTGCGCTAAGCTCCCATTCTAGGTAGGTTGCAGAAACAAAATAATTTTTTAAAATATTTTAAAATATATATTTAAAAAAATGGGGGGGGGGATTAACGAAACATTAAGAGACAATTAGAGAATGTGCCAAAAATGGTTCGAATTACATTGCTGGTTGCGCTGTGAGACAATGTCTCGGAATGCGTATCAAAAAGCGAGAACAATCCGAAATAATTCCGATATACGATTCAAAACGATTTTTTGGACATGTCTAATATCTACATATCTAGCAGAGTTCTTCATATGGGCTTCTGGATGACCAGATGGACTGTGATGAGTAATTCAAGTCCTTTAGATATTTTTGGAGTCCCTATTTATTATGTTGACCAAGGGCGATTGTTGCATCTCAGCGCTGGTTCGCCTTCCTCTTAACACACCCTCCACCACAGCAGACTTGGTTTTTTCAGTTTATTGATAAAAGATAGCAAAATCTTAATAAAAAGCAGTAAAGAAAGCAATAATCCAGTTGCAAAGGCAATCTGCAGAATATAGTTCAAAGTCTCTGTAAAAAATAGTTCAAAGTCACTAATATAGCAAATTAGTCCTGAAAAACAAGGTAGCGTGAACTCCAAAATACAACCCAAACACAAAATCTAGGCAGGAATAAAAGCAAGAATCTTTTTCCATGAGCAGAGACAAGGCAGGAATTAAGCTTCCAAAATCAACGTTGCTTCATCTGAAATCTTTCCCTGTTTCTCCCTATTTCACCATGCTTTTAAGCTAAGAAAGCATTCCTCTGACCTTGGGTTTCCACAAGTTTACTAGCTATTCTCACAGAACACCTGAGATGAACTCTTTACCTTAACCTTGTGTCTCTATCTAAGGAAGACTCCTCTGACTCGCTGCCCGAGCCACCTGGATTTTGTTGATGTTCTAAATCTTGTGAAAGGTCACCCTTATAACTAACCTCAACTTCCCTGCTAACATGTAGCCTTTCTGACAATTCAGAGCCTTCAACATTTCCTTGATCAACCTGCATAAACCCAAATCCCCCTTTATCATCAGACTGAACCACAACAATGATGATAGTGATAATCCAATAATACATGGAGAGTCATGGTTGCTCACCTGAGTTAGACTTTGGATCTTATGGGGCTCTTTGCTGTTACAATTAATTTATCTGATTAGGCTCTTTGTCATTGCAAAATAACTTTATTTATCTCATGTGGAAGAACCTCTAACAATTCTACTCTTTCTAAACAGGAAGTTGCCCCTCCCGCCACACAACCCCCACCAGTTGTGGAGAGCACCTTGGAGGAGAACAAGGAAGATGAGAAGGTGGACGACCCACTGGTGGATGAATATAACTATGAACCCCTGCCTGATGAATATTACACTCCACTTCCGTATGAGGATCTCAACTATGAAGACATTGATAATCTGGATAAATTTACAGAAGAAGGCGTTGAGGCAGAAGTCCCCACGAGTACTGTCATCACCTACAATGAAACTGATGTAATTTGTTTTTTGTATCTTCTGTAATATAGATGGTATATGTGTTATATACATATGCTTGCAGATTTTTAAAAATTGTAGAATTGCATAATTGCATAATAATAATAATAATAATAATAATAATAATAATAATAATAATAATAATAATAATATACATCACACAGTCCTAGACACTTGGGAAGTGTTCGACTTGTGATTTTGTGATATGAAATCCAGCATGTCTATCTTGTTTGCTGTGTCATAATAAAATAAAATAATAATATAAATATATAATAATAATAATAATAATAATAATAATACACTCTGGCCTGGATTCACCTTTACACCCAACACCACACCAGAATCCAGTAGTACTAATTAAAATATTTATTGAATAAACACATACTAAAAAGGCAAAAGGTATTATAAAAAGCAGTGTCCAACAAGCAATAGGAAAAGGGCTTTCAAAAGTCAATAGTCCAAACAACAAAGATTCTGTTCCAAAAGTGACAAGGTACATGAAAAATCAACAAATCAAAACATAGGCATAAATCCAGAACCAGGAATACAGGAACATTCAAAACATATGTCTCACCCTCCTACTGATCGTAGGTGTTTTCCCGCGGAAGGATCTTTCTCTTCCAGCTCCTTATCTTCTGTTGCTAAGGAACAACTAGGAGAAAGGTCCTCCTTATCTTCTGATTCCAAAAGCATCTCCATCTCCTCCCTGCTCTGATGCCGTTTCTATGTGACCAGACACAGAGTCATCCTCCTATACATGATCATGATCCAAAATCCCCTCATTTCCCACACTGGAAAGCCCATCATCCCTCACAACCTCTGACTGAACCATAACCTTGCCCTCAGCCTCTGGCTGAACTACAACAAATAATAGATCTTATGTTATATATATATTTAATGGTGTTGTACTTTATCATTCTGTTTTAACCCTATTGTACCCTGCCTCAAGCCACAAGGAGAGGCAAGTAATAAATTTAGTAGTAGTAGTAGTAGTATATAAATGAACTGCAATGTAAACTGGTTAGGGAACAGTACAGGAAGATGGGGATATGACAGTGTATGAAAGTCTAGTCGTGGATCCATGGATGGATGAAGAGCACTATTAAAGGAGGTGGTGCTCAACTCAGTATATATCGATTATTTTCACTAATACAACAGTTACGAGTCAGTGTGATAAATTCCTGTCTCATATGGGATTGTATTTCATTTCCTTAGGCTATAGCAACAAGGAATGAAGACGAAGATGTCGACAAAGACTTCACTGTGGATACCATCAAAGAGTATGAAGATGGCTATTACGATGTAGGCGACTACGACAGGACCGACTCACCAGACATCGGACCAGGCATGCCTGCAAACCAGGACACCATTTACGAAGGGGTAAAGAAAACTCACGAAAGTTGCACTTTGTAACAGAAGTCAACAGTGGCTTGGTATTAGTGTATTGGTTCCTCATCACGTGGAGGACTTTGACAGCAGCAGATTTGAAATGATGCCCATGGGTACCTTCTCCAGAAGGTCCTCTGGGGCAAATTTTTAGAGGAGCTGGAAAGGCGCAAAGAAAGTCATGGGGATAATGCACCAATATCTGGGCAATTGACAGAAGGAAGAGGTGAATTCCCTTCATTGAGTTGTTTCCCGAGTTTGGTTGGGTGATATAAAGGATCTTAATTATGAGGAGCTTAATTAAGACGAGCTGCCACCAATTGTAATGATCTAGCCACCAAAGACTCAGGGAGGAGACCTTTTACTTTTTATTCCTTTCTTCTTATTATTCACTTCAGATGGTAGCGTATTTGATTCAAAATATATATATGACAGAGGCTTCGATGTTGGAAAAACAAGAACAAGTTTATTCAGGCACAAAGCTTAGTGATTACAATGATGTTTCTCATGTTTCTCATGTAGAGGTCTTCTTTTTAACAGTTGCAATTCCAGAATAAGATGAATCAACTCTCTAAAATATTACTTCTTTTACATAAAGTAGTTAAACCCTATTCCTCAGCCACTTTTATACCACAGTCACCCCTATGATCTGCTATCACAGACTCTCTGTTCCTTACTAGGACACAGATTATACCAAATAAGTCACCAAACTTATTTTAAACTGACTCAAAATGACCAATTGAGTCTCCCTGATCCCCTTAACCTAGGATCAGTCTTCCCTGTGCCTCATCAGAGCACAGACTGGCTCTCCTTTTTTAAACTCGGCATTTGTTCCACTAAACGGCAGTTGGCTCCGCCCATTTCTCCATGGCAACCAGCCTCTGAGTGATGAGAGCAGCAACTGCAATACTTACCCTTCTAAAACACAAACACACAATTAAATATAACATCTGTAAACCAAAAAATTGTACTTCATTACAGGTGGATAGATAGATAGATGGATGGCCAGACAGGCAAGGAACAGGACTTATTATTATTATTATTATTATTATTATTATTATTATTATTATTATGACACAGCAAACAAGATAGATATGCTGGATTTCGTATCACAAAATCACGAACACTTCCCAAGTGTCTAGGACTGTGTGATGTATTTTCGGATGATGCACGCAGATCCCAGTAGGGTTGCCTTTTGCGGTTGGCAGATCGTGATTTTGTCAATGTCTATTGTTTCCAAATTATTATTATTATTATTATTATTATTATTATTATTATTATTATTATATTTTTGTATCCCGCCACCTTCTCCCTGGGGGGACTCGGGGCAGCTTACATGGGGACTAGCCCAGACGACAACACATTAAAATACAACCAGTAAAATTAAGCATAATAAATACATAAAACATAAACAAATAACAGCAATCAGTTAAAACAATGCAATAACAACAATATGCAAAGGATAAAAATGAAAACAGAAGAATTCCAGACAGGAATCAATCAGGGGGAGCTAACAACTCTGAACAAAGGATTCCCCCAGACCAGGATGTAAGGCTGGGAAGGTCATTTAATGCTAACAAAGGTGATTCATTACAACATTCACACTGGCCTCCAACAGACAAGAGTTCTTCTCTCCACCCAGATATATAAACCTTCCTTGCTTAGTTTCTCCATACCTCACAACCTCTGAGGATGCCTGCCATAGATGTGGGCGAAATGTCAGGAGAGAATGCTTCTGGAACATGGCCAGACAGCCTGGAAAACATACAACAACCCTGTGATCCCGGCCATGAAAGCCTTAGACAACAGTTCTAAAGACCCATTGTTTGAGCTGAACATGCCCAATATCTCATTTTACAAATTGGAATGTTTTGCTTATGCAATGTTCTATTCACCGTGCATGTTGTTCAGTTGCAAATAATTGTGCAAACGAAGCGGACTTTGTCGGCTGCTTCTTATTCGCTTTTCCCTTGTCCTTTACAGATCGGCGGGCCACGAGGTGAAAAGGGACAGAAAGGGGAGCCAGCGATCATTGAACCGGTAAGAACCCGAGTCTCGGCTTGAGAGCCTGTACCAAACAATTCCAGATCTACTTTGATACCTGTATCAACTCTATCTATATATATAAAAGAGTGATGGAATCCTGGCGACCAACAAAACAACAAAACTAAGCACCCCACAACCTAGAAAATTGACAGCACAACCCCTCATCCATGGCTCTAAGTTGATATAACAGTTGAAGTGCCTCTGAGAGTATGATCAGCCTGCCTCCAAGCCGGCCTGCTTGCCTCTGCTTCTCTCTCTTGCCTCCGCTTCTCTTCTCCCCTCTATTGCTAGGAGGAGAAAAAGTGAAGGAGCACCAAAGCAGGGAAAACAACAGAAACTCATGCGGTTCTCTTGCCCACCTACCGCCCCTCCAAAGCCGGCGGGGGGAAGCGAAGGAGCACTTGGTTTGGGGGGTCACCAAAAATACTCCTCGCTTACACTTGAAAATTACCTAGGGCCGGCTCTGATTGGGCTTTTCAAAGTATGGGTGCAAATGGCACACAAGTATACCCAAAAACTGGACAAACATTTATGGCACCCAAATGTGTAAAATTTAGTAAAGAGGAACGAGGAAGGCCTCATTCTGAAGCTATCCCAGTTTGCATTGGTGAACGGTTCAACGGTTCAACCTCAACTCATGAGGAGATGTCTCTCCTCCCTTTTGCCAGCCTTTCCAGATGTGTCAACACCCTTTTTACAGCTGTGGAGGCTGTGACCGACCCCTCCTTCGTATTTTTTTTCGCCTTCTCATTCTAAGACTCAGTGCATGCCAATGACCCAGTTAACCCACTTCTGCTTGGCACGGCTGCCAAGGGCACGGCGCTTGGTCTGGAATCAGAAGAGTCGAGATTTTTTTTGTGTGTGCTTCTGACAATTTTCCTGCAAAGAAATCCAGCTGTTCTTGCTTCCCGAGGAGTCTCCTCCCTCCCGCCCACTCTGAAATCCAAAACTCTCTCTTTCTCTGTACGTGGGCGTATAAGTCCAAGAGTAGGGCAGACTCGGAAATCTGGTCCGATTCTGCTCGGACGCTTGCATAAATGTCTTTTCTGTGAGACGTTCGGAGAGAGAACAAAACTACGCTTAGCTTAATCATCCCCAAAGAATCCAACAGGCCCAGCGGCAAGCACGATGCCAGACCTCCGATCGGTTGCCAAGAGGTAAACAAGACCAAATGCGATCTTTTTTCCCCCTTCTGCCTCCCCGTTTTGCTCTTCTGAAGAGGAGGAAAAAGCACACAGAGCTGCTGGAAGAACCAGCCTTGCATACAGAAAAACATTACATGCATGCTGAACATATCGGAATATTTGCTCCACGTTCGGTATTTGCTCCAAGTTCGGAATATTTGTTTCGGTATTTTCTCCAAGCAATTGGATAAAAACTATTATTCCTCTCTCTGTAATTAAGACTTTATTTTTCTTTCCTTTTTGTTGTATCAACCTAGAGCCGTAAATGATGGGTTGTGTTGTCAAATTTCGAGGTTGGGGGGCCTGTAGTTTTGTTGTTTTGTCCGCTGCCCTGATGCCATCACTCTTTTATATATATAGACAGATAGGCATGTTCGAGTCTAAAAGACTGGCTCTGTCAATGGAGTATAGGAAGACCATTTTCGTTCACGAGACACAAATATGAAAATGAGACGACACGAATGAAACTAAACAAAACAAAAAGCAATTCTATACAAATGCACATCACTAATATCAACTTTCCAGCTGTATTAATCATTTTTCCTCCTCGTCTCGTTCTTTTTCAGGGGATGCTCATAGAAGGCCCGTCGGGCCCAGAAGGTCCAGCAGTAAGTAGAAGTTGTCTAGATGTGTATTTATTCCTGCGTTCTTCTTGTTAACACAAAATGAGGCTTCCCCTCCCAATCTAACTGGACCAGATCGGCAGAAAACAGCTGTGTCCCTGAGTTCAATTACTTCCATATGATGGCCCTGGATCTCGAAACCATCCAAGGTCAATTTTTCCCATGTTTAAGTAAACAGATCCTTTGCATACTTTTGCTCTTCGGGATGCATGTAAGTTTACACACACCACTTCCTTTTTGTCTTGTGGCTCATACTTTCTTTTTTTTTTTTCTCCCTCCATGGCAGGGTCTTCCAGGTCCTCCAGGAACAACCGGGCCAATGGGCCCAGTCGGAGATCCTGGAGAAAGGGTGAGTTTTCGAGCACTTTGCTTCCAGTTCTCCCAGTTCCCCAATGTTAAATCTTCTACTTGAGTGTAAGCCTTCCTTCCGGCCACCAATTGCTTTCTGTCCTGTCCAGTTTGGTTCGAATGTTCATCTTCTGGTTGTGTGGAATAAATTGGCAGTCATAGTGGTATCTAAACATGCCTTATGGTGGCATCTAAGCATGCTTTGTGGTGACATTTGGGCATATATGATGGTGGTATCTCAGCATGCTTTATGGTGACATCTAAGCATGCTTTATGGTGACATCTAAGCATGCTTTATGGTGACATCTAAGCATGTCTTATGGTGGCATCTAAGCATGCTTTATGGTGGCATCTAAACATGCTTTATCATGATATCTAAGCGTACTTTATGGTGACATCTAAACATGCTTTGTGATGACATTTGTGCATGTCTGATGGTGGCATCTCAGCATGCTTTATTGTGGCATCTCAGCATGCTTTATGGTGACATCTAAGCATGCTTTATGGTGACATCTAAGCATGCTTTATGGTGACATCTAAACACTCCATATGGTGGCATCTAAACATGCTTTATGATGACATTCGTGCATGTCTGATGATGGCATCTCAGCATGCTTTATGGTGACATCTAAGCATGCTTTATGGAGGCATCTAAACATTCCTTATGGTTGGCATCTAAACATGCTTTATGGTGACATCTAAGCATGCTTTATGATGACATCTAAGCACGCTTTATGGTGGTATCTAAGCATGCTTTATGGTGACATCTAAGCATGCTTTATGGTGACATCTAAGCATGCTTTATGGTGGTATCTAAGCATGCTTTATGGTGACATCTAAGCATGCTTTATGGTGACATCTAAGCATGCTTTATGGTGACATCTAAGCACGCTTTATGATGACATCTAAGCACGCTTTATGGTGGTATCTAAGCACGCTTTATGGTGACATCTAAGCGTGCTTTATGGTAACATCTAAGCACGCTTTATGGTGGCATCTAAGCATGCTTTATGGTGGTATTTAAGCATGCTATATGGTGACACCTAAACATGCTTTATGGTGGCATCTAAGCATGTTTTATGGTGACATCTAAGCACGCTTTATGATGACATCTAAGCACGCTTTATGGTGGTATCTAAGCACGCTTTATGGTGGCATCTAAGCATGCTTTATGGTGGTATTTAAGCATGCTATATGGTGACACCTAAACATGCTTTATGGTGGCATCTAAGCATGTTTTATGGTGACATCTAAGCACGCTTTATGATGACATCTAAGCATGCTTTATGATGACATCTAAGCATGCTTTATGATGACATCTAAGCATGCTTTATGATGACATCTAAACATGCTTTATGGTGACATCTAAGCATGCTTTATGATATCTAAGCATGCTTTATGATGACATCTAAACATGTTTTATGGTGACATCTAAGCATGCTTTATGGTGGCATCTAAGCATGCTTTATGGTGATATTTAGGCATGCTATATGGTGACACCTAAACATGCTTTATGGTGGCATCTAAGCACCTGAGGCACTTGTTGGGACACAGAGGTCGGAGCTAGGGAAGGGGACAGGGCCTCTTCCTAAGAGCCCGAGACAGGGCTGAGCCTCTATACCTCTCCTGAAAGGCTTTTTAGGACTAAAGGGCGGGGCTAGGCGTGGGGACGGGGCCTCCTTCCAAGAGCCTTTGACAGGGCTGAGCCTCTATACCTCTCCTGAGAGCCCTTTTAGGACTAAAGGGCGGGGCTAGGAGTGGGGGCAGGGCCTCTTCCCAAGAGCATGAGGCAGGGCTGAGCCTCTATACCTCTCCTGAGAGGACTTTTAGGACTAAAGGGTGGGGCTGGGGTGGGGACGGGGCCTCTTCCCAAGAGCGCGAGACAGGGCTGAGCATCTATAACTCTCCTGAGGCACTTGATAGAACATGGGGACGGGGTATAGAGGTTCAGCCCCATCAGGCACTTGGGAAGAGGCCCCGCCCCCTTCTCTAGCCCCACCCCCTGTGTCCTGGCAGGTGCCACAGGACAGGGATAGAAGCTCAGCCCTGTCTCAGAGCTCGTAACTCCTCCCATCCCAGTCCTGGCTGCCCATTTGTGGCCCCGCCCACCTTCCCCTCACAGCCTTGCATCTTGGACTAGGGGAGAGGCTCAGCCCCGCCCTCTTGAACAGGAGCCATGCCCACTCCTCTAAGCCACGCCCCCCTTTCAAGGGGGCGCTGAGTCATATTTTTTCTGGAAAGGGGGTGGCAGGCCAAATAAGTTTGAGAACCACTGCTCTAAATGAATGCCAAAAAAGACTTTTGGACCAATGACTAGATATATAAAGTACTAGCTGTGCCCGGCCACGCGTTGCTGTGGCGAAGTATGGTGGTATGGGAAATAAAGTATTGAGGAATAGGTGGTAGTTAAGGTAAAGGGTAAAGGTTTTCCCTGACATTAAGTGCAGTCGTGTCAGAGTCTGGGGGTTGGTGCTCATTTCAATTTCTAAGCCGAAGAGCCGGCATTGTCCATAGACTCCTCCAAGGTCATGTGGGATGACTGCATGGAGTGGCAGCAATTGGATAAAAACAAATTAGATAATCTGTGGAAGAGGCCTAAGAGAGGCCTAAGTCTGCCTGTCCCCTCGGCTGAGTTGGTTGCTAGGATAAAAACAATTATTCCTTTCCCTCTAATTAGGACTTTATTTGTCTTTTCTTTTTGTTGTATCAACCTAGAGGCGTGGATGATGGTTTGTGTTGTCAAATTTCGAGGTTGGGGGGCCTGTAGTTTTGTTGTTTTGTTGGTTGCCGTGATGCCATCACTCATTTATAGATATCCGCTTTGTGTTAAAGCTGTTTCATAGACAGTGCATGTGTGAGGCTATTTCGAGCAGAGGTAAATTTCCTATATATAATAGCATATAATACATTTAGCAGAGCAAGGGGAAAATGTCGAATTCCCAAATCTCGATGTACGAGGTGTTGCTTTCGGAGCTTCATCCAACACAAAGGACGCGTTTCCGTTGCAATCCCGCCCGAAACCAGCAGAAGGAGCTCTGAAAATGTTTCCTTATATTGTTTTAATCATTCTTTGTGCTCAGCTTGGATCCTTTTTCTTTCTTTCTTTTCTGGCTGTATTCCTGTTTGGACAGCATAAGCCAATCTGGATTCTGGTGTTATACTTCCTAAGCCCCTGGGACATGCCCTTAGATCTCTCCCTGTTCGGAAAGAGCGTAGTGTGAAAAATCAGAAATGTCAAGCTAGATTAAGTCCTTTGTTGGAAGCGAGGAAAACAGAGGAGACGAAAAGGATATGTCTCGTCTAAGTTAACCAACTGTGGCGGAGTAAATCTCTCAGCATTAGGGTATAAATCTTTGTTTGTTTGGTTCTTACACACAACAGCAACAGAAAAGAAAATATATCAAAGGCTTTCTCCTTGTTGGTTGAAATTGGAAAGGTTTGGCCCATTTGTCTCCATTTCCGCACATTTTGGGATTTTCTGCGAAATTTTCATTTGCTCGAATAAATATGTTGTGTAAAATTTATTATTTATTTTGCATAAAATGCACTGTTTGGGGGTATAAGCTGCAGAACTTGATGACCGGAAGGTCAGTGGTTCGAATCCGTACATTGGGGTGAGCTCCCGTTGTTAACCCCAGCTTCTGCCAACCTAGCAGTTTCTATTTTATTTATTTCTATCCCACTTTTCTCCCATGGGTGGGATTCAAAGCGGCGTACAACATATAAAATTCATATAAATACATCCGACCGCAGTACAAAATCAGATTAAAACATCATCCTAATATAAAAACCCAATTAACGTATCAAATAAAACAATTTTAAAAACTTGCAGCAAGCACCATTTACAGATACCCATAACCTCCGGCCACTAAAGTTACTTAGCCACAAAAAAGGTTGCATTTTCTGGATTGCAAAGCACAGCCGACTAGTAGTAACTCATCTATGTACACGACTATTCAAAATGGAAAATAAACACCAGGCTTTCTGGTTTGGAAAGGACAGTTCAATTGCAGGAACTCAGTTGCATACCGCAGTGGCGCAATTGGTTAAACCCTTGTGCCGGCAGAACTGCTAACATGCAAATGTGAGTAGGTTAATAGGTACCGCTTTGGTGGGAAAGTATTAGTGCTCCATGCAGTCATGCCAGACACATGACCTAGGAGATGTCTACGGACAACGCCTGCTCTTTGGCTTAGAAATGGAGATGAGATCCAACCTCCAGAGTTGGACTCGACTAGATTTAATATCAAAGGGAAACCTTTACCTTCACCTTATGCTAGGAGTTACTATCAAAAAGTTACATTTCTGCAATTTCTTGCTTTGGTGATTTAGATATCCAGCAGTTCTGGACATGATTTAAGACGTATGTGAGCTGAAGACATAAATATGGAGAAGTCAAAATAATAATAAGAAGAATAATAACAACAACAACATCAGCTTGTTACTTAATGACTTGAGTCGGGTGTACCACACCATTACATCAACAAAATACATACAATAAAATACATATATCAAAGCACACAATATGGAAGGATATACTCTTAAATATCAAGGCTATACTTGGAAGAAAATAGTTAAAGCTGGATTCCAAATGTGTTCTTTAAAAAAGTGACTGTTTTGATACATTTAATTTAGGACTGACACCTAGTGGCCAAATTGGACATTTTATATTCTTTTGCTTCTTAATGCTGAATTTGGGGGAGGGGGCAACAATTTTGTTTTACTACAACATCCAGGGTGCATCTACACTGTAGAATTAATGCACTTTCATCCCACTCAAATTGCCTAGTGGTTTTGATGAATTTGGAAGTTGACCTCAAAGGTGTGCTGGAGACTCTAGAGTAGTGGTTCTCAACCTTTGGGTCCCCAAGTGTTTTGGCCTACAACTCCCAGAAATCCCATCCAGTTTACCAGCTGTTAGGATTTCTGGGAGTTGAAGGTGAAAACATCTGGAGACCCATAGGTTGAGAACCACTGACGTAGATGAAGAGGTAGATGAAGTATAAAGATGAAGTCAATGTCCATGAAGTCGATGTCGATGAAATAGATGTAAATTTAGTAGATGAAGATGTAGATGGTAAAGATGAAGTAGATGAAGAGGAAGGAGATGAAGATGACTTAGATGAAGTATGAAGATGAAATAGATGTAGATGTAAATGACGTCAATTTAGATGTAGATGAAATAGATGAAGATTAAGATGTAGATGATGAAGATGAAGTAGATGAAGAGGTAGATGAAGATGTAGATGAAGTCAATGTCCATGAAGTCGATGTCCATGAAACAGATGTAAATAAAGTAGATGAAGATGTAGATGAAGTAGATGATGATATAGATTATGAAGATGTAGATAGTAAAGACGAAGTAGATGAAGATATAGATTATAAAGATGAAGTAGATGAAGAGGACGGAGATGAAGATGACGTAGATGAAGTATGAAGATGAAGTCAATGTAAATGAAATAGATGTAGATGTAAATGATGTTGATTTAGATGTAGATGCTTTGAATGCTATTTCCTGCTTCTTAGCAGTGGGTTGGACTGGATGGCCCATGAGGTCTCTTCCAACTCTACTATTCTATGATTCTATGATTCTATGAAGATGTAGGTGAAGTAGAAGAAGATGTAGATGATGAAGATGTAGATGAAGAGGAAGGAGATGAAGACGACATAGATGTCGATGAAGATGATGACGATGTTGATGAAATAGATGTAGATGTAAATGTAGTAGATTTAGATGAAGTAGATGAAGATGTAGATGAGGAAGCTGAAGTAGATTAAGAGGAAGGAAATGAAGATGACATAGCTAAAGGTAGATGAAGATGAAGTAGATGAAGATGTAGATCATGAAGCTGAAGTAGATGAAGAGGAAGGAAATGAAGATGACGTAGATAAAGGTAGTTGAAGATGAAGTAGATGAAGATGTAGATGATGAAGATGTAGATAAAGAGGAAGGAGATGAAGATGACATAAAAGTAGATGAAGATGATGTAGATGAAGTATGAAGATGACGTCGATGTCGGTGAAGTCGATGTTGATGAAATAGATGTAGATGTAGATGAAGTAGAAGAAGATGTAGATGATGAAGATGAAGTGGATGAAGATGTAAATCAGTGGTTCTCAACCTGTGGATCCCCAGGTGTTTTGGCCTACAACTCCCAGAAATCCCAGCCAGTTTACCAGCTGTTAGGATTTCTGGGAATTGAAGGTCAAAACATCTGAGGACCCATAGGTTGAGAACCACTACTTTAGAGTTTCCTAGAGAGGACTTTGAGATTCCTGGTGATTATTTTTTCATATCCATCAAGTACAATGCTATGGTCAACTTCCAAAAAGGTTGACCATATGGTCATATTGGAGGATTTGTAAATTCTTAGAAATAACGTAATCAAATCCGAAAATGTCAAACCCGAAAATGTGGAGGATCCTTATCCGAAACGCTTGGGATCAGAAGCGTTTGAGATTTTGTTTATTATTGTTATTATTCTTATTGATTTTTATCCCCAAATTCCGCCTTTCGGCTCCAGGTTTTGCGTGTTCTCGGCATTTCACAATGCTTTTGGTGGGCATCAAATATTCAATCTCGTAAGCTGTCGAGTCCTAATGCGATGGCAGGGTTATTGTGTTGTGTATCGGGACACTGTGTGTAATTAATGACCCTGCCATTATGTTAGTCTTTGACAGCGACTCAGATTTAATATTTGATGCCCGCCGAAACCGTCATTGGCAATATGTCGACAATGCGGCAGGCTCGGTATTTAAAACGAACAGGCCCTCCCGTCATCTGATTGACATCTGATGCTAAATTAGCACTATATGTCAGTTATCAGAACACTGTGATATATCAGATATAAGCTGGATGAAAAATTGTATGGAAATCTAGTAGCTGTGCGAAATTTTGCAATTTTCGTTCACATAACGAAACAGACCCCCATGGAAAGTTTATTTCCTGATCTGATTTAAGAAGTTTTCCAAGGCCTAATTTCTTACATACGTATCAACCCTGGGCTGGTTCTTTATTGCCTTTCGAACACGTTTCATTTCCACGGCTCCCGGATGGGTGGGCGTTTGACTTCAATAATTTGTTAGGCTTTAAAATCACGCTGTAAAAGCTGCCACAAGTTACCAGGGAGGTGAGTAAATTATATATATATATATATATATATATATATATATATATATATGCTGTTTCTCCCTCCTCCCTGTGCCCCAGTTTTCCTAAAAAGCTTGTGCTGCAGTTGAGGCGGAATCTAACTGTTATTATTTGTTATGAAGTCAATTTGGACTTTAGCCAGCGAGTTAAACTGCTAAGCGGATGAATTTGTTCACCAAAAGGTTGGCGGTTCGAATCCGGGGAGTGGGGTGAGCTCCCGCTGTTAGCCCCAGCTTCTGCCAACCTAGCAATTTGAAAACGTGCAAGTCTGAGTAGAGCAATAGGTACTGCACCGGCGAGAAGCTGTTGCTGTGGTCTCAAAAATAATAATAATAATAACTTTATTTTTATGCCCCGCCTCTATCTCCCCAAAGGGGACTCAGGGCGGCTTACAATGGGCCAAGCCCGAATAAAAACAACAGCAATATAAAACACAACAATAGACAAGAGACAGGCACAATTATAAAAATTTAAACAAATGACAAGAAATAATAAAAACATGGATTACTGGGAAGTTTACTTCTTATCCTTTAAAGAAGTGAGTGAAGGTACTGCATGTCCCATCATCCAGGTTGGTTCAGAAATGCTGGACTAGTCTAACAACCACCATGTCAGACTACACTGTGCCGGCTGAACTGTTGACGTGAAGCTTGAAGGTTCGAATCCATTAGATGGGGTGAGCTCCCATCTGTCAGCCCTAGCTTCCCATGCGGGGACACGAGGAAAATCCCCGGCAGGATGGCAACAAATCCGGTCATCTCCTGAGCAATGTCTGATTCTCTCATACCAGAAGCGACTGACACAATAAAAAATATATGCATAAGTCACTGAAAGAATTGCACTTACTGTATATTAGGCATGTCCGATCGATGAAAAAAATGTTTCAATACTCGTTTCTAAAGTAGGGGGCGCTGGCGCTTCGATATAGAAAGTATTTCTGATTTTTTCACCCAAAAATTTCAGATATTTCCGAAAATTCATAATATTCTAAATGTTTCTAAAATGGCGGACGCGCAAGCTCAATCGCCAAAAAAAAAAAGGAACCCGGGGGGGGGGGACTTTTACAGGGCTCTCCCGCCCTCATTTCTTGAGCTATCCTCATCAACCCTAACCCCCACCTTTGCGTCCATCGTGGAAGCTTCTGATTGGCCGGGGAGTGGCAGCCATGTTAGGCTGCGCTAAGCTCCCATTCTAGGTAGGTTGCAGAAATAAAAAAAAATTAAAATATTTTTTAAAATATATTTTTAAAAATTGGGGGGGGGGAATTAACGAAACATTAAGAGACAATTAGAGAATGGGCCAACAATGGTTCGAATTACATTGCCAGTTGCGCTGTGAGACAATGTCTCGGAATGCGTATCAAAAAGCGAGAACAATCCGAAATAATTCCGATATACGATTCAAAACGATTTTTTGGACATGTCTACTGTATATGTATTTCCCTTTTGCAAAATGTGCATCAGAGTCCATTTCTTTCCAAAAATAATTTTTTAGTCATCTGAATCTTGAAGTGTGTTCCTTTTTCCATGCTCGTGTTATTTCTTATCGTTCTTGCAAATTTGCAGATTCTTGAGACAGGTATGATTCTTTCTTGAACAGCTATTTACTTTATCAAAAGCTTTTTCTATCTCTAATTTGCCGAAGTTTCAGGCCAAACCCATCTCCATGGTTTTCTAAAAGATAATATGAGTCCAGAGTGTTGGTCGACTCTGAATTCCATTGAGTTGACTCATCCTTCCGACTGTTGATAAACTGGAAAGAGCTCTGTCCAAAGTTCAACATCAATTTCTTCTTCTATTTCTTTCTGAAGGGTCCTCCTGGACGGGCAGGGCTTCCCGGAGCAGATGGTTTGCCTGGACCTCCTGGGACCATGCTTATGCTTCCAGTGAGTATCTGGTTCTGAATGGTTTTACTCTTGGGTTGACCAGTTAGGATGACATTTAGATCCATGAGGGTGGCAATGCACAGAGGAAAAGATTGCCTATGGGTAAAGCTCAAAGGGAGAGATAAAAGCATTGAGAGATAAGATACTGTGTTTCCCCGAAATAAGACCTACTAAAACTAAAACTTTTTAAACAGGGGTCCAGTTCACGGTCCCTCAAACCATTGGAGGGTCAGAAAAAAAAACTATAAACAAATTCCTATGCAAACTGCACATCTCTTATTTTGAAAAAAATACAACAACAAATGGGAACAAATACAGTCTCAATGTTAATAATAATCATCATAATAAAGAGGGTTGGAAGAGACCCCTTAGGCCATTTAGTCCAAATGGCCTCAAACTCATGACCTCTTGGTCAGAGTGATTTATTGCAGCTGGCTGCTAACCAGCCTGCGCCACAGCCCGGCCCCGCATATATATCTCGTTTGCTGTGTTATACTGTGTCTTTATGTCAATAATAATAATAATAATAATAATAATAATAATAATAATAATAATAATAAAGAGGGTTGGAAGAGACCCCTTGGGCCATTTAGTCCAACCTCCTTCTACCTTTGTGCACCAAAAGCACAAGCAAAGCACCCCTGACAGATGGCCACCCAGCCTCAATGTTGATGATGATAATAATAATAATAATAATAATAATAATAATAATAATAATAATAATAATTAAAAAGAGGGTTGGAAGAGACCTCTTAGGCCATTTAGTCCAACCTCCTTCTACCTTTGTGCACCAAAAGCACAAGCAAAGCACCCCTGACAGATGGCCACACAGCCTCAATGTTGTTAATAATAATAATAAAATATTATAATAATAATAATAATAATAATAATAATAATAATAATAATAATACATCACACAGTCCTAAACGCTTGGGAAGTGTTCAACTTGTGATTTTGTGATACGAATTTTATATATATATATATATATATATATCACATTGTACACATATAAGGCAAACATTCAATGCCGTATAACAAAGGACAGGGCCACTCGCATCATCCTTATGCTGGGAGGAGGAGGAGGAATGAGACATACGGTGGCTGAGACCACTCCAGTGCGTGCCTTCTGTGAGCCGTCCTCCCGCATAAGGACAGGGCCACTCGCATCATCCTTATGCCGGGAGGAGGAGGAGGAGTGAGACATGTAGTGGCTGAGAGCACTCCAGTGAGCTCTCAAATGCTGCGTGCCTTCTATGAGCCGTCCCCTCGTATAAGGACAGGGCCACTCGCATCATCCTTATGCCGGGAAGAGGATGAGGAGTAAGACATGTGGTGGCTGAGAGCACTCCGGTGGGCTCTCAAGTGCTGCGTGCCTTCTATGAGCCATCCTCCGGCATAAGGACAGGGCCACTCGCATCATCCTTATGCCGGGAGGAGGAGGAGGAGTGAGACATACGGTGGCTGAGAGCACTCCAGTGCGTGCTTTCTGTGAGCCGTCCTCCCGCATAAGGACAGGGCCACTCGCATCATCCTTATTGCGGAAGGAGGATGAAAAGTAAGACACGAGGTGGCTGAGAGCACTTCGGTGGGCTCTCAAATGCCGCGTGCCTTCTGTGAGCCATCCTCCCGTATACGGACAGGGCCACTCGCATCATCCTTATGCCGGGAGGAGGATGAGGAGTGAGACATGCGGTGGCTGAGAGCACTCCGGTGGGCCCTCAAATCTGCCTGCCTTCTGTGAGCCGTCCTCCTGTATACGGACAGGGACACTCGCATCATCCTAATTCGGAAGGAGGATGAAAAGTAAGACACGAGGTGGCTGAGAGCACTCCGGTGGGCTCTCAAGTGCTGAGTGCTTTCCGTGAGCCGTCCTCTCGCATAAGGATAGGGCCACTCGCATCATCCTTATGCCGGGAGGAGGATGAGAAGTGAGACACGCAGTGGCTGAGAGCACTCTAGAGGGCTCTCGGCTGCTGTGTGCCTTCCTGGGCCACCATATCCTTATGCCACGAGGACAGGAAAAATGACGAGGGCCTGAGGAAACCCCATCCAGCCCCTGGGCCTTAATTTTCCCATGCTATGCTCCTTCATTTCTAAACATCAAGACGTTCTGCTGGGCCCATCATGCGCTCTCCAAAAATGTCCTCTTCCACACTCATAGCTTGCCTGTCTGTTTCTTTAGAACGTTATTAAAGATCTCAAGGCAAAATATACTGCATATCTAGCTGCGGGAAGACTCTGTGGGGCTTATAGATCAAAGCCCGCTGAGGCAGAGGCATTGTTTTCTCACTAGAGGCTATCATAAGAAAAATCAATACGCCTGTAATACCAGAACTCAACAAAATGGATAGGCAGGAGGTTTAGGACTCCCCAAAGGAAACATTATTTTTTTTCCTCTCTCTAATATTCCAACAGTCGGTTTGTGGGTTTCTCTGCCACAGAATGTAGCAGTCAGTCAACACTATGGGGCGAGATGGTATTCCAGAGCCTCATTCTAGCCTTCTCTGTATGTTTATGTGTTGATGGGTGTTTAGAAACATGTATTTGATGGGTTGATATCTTGTCTCCCTCATAGTTCCGGTTCAGTGGAGGAGGTGACGGTGGATCCAAGGGCCCCATGGTGTCTGCTCAAGAATCTCAAGCTCAAGCTATCCTACAACAAGCTAGAGTAAGTCATTACTAATGTCTTCCTCATGACACCACTCCAATTCCTCCTGATATTTAATGTTGGGTTGAGGGTCCAAAAATAAGGTCTATAAGGGGCCGGGCTGTGGCGCAGCTGTTGAGCAGCTGCCTTAAATCACTCTGACCATGAGGTCATGAGTTCGAGGCCAGCCCGTGGCGGGGTGAGCACCCGTCAATTAAAAATAAAAAATAGCCCTGCTCGTTGCTGACCTAGCAACCCGAAAGATAGTTGCATCTATCAAGTAGGAGATAAGGTACTACTTATAAAGTGGGGAGGCAAGATTAACTAATTTACGACCTGGAATGAGGAAGTGCCGTCAGTGTGGATGATGAAGCAGCTGCTCCCCCCTGTGGCCAGAATCGAACATCCCCTCAGAAGATGGTTAACTTGCCTCTGCGTGTGTCTCTCAGTCTCTGTTTGATGTGTTTATGGGCATTGAATGTTTGCCCTATGTGTGTTATAATGTGATCCGCCCTGAGTCCCCTTCGGGGTGAGAAGGGCGGAATATAAATACTGTAAATAAATATCTATCTGATCCACTGGAGTTGTCCAACTGGTGGCCAAGTGCCTTGGGGTACCTAAGCTGAGAATGATCCGGCAAAGAATAGCCAAGCACAGCTCCATCAGTTAGCCAAGCGACTGGTGAGAATCCCATCCTCCAGTCCAATTGTCATTGTTCCAGTTGCTGAGATGAACAACCAGAATTAGCTCCACCACACCTTGGTTTGCAACCGTTGAGAAAAACTCCATCTATCCCAACTACCACTGCCCTATTCTGTGTGCGAGAGAAGAGTGGCTGCACAGCTCCGCCATTTCTTGACTTGACTTCAGATGGTAGCATACTTGGTACAGAATATATTTATGACAGAGGCTTCAATGTTGGAAAAACAAGAACAAGTTTATTCAGGCACAGAGCTTAGTGGTTACAGTATTGTTTCTCACGTAGGGGTTTTCAATTCCAGAATAAGATGAATCAACTCTCTGAAATATTACTTCTTTTACTTAAGGTGGTTAAACCTTATTCCTCTTCCACTTTTATACCACAGTCACTCCTGTGATAAGCTATCACAGACTCTCTGTTCCCTACCAGGACACAGATTATGCCAAATAAGTCACGAAACGTATTTTAAACTGACTCAAAATGACCAATTGAGTCTTCCTTGATCCCTTCAACCAGGATCAATCTTCCCTGTGCCTCATCAGAGCACAGACCAACCCTCTTTTTTTAAACTCTGCACTTCTTCAGCAAAACGGCAGTTGGCTCCGCCCACTTCTCCATGGCAACCAGCCTCTGAGTGCTGAGATGCGCAGAGGAGGAGGAGGCAGACACAGTGGTAGAGGCAGCCATTGTCGCACCTCAGAATAGTTCACCTTGCTATAGACACCAATCACACACGGGAGATTGTCTTTTGTAGTTTTATTGAGCAAAAGCAGATATAAATCAAAGCAGGCAGTAAAAAAGTCAATAGGAATCCAATAGTTCATAAGTCATAATCATCCACAAGTCCATTAGCCACAACAGTCAACGATAGATCTCAAAGAACAAAGGCCCAAAGTTTCAAAGATCCAGGAACAGAAATCTTCCCTAGGCATGAAGCAGAAACATCCACTCAGATGAAGCGAGAATCTATTTCCAAACACACACTTTTAAAAGCACCCCAGAAATGCATTTCTCTTTCCTGTGGAGGCCTCTCTCTTCCCAGCCAATCTCACACTCCTACGAGTCTGAGCTCCCTTCCATAACAACCGGTCCGCCCTAGATAATTCAAGGTCCTCGTTATCTTGCACTTGAGCCGGGGCTGAAGACACCGGGGCTTGAGACATCTCTTGCTCATTAATTCCCATGGGAATGTCATCCTGACTGTTATCTATGGCCTGTGGGGTCAACAGTTCATTTTGCTCATTCTGCATTTCTCGAGCCTCTGAATCAGCCTGTATTATTCCCATGCCATCCTCCTGAAATTCATCTGGCATCCCATCATCTAGCTCTTGTATCTGAAACCCAGAATCCCCTTCTTCATCCTCACTCTGGCTATGCTATGGCTGAGGATGCGACATGCCTCGGATAATCCGGACTGTCGGATAAGCAGAAGACGGATAACCGGAACTCTACTGTATTTCCCCCCATTTTTCTGCCTTTCCCAATGAGGAGCTGCTCTCGTTTTTCACCAGCAGAGATCCCCGATGCAACCAAAGTACATCCAATACCACTTGATCTCCCGTGGCAGAGGAGGCTAAGTGCCTCGCCAACCTATAAATCCCGGGATTGTTCAGAACGGAGCGGTGGCAGTGCAAGTGATATCAAACTACTTTATGGGCACGGTGTGGATATATCCTCAACGTGTGCCGATCCATATTCATGGGGACTATGAGTCATCTCTGCTCCATACAGGCCTTCCCAGAAATCGGGATGTGCTTAAATCTACGCAAGTGCTTTGGACTGTAAAGCAAATCCTGCAGATTCCAGCTAATAGCCTTTCCAAGAGAAAAATCACGTACTCCGTAGTTCCTCCGCTATTGCTCCCGAGACCAACGCAATAATGGTTTCTTTTTTTCACCACCCCTTTTAATTGGGGACATTTCAAACAGCAGTTCAGTAAATAATCCCGTCGCAATGACAAACCCGGTCGGGTTTTAATTAAACGGTGGACACCAATAATTACCGGTTCTTTAAAGCTATTGGATTTGTGGGATGGAGCAAATGTGTATAAAGTATGGAGAGCCCCATTACCTGCCCAGAGATTTATTGACTCTACCTTCGCGACATGGCTTTTTAATTAGTGTGGGGTTTTTTTTTAAGACACGACGGTGACATTTTTAAGTTGAATTCTTGATCCCCGTGTAAAGGTATAAATAGTAATTACAGGGTCCTGGTTCTTTCCGCACTGCCAACACTGGCTTCTGGGTACGTGGCAGGAATGAGATTGGTTTTGTTGTTTTTTTTTTACTTGCCATACGGTTTATTTTTCTTCCCCAAGCCGATAACATTATTCCGGGGAGTGGCATCCCTACACAACATTGTAGCCGAAATACCAGAATATTGCAGTGTTATTTTTTTAAAAAATAACAGTGTTGCATGCTTATAGATGAAGGATTATTGCAACAGGGTCATAATGAAAATTCTGACTGAATTAATAGGAGGTTCAAAAAGTAAGTACACAATTGTAGCGTTGTAAAATTATAGATACGGTACATGCAAGCTGGTCTGTTGAAAGAATATGTTTATGGTTATATCTAACTATGTGTATGTATGTGTGTGTGTGTGTGTGTGTGTGTGTGTGTGTGTGTATATATATATATATATATATATATATAATAAAATATTAATTATAAATATAATATTATATATGATATTATATAATATATATAATATCATATATAATATTATATTTATAATTAATATTTTTAATATATAATATATATAATTATTTATTAGGCATGTCCAATTGATGAAAAAAAATGTTTCAATTCTCGTTTCTAAAGTAGGGGGCGCTGGCGCTTCGATATAGAAAGTATTTCCGATTTTTTCACCCAAAAATTTCGGATATTTCCAAAAATTCGTAATGATTCTAAATGTTTCTAAAATGGGGGATGCGCATGCGCAATCGCAAAAAAAAAAAGGAACCGGGGGGGGACTTTTACAGGGCTCTCCTGCCCTCATTTCTTGAGCTATCCTCATCAACCCTAGCCCCCACCTTTGCGTCCATTGTGGGAGCTTCTGATTGGCCGGGGAGCGGCAGTCATGTTAGGCTGCGCTAAGCTCCCATTCTAGGTAGGCTGCAGAAAAAAATTTAAAAAAATATTTTTAAAAATATATTTTAAAAATATTTTTTTGGGAAAAAAATTAACGAAACATTAAGAGACAATTAGAGAATGGGCCAACAATGGTTCGAATTACATTGCTGGTTGCGCTGTGAGACAATGTCTCGGAATGTGTATCAAAAAGCGAGAACAATCCGAAATAATTCCGATATATGGTTCAAAACGATTTTTTGGACATGTCTATTATCTATATATATAAATGAGTGATGGCATCACAGCGACCCACAAAACAACAAAACTACAGGCCCCCCAACCTCGAAATTTGGCAACACAACCCATCATCCACGCCTCTAGGTTGATACAACAAAAAGAAAAGAAAAATAAAGTCCTAATTAGAGGGAGAGCAATAATTGTTTTTATCCAATTACTGCCAGTTTAGAGGGCTAATCTCTGCCCACTTAGTCTCCTAGCAACCAACTCAGCCAAGGGACAGCCAGGGTTCAGTTAGGGGACAGCAGACTTAGGCCTCTCTTAGGCTTCTTCCACAGATTATCTAATTTGCACTGGATTATATGGCAGTGTAGACTCAAAGTCCTTCTACACAGCTATATAACCCATTTAGAATCTTATATTATCTGCTTTGCACTGGATTATCTTGACTCCACACTGCCATATAATCCAATTCAGTTTGCATTTTATACAGCTGTGTAGAAGGGGCCTCATATAATCCAGTTCTAAGCAGATAATATAAGATTATCAATATACGGTAGAGTCTCACTTATCCAACATAAACAGGCCGGCAGGATAAGTGAATATGTTGGATAATAAGAAGGGATTCAGGAAAAGCCGATTAAACATAAAATTAGGTAATGATTATACAATGATATATATAATATATTTGTACACTCATACATACATACCCATTATATTATATTATATTTACTTATATATGTAATATATTTTATATAATATTATAGATATAATATTAATTATGATATTATAATATATATTATATATTATAATATATAGACTTAGGGGAGTGGCAGCATATAAGTCTGAATAATATATATATATATATATATATATATATATATATATATATAATATATATGATATATATATGATGCTCTTAGATTGCAGGTAAACTATACATCCCAGGAGCTAAATACATACATACATATTTTTGCCTTTATTATGTGCATGCATATAGCCATGTTGTCTCATTCAATCTCTCTCGTTTTCTCTCTCTCTCTCTCTTTCTCTCTCTAGCTGGCACTGAGAGGACCAGCTGGCCCAATGGGACTGACTGGGAGGCCAGGCCCCTTGGTAAGTGAGCAAAGGAACATAAATAAGTCACATAAGGGAGACTGCTATTGTACGGTTACATTATTGCACATTTACGTTATTGCACATTTACGTTATTGTACATTTACGTTATTGTACATTTACGTTATTGCACATTTACGTCATTGTACATTTACGTTATTGTACATTTACGTTATTGTACATTTACGTTATTGCACATTTATGTTATTTCACATTTACGTTATTTCACTTTTACGTTATTTCACTTTTATGTTATTGCACTTTTACGTTATTGTACTTTTACGTTATTTCACATTTACGTTATTGCACATTTACGTTACTGCACATTTACATTATTGTACATTTACATTATTTCACATTTATGTTACTGCACATTTACATTATTTCACATTTACGTTATTGTACATTTACATTATTGCACATTTACATTATTTCACATTTACGTTATTGTACATTTACATTATTGCACATTTACGTTATTTTACTTTTACGTTATTGTACATTTACATTATTGCACATTTACGTTATTTCACATTTACGTTATTTCACTTTTATGTTATTTCCCTTTTATGTTATTGCACTTTTACGTTATTGTACTTTTACGTTATTTCACATTTACGTTATTGCACATTTACGTTACTGCACATTTACATTATTGTACATTTACATTATTTCACATTTATGTTACTGCACATTTACATTATTTCACATTTACGTTATTGTACATTTACATTATTGCACATTTACATTATTTCACATTTACGTTATTGTACATTTACATTATTGCACATTTACGTTATTGCAAATTTATGTTATTTCACATTTACATTATTGCACCTTTACATTATTGCACATTTACGTTATTGCACTTTTACGTTATTGCACTTTTACGTTATTTCACATTTACGTTATTTCACATTTACGTTATTGCACTGCAGAGAAAGCGTACACAGAGTGCAATCTGCTTTTTTCAATCTCCATGTGTCAAGTATAAGCGCAACCGGCGAAATAGTCGTGAATGCATCCTAACTCATAGGAGAATTCCATGTGCTCTTGTGGCTTCTGCACCCCAGTGGCCATTATAATCAAGTACTGCATTTGCAATGATATATGTCTTGTGTCTCTCTCTTTTTCCATAGGGACCCCCAGGTAGTACTGGAATCAAAGGCGAATCAGGAGATATGGGGCCACAGGTATGTACCTTCCCGCCTGAGAGCGAGGGGAAAACCGTCCCATTGTTTCCATAGCAGAATTTTAGAACGCATCTCACAAGGTTGTCCACCTTTGTGATGTCTTTTCCCGTGAATCTCATGCATTGTCCTCTGTGTCGGTTTATTTCAGGGTCCACGAGGCGTCCAAGGCCCTCCAGGTCCATCAGGAAAACCAGGACGTCGGGTATGTAGAAGTAGATAATTTCTTACGTAATTGCATGAATTATACTCAGCATGATACTACATGTGCTTTGACCAGAAGTTGTCCACTTGGCGTGCCTCTGTTGTTGCTGTGAGAAGGTCCACCATTGTGCATGTGCATTGTAGTCAGTGGTTTGTGGTTTGTTCTTCTCCACACTCGCATGTCGTGGACTCCACTTTGTGGCCCCACTGAAGTGGATTATATGGCAGTGTGGAGTCAAGATAATCTAGTTCAAAGCAGATAATATAAGATTATAAATGGGTTATATAGCTGTGTAGAAGGACCTTGAGTCTACACTGCCATATAATCCAGTGCAAATTAGATAATCTGTGGAAGAAGCCTAAGAGAGGCCTAAGTCTGCTGTCCCCTAACTGAACCCTGGCTGTCCCTTGGCTGAGTTGGTTGCTAGGAGACCAAGTGGGCAGAGATTAGCCCTCTAAACTGGCAGTAATTGGATAAAAACAATTATTGCTCTCCCTCTAATTAGGACTTTATTTTTCTTTTCTTTTTGTTGTATCAACCTAGAGGCGTGGATGGTGGGTTGTGTTGCCAAATTTCGAGGCGCCTTCCAAGTCTCCCAATCTTCTCTGTCCCTAGGAGGGAGTGTCTCATCTGGCGTCAGTGACTGATTGAGGTTCAGGGCTTTAGTCTGCCACTTTTGGACTCTCGTTTGCGAGAATCTCTATAGATCTTAGAAATCTATTTCTTGATTTAAGGCGTTGGTGTGCTGGCTGATATCCAAACAAGGGATGGGCCGGAGAAAGGCGGTTCAACCGTGAGGCAAACTAGGCAGTTGCCTGTGGCGCCATCCTCCGGGGGGCGTTGTTGAGGCAATTCCTGCGGCCACGGCTACCTCTTCAAGGAAAGAGGTTGCCGCTTTGGGGAGCAGAGAAACGCCGCTTCTCTGCTCCCCAAAGCGGTGAACCCCTTACTTCTCGCCCCTTCCTCGAGGCCCGGTCTCCGGGCTGCCTGGCCATGTTCCAGAAGCATTCTCCCCTGATGTTTCACCCACATCTATGGTAGGCATCCTCAGAGGTTCTGAGGTCGGTTGGAAGCTAGGTAAGTGGGATTTATATATCTGTGGAAAGTCCAGGGTGGGAGAAAGAGCTCTTGTCTGTTTGAGGCTAGTGTGAATGTTGCCATTGGGCAGCTTGATTAGCATTTAATGGCCTTGCAGATTCAAAGTGAAATGTAAAAAAGGAAAGTATGGTATATAGCAGGGGTCCCCAAACTAAGGCCCAGGGGCCGGATGCGGCCCATCGAAGCCATTTATCCGGCCCCCACGGCACAAGGGCAGAAGGGGGTTGGGCTAAATGACCTAAGGGGTCTCTTCTTCTCTTACAACCCTTATTATTGTTGTTGTTGTTATTATTATTATTATTTTATTATGGCATAGCAAACAAGATAGATATGCTGGATTTCGTTTCACAAAATCACAAGTCGAACACTTCCCAAGTGTCTAGGAGTGTGTGATGTATTTTCGGATGATGAGCGCAGATCCCAATAGGGTGGCCTTTTGCAGTTGGCAGATCGTAATTTTGTCAATTATTATTATTATTATTTGAAACGCAACAAGATGAGTCCACAGCAGACACTCTGCTGGCTGTTGTCTTGGATCACACGTCGGACCCTTCCCAAGTGTCTAGGACTGTGTAATGTATCGGTGAATAATGCGGGCAGATCCAAGTAAGGTGGCCTTCTGCAGCTGACAGGTGGTAATTTTGCCAGTGTCGATTGTGTTTAAGTGCAGGCCAAGGTCTTTAGGCACTGCAGCCAGTGTGCCGATCACCACTGGGACCACCTTGATTGGCTTGTGCCAGTCTTTGCAGTTCGATCTTTAAATCCTCATATTGTGTCAGCTTTTCCAATTGTTTCTCCTCAATCTTGCTGTCCCCTGGGATTGCAACATCGACAATCCATACTTTGTCTTTTAATTGAGAATTATTATTATTATTATTATTATTATTATTATTATTATTATTATTAACATTGAGGCTGGGTGGCCATCTGTCAGGGGTGCTTTGCTTGTGCTTTCAGTGCACAAAGGCAGAAGGGGATTGGACTCAATGGCCCAAAGGGTCTCTTCCAACCCTCTTTTATTGTTGTTGTTATTATTGTTATTGTTATTATTCATTATTATTATTATTGCTCGGCCGACTATAGTCCGGCCCTCCAACGGTCCGAAGGATCATGAACTGGCCCCCTGTTTAAAAAGTTTGGGGACCCCTGGTATATAGTATGTAAGTACTGTTGGTAATGTAATATTATCTTCTATATAAACAATTTTTAGTGGCACTTGTTATACAAGCTGCAAAAGAAGGGGATTATGGTGTCGTATTTAACATCAATCTACACTGGATTTGGCTAGAAACAGTGGTAGATCATAGCCCTGTCCCTATAGAATCTCTTACGTTTACTCGTAGTATATATTGCAATGAATACTTTACTCAAGGTATCCACTATTTGGCACTTTAATTATAATTAGGAATAGTTTTTCCATATTACCTTTGCAAGTGTTGCCAAGTGTATTCCTTTATGTTAAGAATGATACTATTGTTGTGAATGAGAATACAAATAGTGGATACCTTGAGTAAAATATTCATTGCAATATATACTACGAGTAAACATAAGGGATTCCATAGGGACGGGGCTATGATCTACCACTGTTTCTAGCCAAATCCAGTGTAGATTGATGTTAAATACGACACCATAATCCCCTTCTTTTGCAGCTTGTATAACAAGTGCCGCTATAAGTTGTTTATATAGAAGATAATATTACATTACCAACAGTACTTACATACTATATACCATACTGTAGATTATAGACACCTGCGTTTTGACTTGCAGATTCAAAGCCTGGCTGCTTCCTCCCTGGGGTCATCCTTGGTTGGGAGGTGTTAGCTGGCCCTGATTGTTTCCTGTCTAGATTTCCCCTGTTTTCAGAGTGTTGTTCTTTATTTAGGCTTTTGCTTAATCCCTTATTATCCAACATTTTTGCTTATCCAATGCTTTTATTTTTCTGTGATTGGTTTGGGGGGGGGGGGAGCAGCAAAATTCTGTTCGCCTACACTTGAAAATTACCTTGGGCAGCAGAGTAGCCAAGCGCAAGGGCAGATGTCTCCACTGTATCTGGTTGTGATCCCCAGGTTGTGAGAGTCAGCTTTTGTACGATGTTATTTCTAGCGCCCACTTTTTGCTTGATAATCAAGCAGTGCTTCTTGTAAATCAGAGCACGGTCCAGAGTGACTCCCAGGTGTGTTGTTGTGCTGCAATGCTCCAGTGGGATTCCTTCCCAGGTCATCCTCAGAGCTCGAGATGCTTGTCTGTTCTTATGATGAAAAGCACATGTCTGTGTTTTAGATGGATTAGGGATCAGCTGGTTTCCCCTGTAATAGGCAGTAAGAGCACCTAAAGCTTCAGAGAGTTTCTGTCCAACCATTTCAAAGCTCCCTGCTTGGGCGGTGATGGCTTGATCGTCAACATAGATGAAACTCTCTGTCCCTTCTGGCAGTGGCTGGTCCTTTGTGTAAATGTTAAACATTGTTGGAGCAAGCATGCTCCCCTGAGGCAGGCAATTCCTCTGTTTCTCTGACCCTCAGGATATAATCAATGGTTTCATCGGTTTCCTTGTACAGTCTGCATTTTGGGTCATCAGCTGATTTTTCGATCTTGGCCTTAGTTGCATTTGTTCCTGGGCTGCAAGGATCAGGCCTTCTGTCTCCTTCTTCAGGGTCCCATTCGTGAGCCAGAGCCAGGTCTCCTCCTTATCAGCTTTTCCTTCAATTTTGTCAAGGAACTTTCCATGCAGTGTTTTGTGGTGCCAGCTGTCAGCTCTAGTTTGTAGTGCGGTTTTCTTGTACTGGTTTTTTTTGTCTGCTGTGCTTTGAGGAGTTTCTGATTTTTGACTTCAATCGAAGCAGGTTATTATTATTATTATTATTATTATTATTATTATTATTATTATGCTATTGTTAGTACCATATTGTTTTTGTTGACCCTACTTTTCCACTTAGAGAGCTAGTTTACTGTTTTTCTTTGAAATATGGTATATTCAAAAACCTTTAACCTACTGATGCCTTAAAATAATTTCATTGGGATCTATTTTCATTTTGAAATTTTCCACCCTCAGCTTATACTCGAGTTAGTAAGTTTCCCCAGTTTTCTGTGGTAAAATTAGGTGTCTCGGCTTATATTAGGATCGGCTTATACTTGAGTATATACAGTAATTTCCTTTCCCCTGACCCTCTCTTTCTCTCTTTCTTACCAGGGACGTGCCGGCAGCGATGGTGCCCGAGGGATGCCAGGCCAGACGGGGCCGAAGGTAATCTAAACCAGTTTTGGTCTCAGTTTCTTTGGAGAGTCATAGATGTTCTAGGAAACTTGCCGCTGATGTGGAGAAACTCCATTCGGGAGACTCTTTCATGATTCGAGCACCACTAGTACACAACCTCGGTAGCTTCAACAACAATCTCGGGGTTCTAAGTATCTTCCAAGCTACAAATCAGATAATTGGCATGACTTAACTCTCATGTCAACATCTTACGACATTCTGGGATGTGTAGATGCCTTTACCCAGTGGCACAGTGTGTTAAAATGCTGAGATGCTGAACTTGAGGACTGAAAGGTTGCAGGTTCTATTGTGGGGAAATGAGTGAGCACCCGCTGTTAGCCCCAGCTTCTGCCAACCTCGCAGTTTGAAAACATGCTCATGTGAGTAGATCAATAGGTACCGCTCTGGTGGGAAGGTAACGGCGCTCCATGCAGTCATGCCAGTGGCCACATGACCTTGGAGGTGTCTACGGACAATGAATCCGGGGAGCGGAGAGAGCTCCTGCTGTTAGCCCCAGCTTCCTAGCAGCTCTTCGGCATAGAAATGGAGCTGAGCACCAACCCCCAGAGTCGGACACGATCGGACTTAACGTCGGGAAAACCTTTAGTTTTTAACCGTCACCAAAACTGCGAACCCCAAGAGAGCATGGGATTTAATTGTCATGGCAACATGGCAAATTTTCAGATTTGTAGTCTTGATAGGCTTAGAATTGTCTACCGAAGAAAGCGACCAAAGTGACAGTCACCAAAATAACAAATAACAAATTAGGGGTTGTTGTGAGTTTTCCAGACTGTCTGACCATGTTCCAGAAGCATTCTCTCCTGACGCTTCTCCCACGTCTATGACAGGCATCCTCAAGGTTTATTTATTTTATTTTTATTTATTTATTAAACTTGTATGCCGCTACTCCCAGTTTGGCTCGGAGCGGTTTACAGAAATATATTAAAACAATACACTTAGCTTTAAAATAACCATAAAAACAATAAAAGCAACAATAAAAACAGACATAGCCCTGAGTTTTTCACCCATTGAAAGCTTGTCAGAAGAGAAAGGTTTTGCAGGCTTTCCGAAAGGCAAGTTGTGAGTTTTATTGGGAAAACTAAGCAAGGTTCCAATATAACTCACAACCTCTGCTATAGATGTGGGCGAAACATCAGGAGACTTCTGGAACATGGCAATACAGTCCGGAAAACTCACAACAACCCTGTGATTCCGGCCGCGAAAACCTTCGACAAAAAACCTCAAATTCCATAAGATGTTGCCAGAATTGTTGAAAAATTGCACTGTAATTCTGTGATATGAAAGGGCTCTAAATGGGGTACAGAAATGGAACTATGAATAACCCGAATCGTGGATTTATCTCTGCGTTCCTGGGAGGGAAACCTTGCATTTCTTTCCCTTTCTTCTGTCTCGTTCTCAAAAGCGACAGAAGTCATTAACCCGCGCATCTGAATGCAAGGAAGTTTGCCTGGAAGTCGTATATTAGAAGGCTTAAGTGCTTGACGATGGGGGGAACTTGAAGTGGAAATGGAGGAGGGGAGAAAAGGAGCCGCAAATCATTTGTCCCCGAAGTGCGGCAGCCGTTGTTGCTGTCGTTTGCTTTTCCCCCCCAAGGAAGTTACATTAGGGAACGAGGAGGGCTGTATAATGGATAGCCTGTGAGCCAGAAACTCATTGAAGAACACGCGAGGAGACTCCAGAACCCGAGAGGGACATCATTCATTGCCTCCCCTATTGTCCCCGCTGCCTCCGACAAGGACAACTGAAATTGCTTCCCTCGGGTCAACCCATTCCGGTTGAATTTAGGGCGGAATGACAGGCGGCGGAAAACACGAGCCCTATTGCATTGAAAACACCCAGAACCACCCATTAATCCGTCTTATGCCCCGAGGGCATTGGAATAGATCCCTTTCTGTAACTCCTGATTTGGGAGAAGCCGGCTCCGAACAACCTGAACATTGCCAAAGTACCATACTGCACCCACCATATGGTAATTCAACTTTCCGGTTGAATTTAGGACAGAATGACAGGCGGGAGGAAACACGAGCCCTATTGTATTGAAAACACCCAGAACCACCCATTAATCCGTCTTATGCCCCGAGAGCATTGGAATAGATCCCTTTCTGTGACTCCTGATTTGGGAGAAGCCGACTCCAAATAACCCGAACCTTGCCAAAGTACCATACTGCACCCGCCATATGGTCATTCAACTTTCCAGTTGAATTTAGGGCAGAATGACAGGCGGCGGAAAACACGAGCCCTATTGCATTGAAAACACCCAGAACCACCCATTAATCCATCTTATGCCCCGGAATAGACATTGGAATAGATCCCTTTCTGTGACTCCTGATTTGGGAGAAGCCGACTCCGAACAACCCGAACCTTGCCAAAGTATTATTTATTTATTTATTTATTTATTTACAACATTTATACCCCGCCCTGCTCACCCGAGGGGACTCAGGGCGGCTTACAAAAATTGGCAAAATTTAATGCCCAAAATACAATCATAAAAACAAAGCAATATACCCGCCATATGGTAATTCAACTTTCCGGTTGAATTTAGGACAGAATGACAGGCGACGGAAAACACGAGCCTTATTGCATTGAAAACACCCAGAACCACTCATTAATCCATCTTATGCCCCGGAATAGACATTGGAATAGATCCCTTTCTGTGACTCCTGATTTGGGAGAAGCCGACTCCGAACAACCCGAACCTTGCCAAAGTACCATATTGCACCCACCATATGGTAATTCAACTTTCCGGTTGAATTTAGGGCAGAATGACAGGCGGTGGAAAACACGAGCCCTATTGCATTGAAAACACCCAGAACCACCCATTAATCCATTTTATGCCCCAAGAGTATTAGAATAGATCCCTTTCTGTGATTCCTGATTTGGGAGAAGCCGACTCCGAACAACCCGAACCTTGCCAAACTACCATATTGCACCCGCCAAAAGTCGGAGACACCTCCAGTTTTGTGGGGTCACTTTCTATGACCCCCAGAAACCCCTCGATTAGGGGGAATCCAGCTTTGATCAACCTGAACCATGCTAAAGGTGTAATATTGTATCCCCAAGGAGTCATAGAATCATAGAATAGTAGAGTTGGAAGAGACCTCATGGGCCATCCAGTCCAACCCCCTGCCAAGAAGCAGGATATCGCATTCAAAGCACCCCCGACAGATGGCCATCCAGCCTCTGCTTAAAAGCCTCCAGTTTTGTGACCCCAGAAACCCCTCAATTGGGAGGAGTCCAATTCTGATCAACCTGAACCATGCTGAAGGTGGTGTCCCCAAAAGTCGGAGACACCTCCAGTTGTGTGGGGTCACTTTCTGTGACCCCAAAAACCCCTCGATTAGGGGGAGACCAACTCTGATCAGCCTGAATCATACCGAAGGTGTGATATTGTGTCCGCAAAAGTCGGAGACACCTCCAATTTTGTGGGTGACGCCTGGAAGCCATCCGATTTGGAAGAAGCCAACTCCGATCAACCTGAATTGGAATATTACATCCTCAAAATTCAGGGGCACCTTGAGTTTTGTGTTGCGTGAGACTTGGGGATTTTCAGGAAGCAAAATAAGCTTTGATGTCCCAGTTATTGGAGACCAAACCGATACGTTCCTTGGGCTGATATTCAAAGGTGGAGCTCTCAAAGAAAGATGCACAATCCTCAGCTCTTTAGTACAGTGGGCCTCCAAGTGTTTTGGATTTCAGCTCCCACTGTTCCAACAGCTGGTTGGGATTTCTAGGAGTTGAAGTCCAAAACACCTGGAGGCTCAAAGGTTGGGAACCACTGCTCTAGTAGAATGAGATGTTCTCCTGGAGCAGGAGTCTCAACATATACACACATCTTTAGAAAACTCCATAAACCATAATATCTTTATTAGAGACTAGCTTGGGGACCCAGCGGTGCCCGGGTTATTTGAGAAAGGCATTGTTTGCCTGTGTTTGAAGTGTAGTTTCGATGCAATGTCAGCTGGATCCAGTGAGTGTGGGTGAACGACAACTGCCATATGCAGGTCCCTTCGTACACACTCCATCCTCCTGTAATCAGCGTCAGGATGTTGAGAAGCTCTATGTTGCAAGTTTGGTTTTGATCAGTGATTGTAGGGGGTCACAGTGCTCTCAGGAAGTGAGTGAAGATACTGCAGGTCCCATCATCTGTGGTCCAAACTCTTCCAAACCGCACCAGGGTGTAGGGCAGGTCATGAGTGGTCTGTGTGTCAAGAGTGATCTTGATCAATCATAGGTGGAGGTTGTAGTGGTCTTAGAAAATGAATGAAGGCACTGCAAGTCCCATTATCCCTGGTATGTCCTCCCCCAAACTGCACCAGGACAAAAAGTGGGTGAAGGGAGGTATGTCTGCCAAGTTTGGTCCTGATCCATCATTAGTGAGAGTAACCGTGGTCTGTTGGAGACCAAATGTTTGAAAGTACTGCTAATCCTATCATCCTTGGTCCAGTCTTGCGCAAACCGCAGCAGGACATGAAGTGGGCCCCATTGCCCCTGTGTGTCATGTTTGGTACAGTTTCGTCATTCGTGGGTATCACAGTGGTCTGTGGGAGGTGAATCAGGTGAAGGTACTGCAAATCCCATCCTCCTTTGTCCCTCCTCCACCGAAATGCTGCAGCGTTTAAAGTATGTCATTTGGGATATGTGTACCAAGTTTGGTTCAGTTCTGTCATTCGTGACAGTTGCAGTGGTCTGAAGAAGTAAGTGAAGGTACTGTAAGTCCCATCAGTCTTGGTCTGTCCTCCCCCCCCCCCCAAACTGCCCCAGGGATGTAAAGGGGGTCATGGGGGTTCTGTCTGCCAAGTTTGGTCCAGATCCGTCATTCCTGGTGGTCACAGTTGTCTGTGAAAGTGGGTGTTATGGTTGAGCCTTCGGGCTCCGGTAATGAAAGAAGGGGTCGTAAGACTCCTCGAGAGTCAGACACTCTCGAGGAGCGTGAAAGGAAACGGCTCCGGGATTTGTTTGCAGAGCCGACACATGAGGACTCATTTGAGGGTTTTTCTCAGGGTTTGGAGGAAGAGGTGGCCAGCTCGGAGGAGGATGATATGGAGTGGACTCGTGTGAGGGAGAATTTGGGTGTTGGGGAGGCAGGCAGTGAAAGCATGGGAGGTGATTGGCGGGTTGCAGGATCAGACCCATGGACTGGTTGGAGGGATGGAGCGGGATCCACAGCTGGGGATGCTGTGGGGTGTAGTCGAAGGTGCTTAAGCTCTGATGAGGATGAGGATGTTGGGGCGTCTGGAATTGGGATGGCAGCTGACAGCGATGATGAGCTTGAACTGTGATAAAATGGGGTTTGGGACCAATGTCTAATTGCGTTGGGCAAGGTAATCTGGACGGACGCTTGGGCTCTTGCTGGGGAATTTCCTGAAGACGGGCAATATCTACTTTCACTGGATTGACGCTGGACTGACTGACTACGATTCCGGATTAACCCTTCTACTGTCTATCGGTGTGACCTTTGGATTCCTTGACGACTACGCTTGGCTTTTGATCTTCTGGACCGGATTGGGACCCTGCTGACTGCCGTTACCCTAAACCTGAATCTTGATTACAACCACGCTCTCGTTCGCTGCAGGGAGAAGTAAACAAGCCTGGTTTACTCCCCTGCTGTTCCTGAGTAGCAGAGAGGAATCTGCCGCCAGTCTTCTGTTTACATTCCAACTCCTGTTGATTCCCTTTTATTTGCATTGTTTGCCAAGCTGAAGTAAGCTCTTTGATTTAATCCGGATTATACTCCTGTTTAACCCGGTTTTTCCCTTTGAACTGTTTAAGCTCAAACTGAGCTGCTTTTTGGTTATTTAGCACACTGAAGTCAAGTGTTTGCCCTGTTCTTTGTTCCTTACGGGCGTTTTTAGTTCTGTAACCTCAATAAACTGAGTTTTGTTTTACTTGCTGGCGTTCTGTCTTTGACAGTGGGAGCCAATCTGAAAGCTGCCACATACATACATAAATACCCACATACATACAAACTTAGATAGATAGATAGATAGAGATAGATGGAGATTGGAGGAGGAAATGGAAATTTTGAACTGACCCGTTTTTCTTTATTTTATTTCAGGGTGATCGAGGTTTTGACGGACTGGCCGGACTACCCGGGGAAAAAGGCCATAGAGTATGTTCGTTGGCTTCTTCTATTGTTTTGGGTTTCCATCCCATTTTAAACAGACGTGGGTAGGAATGGAGGAAGCCACATGATGGTCCTTGGAACCGTTGTGTCTTTTGATGATAAGGGTCTACCAAGACATTGGCTGATTCTCCTTTGTGATATTTTTTAGGGTGATTCCGGCCCTTCAGGCCCTCCCGGAGCCCCGGGTGAAGACGGGGACAGGGTAAGTTGTGGTGCCACCTCGTTTCAGTACAAAAAATTTATATAATTTCATCCCTATATGTGCATCTCTCGCTGTGATGGCAACACAGCATAGGTGAGGAATATCATTTAGACAGGCTCGATGGTCTCGTCTCGATGAAGTTAACATTTTTATACCTCCTGAAGGCTGTCAGGAGAAAATATGCACCTTGTTGCCAACATTGACATGTTTCTGAGGCTGTTGGATTGTTACTGAGAAATCAAATGTGAACAAAACATTGAAAAAATAGAACCAGGCCTAACATGTGCATGGCTTTAAAAGAAGATTATCCTTAAAATATGAGCAACTATACATTCAGTAATTTGAGTAAATGTGGATAAAAAGTGTATATGGAGAGCAAAACAGTGATTGGGATCCTGTTGGTGATGTATTTACTAGGTATGTCCAAAAAATCGTTTTGAATCTTATATCGGATTTATATCGGATTGTTCTCGCTTTTTGAGACGCACTCCGAGACGTTGTCTCACAGCGCAACCGGCAATGTAATTTGAACCATCGTTGGCCCATTCTCTAATTGTCTCTTAATGTTTCGTTAAATTTTTTTCCATATTATTAAAAAAAATTATCTAGCTTTTCATTTCGTTAAGAATAGTTCTTGCTGGATCATAGCATACCTTTGCAGAATCAGTAGTCTATTTCATTAAGAAGGCATTGCCTTTCAGGCTTGTGGGATCACATAGCCAGAGACACCATTGATTTCCAGAGTTCTTGCTTACAAATATAGCAAGGGAATTTATAGTTTTCTAAGTATCTTTGCACTCCGTGCCAGGGCATTGCTTGGCGTGGTCACTGGTCCAGTGTATTGTAAAACGTTATGAAAATTCACCAAAAATCATAGGAGACAGGAAACGTTCTGCAATTTGTTGAGCTAAGAGTGTTGAATGTGTTCTCCCACTGTACCAAATTTGATGAGGATAGCTCAAGAAATGAGGGCGGGAGAGCCCTGTAAAAGTCCCCCCGGGTTCCTATTTTTGGTGATTGCGCATGCACGTCTGCAATTTTAGAAACATTTAGAATCATTACAAATTTTCGGAAATATCCGAAATTTTTGGATGAAAAATTCGGAAATACTTTCCATATCGAAGCGCCAGCGCTCCCTACTTTAGAAACGAGAATTGAAACATTTTTTTTCATCAATTGGACATGCCTAGTATTTACATGTAACTCTATTACGCACGCCTTTGTTTGGAACTCCATTATACATATCTATGTCTGTTTGGATGTTGCATAAGGAGCTGTTCACTACCTCCTTCTACAACATTCAAACAGATCTTCCAAAGGCAGCTACTATTGTGTAGAGATTGTGAACGTATTTTTAATTTTTGTTTATTGTGGAAATTTGGGCTTGGCCCCATATTAGCTGCCCCAAGTCCCCGCGAGGAGATGGTGGCGGGATATAAAAATAAAGTTGTTGTTATTATTATTATTATTATTATTATTATTATTATTATTATTATTATTTATTGTATGACACAGCAAACAAGGTAGATATGCTGGATTTCGTATCACAAAATCACAAGTCGAACACTTCCCAATTATTATTATTATTATTGTTATTATTAATTATATTATTATTATTATTAATATTATTATTATTATTAGAAACACAACAAGATAGTCCACAGCAGACACTCTGCTGGCTGTTGTACTGGATCACATGTCGGACACTTCCCTAGTGTCTAGGACTATTATTATTATTATTATTATTATTATTATTATTATTATTATTATTATGAAACACAACAAGATGAGTCCACAGCAGACACTCTGCTGGCTGTTGTATTGGATCACACGTCGGACACTATTATTATTATTATTATTATTATTATTATTATTATTATTATTATTATCACAACAAGATGAGTCCACAGCAAACACTCTGCTGGCTGTTGTATTGGATCACACGTCGGACACTTCCCAAATGTCTAGGACTATTATTATTATTATTATTATTATTATTATTATTATTATTATTATTATTATTATCACATTTCTCTATGTAAACTTGATGCTGACCTGGTCTTCTAACTATCTTTTTCGCTTCTTCTTCGCTTCTTTCTGTTGACATTCAGGGTGATGATGGAGAAGTTGGACCAAGAGGTCTTCCTGGCGAACCCGTAAGTCTCAATAGGATGGAGAAAACATTACTTTATCCTTTATTTGGCTCAGATATCATTTTTTGAGAACTTAAGTTCTCAATGCTCATGCTATTCTGGAAGCTGAAGAACAAACCATCTGGAGAACCGACGGTTGAGGGCAACTTCTTGAGAGGATTATGGTGTGTTTAATGTCACCATTCCTAGGTTGAGCAGCTATGGTTCTGTCTTCATAAAACAACGTTGTGAAATGGATACCTGGCTTGTTGTACAAGCCCTCCACAATTCATTGGGGTTAAAGGCACAGGACCCACCCACCAAAATGAAAATCCACAAATTGAAAAATTGCATCTATTTAGGAATCTCTAGTCCTTCTATATATCTCCATGGTCAAGTTCTGTTGGAAGTTGACCATAGAATTGCAATGGATGACAGAGATTCCTAGGGAGGTGTTCCTTCTAGAGATCTCCATGTTCTAAAGCATGACTCTATGGCAGTGGTTCCCAACTTTTTTTGACCAGGAACCACTTGACTAGGGACCACTTTGACCAGGGACCACTTGACCCAGGACTACTTTGACCAGGGACCACTTGACTAGCGACCACTTTGACCAGAGACCACTTGATCCAGGACTACTCTGACCAGGGACCACTTTGAGCAGGGACTACTTTGACCAAGAACTACTTGACCAGGAACCACCTTAACCAGGGACCACTTGACTAGGGTCCACTTTGACCAGGGACCACTTGATCCAGGACTACTCTGACCAGGGACCACTTTGAGCAGGGACTACTTTGACCAAGAACTACTTGACCAGGAACCACCTTAACCAGGGACCACTTGACTAGGGTCCACTTTGACCAGGGACCACTTGATCCAGGACTACTCTGACCAGGGACCACTTTGAGCAGGGACTACTTTGACCAAGAACTACTTGACCAGGAACCACCTTTACCAGGGACCACTTGACTAGGGACCACTTTGACCAGGGACCACTTTGACCAGGGACCACGTGACCCGGGACCACGTGACCCGGGACCACACTAACATTAGCACCAAAAGGGTTACAAATCAGTTTTTGGTCAACGTTAGATTTGGTTTTGGTTATTTGCAGTGCCGTTTCAGAAAATTGCATTGGATAGACCACATCAGCTCTAGTTTCTGATACAGAACATATGCCATCCAGTAGTCACTATCTGCTCACCCAAAGAAAACCATAATGATCTAGAGCTAATGTGGTCTATCCAATGCAATTTTCTGAATCAGCACTACAAATAACCACAGAAACAGGCTTAAAAACGAAGACACCAAAGTGCCCATATTTCCAAGTATCATATGGAATGGCTCTGCTCAGGAGGAGGAGAAGCAGCAGTCAGGAGCCTTGTTGTTGTGCCTTTCGTGGGTAGTCAGCCTCTCCCCTCACAAAGACACCAAAGTACCCCCACTTCCAAGCATCACATGAAACAGCTCAGGAGGAAGAGGGAGGAGGAGAAGCAGCAGTCAGGAGCCCTGTTGTCATGCCTTTTGTGAGTAGTCAGCCTCTCCCCTCCCAAAGACACCAAAGTACCCCCACTTCCAAGCATCACATGGAATAGCTCAGGAGGAGGAGGGAGAAGGAGAAGCAGCAGTCAGGAACCTTATTGTCATGCCTTTCGTAGGTAGTCAACCTCTCCCCTCCCAAAGACACCAAGGTGCCTCCACTTCCAAGCATTACATGGAACAGCTCAGGAGGAGGAGGGAGGAGGAGAAGCAGCAGTCAGGAGCCTCGTTGCCGTGCCTTTTGTGATTAGTCAGCCTCTCCCCTCCCAAACACACCAAAGTACCCCCACTTCCAAGCATCACATGAAACAGCTCAGGAGGAAGAGGGAGGAGGAGAAGCAGCAGTCAGGAGCCTCGTTGCCGTGCCTTTTGTGATTAGTCAGCCTCTCCCCTCCCAAACACACCAAAGTACCCCCACTTCCAAGCATCACATGAAACAGCTCAGGAGGAAGAGGGAGGAGGAGAAGCAGCAGTCAGGAGCCTCGTTGCCGTGCCTTTTGTGATTAGTCAGCCTCTCCCCTCCCAAAGACACCAACGTGCCCCCGCTTCCAAGCATTACACGGAACAGCTCAGGAGGAGGAGGGAGGAGGAGAAGCAGCAGTCAGGAGCCCTGGTGTAGTAATGGTGAGGCTGAGGACAATATTTTAGTTCTTGGGAACCACTGGTGGTCCATGGACCACTGTGTTAAAGGAATGCATGATGTATCATGCCACCCAAGACACACATGCTCCAGTTTCTTTTCCAAATCGAATAGAAAGCAGTTGGTACATTTCTGAAAAGGTAAGAGAAAAATAAATGCTACAGTTGCAAAAAAAATAAAACGAGAAAATGACAGCTTTTGTCAGAAATGTTTGGAACACTTCAAGCGCAGAGAGCGAGAAAAGCAGGGAAGGAGAGGATGTTAACAAGCTCATAGTGTCTCAATGAGATTCCAAGTGTCTCATTATAGTCTACCGAGGCATCATCAACCATGCTATTTTTCCCCACACGCTTCTCAACAATAAATTCAGGGCCTCTAGCTACCTTAAGAAACACTGGAACAGGCAGGTTTGGGCAATAATTAAGGTGTTTAGATGACAATAAACTGTTCGATCGTGGAGGTAGGAAGCAGGAGAATGGAAAGGGGAGAGAAGGACCTCGGAGAATATTCTCATATACTGGGGGATATCAAAGAACAATTTGCTGGCCTTTATTTCCAAATCTAATCCTAATGGACATATTCAGAATATAGTTTGTTTTCTCTTCTAGGGCCCACGTGGTTTGCTGGGACCAAAGGGACCTCCTGGCCCATCAGGACCTCCGGTGAGTAGCACCACACTTTCTTATCACAATACCTGTCCACTTTGATCAAGGAGTTGGTTGCTTCCGGGAACTGTTTGTTCCGTCTTGCTCTCGAGTCAGAATCAACTTACGGTGATCCTGAGTTGGAGGAGTCTTCATGAGAACCTCATGAGAACTTCCGGTCCACCACTGTCTTCAGAGCTTGCAGATTCAGGATCATGACCTCCTTGTTTGGTTGCTTCCAGGAACTGTTTGTTCCGTCTTGCTCTCGAGTCAGAATCAACTTACAGTGATCCTGAGTTGGAGGAACCTTCATGAGAACCTCATGAGAACTTCCGGTCCACCACTGTCTTCAGAGCTTGCAGATTCAGGATCATGACCTCCTTCTTTGGTTGCTTCCAGGAACTGTTTGTTCCATCTTGCTCTCGAGTCAGAATCAACTTATGGTGGTGCTGAGTTGGAGGAACCTTCATGAGAACCTCATGAGAACTTCCGGTCCACCACTGTCTTCAGAGCTTGCAGATTCAGGATCATGACCTCCTTGTTTGGTTGCTTCCAGGAACTGTTTGTTCCGTCTTGCTCTTGAGTCAGAATCAACTTACAGTGATCCTGAGTTGGAGGAACCTTCATGAGAACCTCATGAGAATTTCCGGTCCACCACTGTCTTTAGAGCTTGCAGATTCAGGGTCATGATCCTGATGGAATCTGATATCCAGAACTTTTCTCATATTGTCTTTTTCAAACTTTCCATTCAGGGCATCGCTGGTATGGATGGACAGTCCGGGCCCAAGGGGAATGTGGTAAGGTTCTTTTCTTGTCTTTCATGACCCAACCAATTGCAATTGAGTGAGCGCATCCAAACAAGTTGATACTCCAACCTCTTGAAGGGTTTCTTGTCCACTTGTCAGCTTTTGAAAGCTATAGGACTCAAAGCAGGCTCACACAGGCAGTTCCGTGGAAACGCTTTATTGAAGACCTTTACAAGTTGAAAATGAAGCTAGAACTAACATATTCCCGCCAAACCCCAAGTATATCCACCTCCTACCTCCCCACCCTTTCCATATTCACTCGTATCTGTTATGTAGTCCTTTCCCAGGCTTGAAAAACCAGAGCAGGCCATAAAAACCATCCTCTTATCATTTAGATTATCTCCCACCTCCCATTGCTCTGATGGGATGTGGAGAGTTCAGCTGTTATGAGTGCTTGGTTTTCACATCCTGACACTACCATTCATAAAGTTGTCTACCCATCATTCCTAGGGAGATTCCTAGGGAGGTGTTCCTTCTAGAGATCTCCAGGTCCTACAGCATGACTCTATAGTCTACTTCCATAGAATCGCACTGAGAGATCTTGGGATTCCTAGAGAGAACTTAGTTGAGCATTCAGACTGAGTAAGATGAGCCGAGGTCTCATTGGCCACAAGTAACATTTGAACCAGGTGTTTCGCAGCCAAATTATACCATCCTGTTAAAGCAGTGGTTCCCAACCTTTTTTTGACCAGAACTCACTTGACCAGGGACCACTTTGGCCAGGGACCACGCTCCAATATTAATACCAAAAATCAGTTTTTGGTCAACTTTAAATTCAGTTTGGTTATTTGGAATGCTGATTCAGAAAATTGCGTTGGACAGACCACATCAGCTCTGGTTTCTGATACAGAACATATGCCATCCAGTAGTCGCCATCGATTCATCCACAGAAAAACATATTTAATAATCTAGAGCTAATGTGGTCAATAATTTTCTGAATCAGCACCCCAAATAACCCCAGGAACAGGCCTAAAAACAAAGACATCAAGACAACATCTTCCTTCAATGGCCATTGTTAACCTGGTTTATGTTCAACTGTGGTTTGATTTTTCTGGCCCGGGTTTGATCTCTCCTTTTCTTTTCAAGGGTCCACAAGGTGAGCCTGGCCCACCAGGTCAACAGGGAAATCCAGGTGCTCAGGTGAGATTATTCAAAATTGTGGAGTCTTCTTCTTCTCTTTCTCCTTCTTTTTCTCTTTCACCTTCTTCTTCTCCATCTCCTCCACCACTACCACCCTCTTCTTCTCGTTCTCTTCCTTCTCCTCTCCCTCTCCTCCTCTTCCTCCATTTTCTTCTCCTCTTTCTCCTCGTATTTCTTCTCTACTTCTTCCTCTTTCTCCTTCTCTTTCTTCTTCTTCTGCCCCTCTTCCTTCTCATATCCTTTTCTTCTACTTGTTTTATTTCTTTTCTTTTTCTCCTTCTTATGGATGTATTTGTGTATCTGTGTTTCTCTTAACCCAACAAGTCATCTCCACCTTTTCTTCTTCTTCTAGGGTCTTCCAGGTCCTCAAGGTGCCATTGGCCCACCAGGAGATAAGGTATGTCCATTAGAATCAGTCATGGCCACCCTTGCTATTTAGAATTGCATGGTATGCCTTGAAAAAGTATCTTCTTCCATGTCTGACATCTTGCTTGTTTCCTAACATGGCTGGGGACCTTGCATATGGTCCTTCCCAAACTTACCAGGACTGGGATTGGCAGAGTTATGAGCTCTGAGGCAGGGCTGAGCTTCTATCCCTGTCCTGCGGTGCCTGCCAGGACACAGGGGGTGGGGCTAGAGGAGGGGGCAGGGCCTCTTCCCAAATGCCTGATAGGGCTGAACCTCTATACCCCATCCCCGTGTTCTAACAAGCACCTCAGGGGAGGTATACAGAGGCTCAGCCCTGTCTTGCGCTCTTAGGAAGAGGTCCCGCCCCACTTCTAGCCCCGCCCTTTAGTCCTAAAAGGCCTCTCCGGAGAGCTAGAGGCTCATCCCTGTCTTGAGCTCTTAGGAAGAGGCTCCACCCCACCCCTAGCTCCACCTTTTAGTCCTAAAAGGCCTCTTAGGAGAGGTAGAGGCTCAGCCCTGTCTCGCACTCTTTGGAAGAGGCCCCGCCCCTGCCCCTAGCCCCGCTTTTTAGTCCTAAAAGGCCTCTCAGGAGAGGTAGATGCTCAGCCCCGTCTTGCGCTCTTTGGAAGAGGCTCCACCCCACCCCTAGCCCCACCTTTTAGTCCTAAAAGGCCTCTCAGGAGAGGTAGAGGCTCATCCCTGTCTTGGGCTCTTAGGAAGAGGCCCCGCCCCACCTCTAACCCCACCTTTTAGTCCTAAAAGTCCTCTCAGGAGAGGTATAGAGGCTCAGCCCTGTCTTGGGCTCTTAGGAAGAAGCCCCCCCCCACCCCTAGCCCCGCCCTTTAGTCCTAAAAGGTCTCTCAGGAGAGGTAGAGTCTCAGCCCTGTCTTGCAGTCTTTGGAAGAGGCCCCGCCCCTGACCCTAGCTCCGCCTTTTAGTCCTAAAAGTCCTCTCAGGAGAGGTATAGAGGCTCAGCCCTGTCTCGGGCTCTTGGAAGGAGGCCACACACCCCTTCACTAGTGTCCCAACAAGAGCCTCAGGAGAGGTATAGAAGTTTCTCAGCCCTGTCTTGGGCTCTTGGGAAGAGGCCCCGCCTCTCTTCTGGCCCCACCCCTGTGTCCTTATAGGTGCCATCACTACCCCCCTGGATTTCTCCAGTGCCCACCGAGGGGCGGTAGTGCCTACTTTGGGAATTACTGTCCTAGACCATTGAGTTCAACCTCCTCTTTAATGCAAGATCTCCAGCTAAAGTATTCCCAACCAGTAGCTGTCCAGTTTCCTTTTGAAGGCATCTAGAGAAGGAGATCCCTATCTGTGATTCAAGGAATCTATTCTAGTTGGGACAAATGAGAAGACAGTGATCATTAGCGTGGAGAATCCTTGTATGTTGAGGAATGGGGGGTCGAGAGTCAGTTGACTCCAAAACAAGAAGTCCAGTTTCTCCAAACACAGACCATGGGCCATATCCATGAAGGCTGGACCAATCTGAGAAGCTCTGAAGTAAGAGAAGGATTGAGACACCAGCTTTGTGATGCTCCCCGTTGCTAACCACCTTGTTTCCTTTTCCTCTCTCAGGGTCCTCTAGGAAAACCAGGTCTTCCAGGCATGCCGGGAGCAGATGGTCCCCCAGTAAGTTGGCTTTGGAACTACAAACATCTCACATTGCTCATAGCAGAAGACACTCTTGTAGGGGTGGAAGAAGATCCAAAAATAGCCTCCAAAAAGTCAAATGTTCTTGAGTGTTGAAAAACGTAGATTGACAGGATCTTCACAGTTGGGAAAGTATTCTATACGCATTTTATAATGGCTTTTCTTCTGTGTAGAAAACCGTGGCACATATCTCCCAAAAATCCAGGGATATCACAGAAATGTTTAGAATTCAATCAAACGATGCCAAAAGATTCAACACCCCAGAGACATAATTGTCTATTTTGGGAGGAGGAGCCTAAGGGATGAAAGATTAAGAGAAAATGCTAGAAATCCCATATTTGGGATAGAATTCACGATCTGCTTGGGTTGAAACTTCCAAACGTGAGACATCAACCACGAAGTTGGAAGAAGCATCAACGTGGAAAACCTTGTAGACAGGCTCAACTTGTGTGATCATAGTTCCTTGTTGACTTGGGACTCTGTTGTCATCTTTCTTAACAGGGTCATCCTGGCAAAGAAGGTCCTTCGGGTGAGAAGGGAAGTCAGGTACGTCTCAACCAAATACACATCCTTATGCATACCTGAACTATCCTCATAACTGTTGTGTCTACATGGTTTCACCTAACTGTCCTCGCTAAGAATTTTCTGGATCTTCTACGCATTCCCCTAGAAGTTCCCATGGAGTTGCTCTGGACGACCAAGGAAATCCTTAGAGAAGATACTTTGTAGGTTCTCCAGGATGGATCTGGGTTAATTCTTGGTGGAAGTCATTCCTTGTAGTAGAGTTTGCTATTGTCTATGGTTTCTTTTCTTTGAAGCATCCAGGAGCATGAGGCATGGAGTCCCTCGTCCCTCTGAAATCCTTAGAGAAGATACTTTGTAGGTTCTCCAGGATGGATCTGGGTTAATTCTTGGTGGAAGTCATTCCTTGTAGTAGAGTTTGCTATTGTCTATGGTTTCTTTTCTTTGAAGCATCCAGGAGCATGAGGCATGGAGTCCCTCGTCCCTCTGAAATCCTTAGAGAAGATATTTTGTAGGTTCTCCAGGATGTCCCTGGTCCATTATTGGTAGAAGTCATTCCTTGTAGTAGAGTTTGCTATTGTCTATGGTTTCTTTTCTTCGAAGCATCCAAAACATGAGGCATGGAGTCTCTCATCCCTCTGAAATCCTTAGAGAAGATACTTTGTAGGTTCTCCAGGATGGATCTGGGTTAATTCTTGGTAGAAGTCATTCCTTGTAGTAGAGTTTGCTATTGTCTATGGTTTCTTTTCTTCGAAGCATCCAAAACATGAGGCATGGAGTCCCTCGTCCCTCTGAAATCCTTAGAGAAGATACTTTGTAGGTTCTCCAGGATGGATCTGGGTTAATTCTTGGTGGAAGTCATTCCTTGTAGTAGAGTTTGCTATTGTCTATGGTTTCTTTTCTTTGAAGCATCCAGGAGCATGAGGCATGGAGTCCCTCATCCCCCTGAAATTTAGATGCATTGTTGAAGGATGGTCCACTCCTAGCTGACCATTGTCTGCCTCTAGCCTTGAAGGAGCGGTCAATAGCCAAAACTACATACCTCTCCTCCAGCCAAACATGGTGCCTCATTGTGGTTTTGTTCCTTGTGGTCCAATTTTCCACTTCCATGCTGAATGTCCACCAAACCCAATCTAGAAGCATTGTTGAAGGATGGTCCTCTCCTAGCTTACCATCGTCTGTGTCCACATTGTCTGGTGTGTTGTTTAGAAAGAGGACGTTTTGTTAAGACGCGGACTTAACCACCTAGAATTCACACACAGTTAGCATCTCATGTTGTGGCCAAATTCTAGCTGCAACCTTGTTCAGGGCTGTCCTGTCCTTGTAGCCTCGGCTTGTTCCCCAAAGGCAGAAATTTGCAAGTGTAGGCGTCCGCTGAATTCGAAAGCAGGGTCATCCATCACGGAGTCAGTTGCTGCCCTAGAAGCCATTTAGCAAGCAGTCGGCAGTCGGCTCAGCAGCAGGCATGTCTGGAATTCCCATGGTGGTAGCTTTCCTGGAGAATTACGGCCTTGAGGCATCTTGACCTCTGAACAAAGTCTGCCTGGCTGGGTGTATTTATTCCTTTTGGCCCAACGATTAGACTGGAGATGGTTGTGAGGTTAGACTTAATTGGCTCATTGAGAGCAGAGAAGTCAGATCTCTCCTCCAGCAAAGGCATCGTTGAAGCTGGCTGAGAAGTTGGGTGTTGTGGAGATGTCAGGCAGGGGGGAATTTTTTTATCCCACCGCTGCCACCAAATGTGGAGATCTCAGGCAGAGGGGAGTTTTTTTTTTCTTATTCACTTTAGATGGTAGCGTAACTTAGTTTAGAATATGTGTCACAGAGACTTGGATGTTGAAAGAACAATAATAAGTTTATTTCAGGCACAGAGCTTAGTGGTTACAATGTTGTTTCTCAGAGTTAAACTTTCTTAATCGGTTGCAAATATAACTTTATGATGAATCCACTTTCAAAATACTTTCTCCTTTCCTTGAGCAGTCTAAACCTTTTCTTTCTCTTACAACCAAAGCTATCAACTGATCACTTTGGATCTAACTGGGATTGCTTCCCCTTACCACTCAGACTCTACGAATAAACCTAAACAAGTCACTTAACTTGCTTAATTTAACACAACTAGAGATCTGAGCTTCCCTGGTTTCCCTAACCTGGAACCAGTGTCTTCCCTGTGACTCAAATCACAGATTAAACTGTTTTTAAAACATTCCCTCCTTTTCCTCCAAACGGCGGTTGGCTCCGCCCTCGTTACTATGGCAACCTGCCTCAGAATGCTGAGCTAGCTACCATTCCCCACGCACTGGTAACTTACCCTTTTAAACATAGTTAAACATGACTTTTAAAACAAAATTAAACATGACATCTATAAAGCAAAATAAATACACGCTTCTTTACAGATGTAATCATAATAATAATAGTTACCAGCATTTCACACACACTCTCCAAGAAATGTGTTTTTCTGACACATAATATTCCATGTTCAATTCAAAGTAGTGAAAGAAGACTTGTAGGTCATGTCATTGTGTGAGCATTGCTTGGTCTAGTGATCTTTTGATGACTCATATGGCTGTGGATTCGGCCTTCCAGATGTACTTCTGATGGAATACACAACATTGACGTTCAACACAATGGTTGTGGATCATAGTCTATACAACATTACACAGGCTCGGTGTAGGAACCTGACCATGGTCCCCTGAATGAATTTTCTTGGTCCCTATTTAGGACTGTCGCACCTCAGGTTAGCTTCACCTTGCTAAAGACACCAGGCTGCACACAGATTGTAGTCTTTTGTAGTTTATTAGGAAATAAGGAAAAGATAGTTCATAAAAGGTAAAAATTCAGTTTCAAAAGATAGTTACAAAAACAAGGCTGTAAGAACAAATCCATGGAAACATTAGGCATGAGGCAAGGTCCTTAAAACGAAGCCAAAGTCCCAGAAACTAGGATACATCCAGGCTACAAGATAATACGGGAAAGTAAACGTGGTTCTTGATTCAAGCGAGGAAATTGCTTTGACGAAGATTTCCCTCTCAGCAGACTGTTTTAATAGCATAACGTGAAGGCATTTCTTTGCCCTTTGACCTCCCTCTTATTTGCTATTCTGCGCAATCCTCGAAATTCCAAACAACTAGCCCGATCTAGAAAAGCGGCCTCATCGCTTTCAAGGCCGCAGGGCTCCTTAGTGTTATCAGGCTGAGGCTGGGAGCTACTCTCCCTTTCTGCTTCTTGCACCTGAAAACCATCATCAGTAACAACATCATTTCTTCCCGTGAGAAAGCCTCCCTGCTCCTCATCTCCCACAGCAGGAGTACTCTGCACCTGAATCCCATAATTCCCATCAGAGTCATCTTGAAACTCATCCTGAACCTCAATCCCATCATCTTGAAACTGCATCCCAGAATCCTCATCAGAGTCACACAAAGGCTGAGTCACAACAAGGACTTACACGCTTTGCTGGTTCTGGGTTATCCAAGAGCTGTTATCTACTATGGAAACATTTGAGATAATTTCACTTTATTTTCTTTCTTTTTCTTACCAGGGCCCTGCTGGTCCTCAAGGCCCAATCGGATATCCTGGACCCCGTGGTGTCAAGGTAAGGTGGCACCTTGTATTCCTTTCAACTCAGGGAGTTCCTTGGAACATCCTATATACTTATGTATAAGTCTACCCCATGAAAAGGTCTAAGGAAGATTTGGTGGCCAAAATTATGGATCTCAATATGATCCATGGATATGTTGATGTTCACTCCATGGAGAAGGGAAATATAATGGCTGGTAGAAGAAGACTGAGGATCTTGGCTTGTCCAGGTGATTTAAGATGGGTCATACAGGAGAAGACCTTATCCAGGATGACCTGGTCCAAGCTTTTTGGGCATGAAATCTCCCAGATGCCACTTGTTTATGTCAATGAGGACTATCTTAGCCTTTCAGCACAGGTTGATGTCCTCCAAACTCACTGGGTCTACTTAAAGATATTACGCAAGTGTCCAAGATGGGCTGGTTCAAGCTTTTATGGGTATGAGGTCTCCAAAATGGCACCTTTTAACATTTAGAAGCTCCCTGGGGTCTATCTAGGTCCTTCAGTAAGTGTTGATGTCCTTCCTCCAAACTCACTGGGTCTACTTCAGGACCTTATGCAAGTATCCAAGATGGTCTGGTTCAAGCTCTAATGGATATGAGGTCTCCAGAATGGCACCTTTTAACATTTAGAAGCTCAATGGGGTCTATCTAGGTCCTTCAGTAAGTGTTGATGTCCTTCCTCCAAACTCTCTGGGTCTACTTTGGTTCCTTGAGCAAGAGTTGATGTCCTTCCTCCAGACAGTTATGTGAAGATCATGAATAAGGTCTTCAAGTATCCAAGATAGTCTAGTTCAAGCTTTTATGGGTATGAGGTCTCCAAAATGTCACCTTTTAACATTTAGAAGTTCACTGGAGTCTATCTAGGTCCTTCAGTAAGTGTTGATGTCCTTCCTCCAAACTCACTGGGTCTACTTCGGTTCCTTGAGCAAGAGTTGATGTCTTTCCTCCAGACAGATATGTGAAGAACATGAATAAGGTCTCCTTCAAGTATCCAAGATAGTCTAGTTCAAGCTTTTATGGGTATGAGGTCTCCAAGATGGGCTGGTTCAAGCTTTTATGGGTATGAGGTCTCCAAAATGTCACCTTTTAACATTTAGAAGTTCACTGGAGTCTATCTAGTCCTTCAGTAAGTGTTGATGTCCTTCCTCCAAACTCACTGGGTCTACTTCGGTTCCTTGAGCAAGAGTTGATGTCCTTCCTCCAGATAGTAAGGTCAAGGACATGAATCAGTAGCATCATCTAGTTGGAGGAGATCCCAAATATTGTCCAGTCCAATCCCATTCTGCAGTAGAGGAAGACCCAATCCAAGCACTCCCCATAGAGGGCCATCTATGCCAGGCGATGGTTGAAAATGGAGGCTAAAATGATTGGATCATATCATGATAAATTCAAAAAAAATATGGGAAGACCTCCTGGGAGTTATAGCTTGATGGCTTCTTCCACCTTCTAGAATTCCGTGTCAAACTACAACTCCCAGAATGTCATGGCAGTTCAAGTTGTGTCAATTGGCATTAATTTGATAGTCCTGATGCCCCCGAGATAGGGAAACAAACTTTGAGGCCAAGGGGATTCTTCGACCTCCTCAACTTGTAAATTTGCATCGATTCTTGCTAAAAAGAAGAAGAAAAGTTTAGCTTCCTTTGAAATTCTGCTAGCACGTTGTCTTCTGAAGTTTCCCCTTAAGGAATTGAGATTAGTTCTGTTCTCAGCTTGATTCTTGTGGAACTGGATCAGCCAAGGCTCCTCGATAGAACAAAATATTCAACATTCAGAGCAGGGTTTGCATGTTACGAAATAGACGCGTGGATCAATGATCCTTGCATTTGAAAAAATGTTCAGCTTTGTCTCTGAAATTGGGGTCCTTTTAAATCGTCAGCAAAACAGTGTCTCTTGCTCACCTCGCGTTTCATATGGTGCCAAATTCTCCCCAGGATGAAAGATTCGGCCCTCGTGTGCCACCAATGAACGCTCCATCTGTTTGTCGTATCTGTCTTTTACATGTGCCAAGTGAAATTAATTCGTTTTGTCGTTTATTTTCTCCCCGAAAGGGAGCCGACGGGGTCCGCGGCTTGAAAGGAACCAAGGGCGAGAAGGTGAGTTCGCACAACTCGGCTGCGTTTGATGCCAACGTCAGATCTTTCCGCTGGAAACCTTTTTGGACCTCCCCGTATCCCCATATAATGTCCTCCTAGAAAGCCTAGGCGTGGCGAAAATAATCAGAAATATTTGGATATGGTCAACATTATTTTTGATGGTTGAGGAACACTATTGAAAAGAAGCCTTTTCATAAATTGGCGGCTTACAAGTTATAGGTACATACAATATATTATATTATTGGTATAGCACAATATAAGCATGATATATTACTATATTGTACTATACCTCTATGCTGCAATATTATTAGTCATATTACATGTAATCTATATATATAAAAGAGTGATGGCATCAGGGCAGCGGACAAAACAACAAAACTACAGGCCCCCCAACCTTGAAATTTGACAACACAACCCATCATTCACGGCTCTAGGTTGATACAACAAAAAGAAAAGAAAAAATAAAGTCCTAATTACAGGGAGAGGAATAATAGTTTTTATCCAATTGCTGCCAGTTTGAAGGCTAAGCTCCACCCACTTGGTCTCCTAGCAACTCACTCAGCCCAGGGGACAGGCACAGTTAGGCCTCACTTAGGCCTCTTCCACAGATTATCAGATTTTAACTGGATTATATGGCAGTGTAGACTCAAGGCCCTTCCAAACAGCTATATAACCCATTTAGAATCTTATATTATCTGCTTTGAACTTGATTATCTTGACTCCACACTGCCATATAATCCACTTCAGTGTGCATACTAAACATAAAGACAACCATACAACAGACATTCAATACCACCACGACCTCAACAATTTCTCAACAACACCACCAGACAACGCCACAGCAATACGTGGCTGGGCACAGCTAGTATATAATATAAAATTATAATATTGTAATATTATTATTATATCGTATTACATAATCATCATCATCAGCAGCAGCAGCAGCATCAAAAATCAGAAACTCCTCAAAACACAGCAGACAAAGAATCAGTACAAGAAAACCGCACTACAAACTAGAGCTGGACAATTTGGACAGAAAAACAAGAAAATTCATGACCATTCATCATTCACTGCACCCTCTCAGTGATGTTGACCGGCTATATCTGCCTAGAAGATCAGGGGGCAGAGGACTCTTACAAGTAAAACAAGCCGTCAAAGAAGAAGAACATGCCCTGGCAGAATATGTCAAGCAAAGTGAAGAACCTGCTTTGATTGAAGTCAAAAATCAGAAACTCCTCAAAGCACAGCAGACAAAAAACCAGTACAAGAAAACCGCACTACAAACTAGAGCTGACAGCTGGCACAACAAAACATTGCATGGAAAGTTCCTTGACAAAATTGAAGGAAAAGCTGACAAGGAGAAGACCTGGCTCTGGCTCACAGATGGGACCCTGAAGAAGGAGACAGAAGGCCTGATCCTTGCAGCCCAGGAGCAAGCCATCAGGACAAAGGCAATTCAGGCCAAGATTGAAAAATCAGCTGATGACCCAAAATGCAGACTGTGCAAGGAAGCTGATGAAACCATGGATCATATCCTCAGCTGCTGTAAGAAAATCGCACAGACAGACTACAAGCAGAGGCACAAGTATGTGGCCCAAATGATTCATTGGAACTTATGCCTCAAGTACCACCTCCCAGCAGCAAAGAACTGGTGGGATCACAAACCTGCAAAAGTATTGGAAAATGAGCACGCAAAGATACTATGGGACTTCCGAATACAGACTGACAAAGTTCTGGAACACAGCACACCAGACATCACAGTTGTGAAAAAGAACAAAGTTTGGATCATTGATGTCGCCATCCCAGGTGACAGTTGCATTGACGAAAAACAACAGGAAAAACTCAGCCGCTCTCAGGACCTCAAGATTGAACTTCAAAGACTCTGGAAGAAAACAGTGCAGGTGGTCCCGGTGGTGATGGGCACACTGGGTGCTGTGCCAAAAGATTTCAGCCGGCATTTGGAAACAATAGACATTGACAAAATTACGATCTGCCAACTGCAAAAGGCCACCCGACTGGGATCTGAGCGCATCATCCAAAAATACATCACACAGTCCTAGACACTTGGGAAGTGTTCGACTTGGGATTTTGTGATACAAAATCCAGCATATCTATCTTGTTTGCTGTGTCATCATCATAATAATAATAATAATAATAATAATAATAATAATAATAATAATAATAATATCATCCGAAAATACATCACACAGTCCTAGACACTTGGAAGTGTTCGACTTGTGATTTTGTGAAACGAAATCCAGCATGTCTATCTTGTTTGCTGTGTAATAATAATAATAATAATAATAATAATAATAATAATAATAATAATAATAATACATCACACAGTCTTAGACACTTGGGAAGTGTTCGACTTGTGATTTTGGGATACAAAATCCAGCATATCTATCTTGTTTGCTGTGTCATAATAATAAAATAATAATAATAATAATAATAATAATAATAATAATAATAATAATAATAATAATATCATCCGAAAATACATGACACAGTCCTAGACACTTGGAAGTGTTCGACTTGTGATTTTGGGATACGAAATCCAGCATGTCTATCTTGTTTGCTGTGTCATAATAATAAAATAATAATAATAATAATAATAATAATAATAATAATAATAATAATAATAATAATAATATCATCCGAAAATACATCACACAGTCCTAGACACTTGGAAGTGTTCGACTTGTGATTTTGGGATACAAAATCCAGCATATCTATCTTGTTTGCTGTGTAATAATAATAATAATAATAATAATAATAATAATAATAATAATAATTTATTTACACCCTGCCACAATCTCCTCATGGGGACTCGGGCGGCTTACATGGGGCATACTTGAACAAAATAAACAACAACATAACATAAATCACAGTATAAAAAGGTAGAAACAGTCATACAATATGGAACAGGAATATTATAACAACTAAAAACCAGTCAACTTTAACACACTGCGTCACCAGAGGGCCCCCAACATAGGTTAAAGCACCATAAATAAATAAATATAATAGGGCTTCATGAGACCAGTCGCTCTCATTGAAACAGTGTGAGGCTGCAGACCATATTTTAGTCTTGGGATCCACGGGTGGTCCACGGACCATAGGTTGGGAACCACTGCTGAATAGGAACCAGGATTTTATACCCCAAAATAATGGTTTGGGGACATTTGAATGTTCTTTGTTTCCCATCATGAGTAGATAATGATTTGAATTATTTATGAATAAAATAGTCTGGGATTTAGATCCTGGAAACTCACGTACAAATGATCTCCCCCCGTCTCGCCGTTTGCAAAGGAAATCCGCTTCTGAGCTCCTTTGTAGAACGGGGTTGTAATCTTCAATTATGTCGAGAGCGGATTCCGATTTACACCTTTTGGGAAGCGGAGAGAACTAAGCCGCCGGCGTCGGAGCAGCGATTAAAGCGAGAGCTTCGACAGTGTGTTTCGAGTAGTCGGTCACATTCTGTGTTATATTCTAGACCCATCCCAACCTCAGATCCCCCCCCAGCTAACATTTGTTGTCCATCCTGAGCAAATTTGACAAATATAACCACTAGGCATGTCCGATCGATGAAAAAAATGTTTCAATTCTCGTTTCTAAAGTAGGGGGCGCTGGAACTTTGATATAGAAAGTATTTCCGATTTTTTCACCCAAAAATTTTGGATATTTCCGAAAATTCGTAATGATCCTAAATGTTTCTAAAGTGGCGGACGCGCATGCGCAATCGCCAAAAAAAAGGAACCGGGGGGGACTTTTACAGGGCTCTCCCGCCCTCATTTCTTGAGCTATCGTCATCAACCCTAGCCCCCACCTTTGCATCCATCGTGGAAGCTTCTGATTGGCTGGGGAGCGGCAGCCATGTTAGGCTGCGCTAAGCTCCCATTCTAGGTAGGTTGCAGAAACAAAAATATATTTAAAATGGCTTCGAAACATTAAGAGACAATTAGAGAATGGGCCAACAATGGTTTGAATTACATTGCCGGTTGCACTGTGAGACAATGTCTCGGAATGTGTATCAAAAAGCGAGAACAATCCGAAATAATTCCGATATACGATTCAAAACGATTTTTTGGACATGTCTAATAAAAACCGTGGGGCACCTGAACCCTCCGATGTTGTTCTTGGGGCTTAGCGCATCACATTTAGTGCCCGACAAGCTCGTTTTAGGACTCCATCTCTCTATTGATGGATCCTCCGCAGTTAAGCTCATGCCGAGCGGAAGAAATACGAGCATCGTTCCTGATTTCTCCCCCCAAAAATGGGAAGGTTGTGATAATTGGTTGCCATGCTGACAAAATCCCAGTATTTATATCAACGGAGGGGACAGTCTTAGCTACTGGTTGGAGAGAATAAAGGTACCCCCGGGATTTCATTAGACTTGGGAAGCTTCGACAAGACGTCCTCCACCGAAACATTTCTGATGTATGTCAGTGTCATTACCAAAGCTTGCCCTGTTTGTGCTGCAGCAACAAATCCTCGGATCATTGTGAAGCTTATTTGGAGGAAGGGAAAGTACGAGGGTTGAATGAAAACTAACGCCACCACCTTCGTGACTTGGGTTTGGATGGGAATATTTTAATAAATCAAATGCAGGAATATTTATTAATTTATTTATTCCCAATATTTCTATCCCGCCCTTCTCCCCAAGGGGACTCAGGGCGGCTTACACAACTGGCAGGATCACTACCAGTATATCATCTATATATATAAAAAGGTAATGGAATCACGGCACCGGACAAAACAACTAAACTAAACGCCCCACAACTTTGAAAATTGACAGCACAATCTCTCATCCATGCCTCTACGTTCATACAACAAAAAGAAAAGAAAAATTAAGTCCTAGCCACAGCAACGCGTGGCCGGGCACAGCTAGTAATACAATAAATTAATAAAACAGTTAAAATAGTTAAATAACATAATAAAATACAATATATAAAATAATCCTTAGAATGTGCACTTTAACTACTTTAATTCACTTTTCCACATAATCACCAGACAATTGGATACATTTCTGCCAACGATGAACACGTTTTCTGAAGCCGTCGCAGAAGAAGTCGACATCTGATAGCCAAGCAAAGCAATCATGTGACCTACGCGTTCTTGCGAAATGCCGATGATGCTTGAAATTTCTCTCTGAGTGATACGACAATTGTCCTGAATCAATCTGTCAACCTTTTGCTTGTGAAACTCGGTGGTTGCTGTCACAGGACGTCCAACTCTTTGTTTGTCGCGCAAGTTAGATGTTCCCACCTCAACGTCATTACACTTTCCTCCTTGTTCATCTTGCGTTTTGTCATACTTTCTCCTCTTGTTTCCTTCATCCAGGGTGAAGATGGCTTCCCAGGTTTCAAAGGTGACATGGGCATCAAAGGAGATAGGGTGAGTCAGTGGAAATCTAGTTTTCTCCATTTGTGTGTATAGGCTATGGGTGAAATGGGAAGGTTGCTCCCAGTAAGAATCTACCTCTTTAGCCACCAAATTTCTAGGAAGTCGTATCCATCATAAATTGTCACCAGGTTGGCTTCAACTTATGGTGACCATATGAATGGGAGATGTTTAAGATAGTTTCAGATTCTCTAAATTCACCTCTTCTTTGATTCTTATCAGGGTGAAATTGGCCCTCCCGGTCCAAGGGGTGAAGATGGGCCCGAAGGCCCGAAAGGTCGTGGTGGGCCCAATGGCGAACCTGGCCCATTGGGTCCTTCAGGAGAAAAGGTAAGAGTTCTCCAACTTGAAAAGAATCCCAGAAGCCCTCTCACGTTTTAGATGTTAGCCTCGATTCCCCCTTCCTCATTTTTCTCCTCCCAAGATCCCGACTTTTGTCCTTTAAGATGACTCTTGGAGTTATTTCATGGGTGGGATTCCAGAAACATATATATTTTGGTTCTTTTTTCTAGGGTAAACTTGGAGTTCCTGGTTTGCCGGGCTACCCTGGAAGAATCGGGCCCAAGGTAAGGCTATACTCATACATCTATTGACCTCATGTATACGTTAAGGGTCAAATGTATGGATTTTAATATGACCCATGGATAGGTTGAGGGTCTTTCCAATGGAAATTGACAATAGAGCCTCACTGGAGGACCTAGAGATCCCTTGAAAGGTGCCGTCTCTAAGAATCTCAAGGTCTTCCAGCACAAGATTTTGTTGAGATTTAAGCTCGTATCTATGTCTTTTAATATATGTGTTTTGATAGTTTTATGTTTCTATCTACATATTTTAACCATGTTGTACTCCGCCTCAAGCTTGGAGGTGAGGCGAGTAAAAAATAAAATGCATTACTATTAATCTGGTGGGAAAAGACCACTGAGTTGGAGGACCAAGAGATTCCTAGAGATTATATGAATCAAATCCGTGACTCATCAAACCTGCCGAAGTTAAACTACAGAGTCGCTTTAGAGGACCTATCGATTCTTAGAGAAGCACAATTGGACACAACTTAACTCATGGTTGAAGAAGACCATAGTCTCCCTGGAGGACAATCCCTACTAACATGGAAAAAACATGAATACAAAAGACACTATAGGTCCTCCAGTATGGTCAATTTCTACCATAAAGCTCCTCCAGGGTGATTCTATGGTCAACTTCCATCATAGAGGTCCTTCAAAGTGATTCTATGGTCACCTTCCACTATGCAAGTCCTCCAGCATGATTCGATGGTCAACTTCCATCAAAGAGATCATGCGGAGTGATTTTATGGTCACCTTCCAGTATGGAAGTCCTCCAGCATGATTTTGTGGTCAACTTCCATTATAGAGATCCTCTGAAGTGATTTTATGGTCACCTTCCACTATGAAAGTCCTCCAGTAGGATTCTGTGGTCAACTTTTATCATAGAGGTCCCTCGGAGTGATTCTATGGTCACTTTCCACTATGGAAGTCCTCTAGCATGATTCTATGGTCAACTTCCATCATAGAGGTCCTCTGGAGTGATTCTACGGTCACCTTCCACTATGGAAGTCCTCCAGCATGTTTCTATGGTCAACCACCATCATAGAGGTCCTCCGGAATGATTCTATGGTCACCTTCCACTATGGAAGTCCTCCAGCATGCTTCTATGGTCAACCGCGATCATAGAGGTCCTCCGGAGTGTATCTACGGTCACCTTCCACTATGGAAGTCCTCCAGCATGGTAAACTTCCATCATAGTGGACCTCCAGAGTGATTCTACGGTCACCTTCCACTATGGAAGTCCTCCAGCATGATTCTGTGGTCAACTTCTATCATAGAGCTCCTCTGGAGTGATGTAATGGTCAACTTCCATCATAGTGTACCTCCGGAGTGATTCTATGGTTACCTTCCACTATGGAAATCCTCCAGCATGATTCTATGGTCAACTTCCACTATTGAAGTCCTCCAGCATGATTCTATGACCAACTCCTAAGTCCAAGGAGCTCTGCAGCTGAGAAGCTTTTCCAGGTCCCTCTTTCTCAATGGCTGTGAATGCCGGAGCAAACCTCAGCCTCAGTCCAAATGGCCTATGTTTGAAGACACAGAGTCTTCCTCTGGTGCCAAAGAACTGATTTGAAGGCGCTTGAGACTCCTCAACGTTGTCCAGCTTGGCCCTGAACATGAAGCATAAGTCTCAAGGGTAGGAACCTCAGAATTGGTGCTGAGAGGTAACTTAATCAAGGGCTTTAGAGCCAAGTCTCTCTCTCATGTCCATCTGGTAGAAAGCTTGATGGTGGAATGTAAAAAAGGAAACACTGTCCTACTCCAGGAAGAGGTGGAGCCAAACAATTGAGCTGAGGAAGCAATATAACTGGTGCAAATTGTTAATGTGGGATTTGTGTATTGGTAGTGTTTAAATGAAATTTGTGTCTTGCCTGTATTGCATACTGATTGCATCATCCAGAGTGTACTATAGTCTAGAAAGACTTAGAATTACTAAGAAGCTGTGATGACCTTGATGTGTGGCTGGAGCTGAGGAGTGTCCAGACACAAGTGTGGGTGCATTGCTAATTGCATCAGTTCTGTTCTGTGTTGAGCTCTGTCTGCCTAGAGTGAAAGTCAAGTCCTGTGTTCATCTGCAAGTCTGTTTGTTTTGTACAGTAAAACTTGTATATAGTTTTACCATCGTCTCTGATGTCTCTTCGTTCGGCGTTCCACTGATTCCATCCAACTACTGCTGCGCTGCGAATTGCTCTGACATTTGGTTATGGGCCCAGACTGCCCAGTTCCTAGACTGGTCAGATCCTACAACATTGATTGACAGCTATAAATAACCAATCAATCCAACTACATTTACAGGGTAAAGGCAAAATCAGGTATGATACAACAATTCAAATTATACATACGCCTACGACCTAAAAGAAAATTGGTTAAAGATGTTTTACCAATGGCATATGACACCGAAGAAAATTACAAAATTTGCAAAAGATAAGAATATCAAATGCTGGAAGTGTGGGAAAAGAGATGGTACCTATCTACATATGTGGCGGACCTGTGAAAAAATAAAACCCTCTTGGAGAGAGATACATAACAAGTGTCAGAAGATTCTAAAAATAAAAATTCCTTTAGTTCCAGAATACTTCCTATTGGGGATGTCCAACATGCAATGGGGAAAGAACGAAGATAAAATATTTACTTATTTAACAACCGCAGGTGTAATACTTAAAGTGCTGAATGAATCCTAAAAACAATCCAGAGGGTCTACTGCTTAATAGGTAAATAACATGATCCCACAAGGATCAGTCAACGAAGGCCTTCTGGAATAGCCAAGTTTTCAGGCTCTTCCTGAATGAGAGTAGGGTAGGGGCCTGCCTAATCTCCCTGGGGAGCGAGTTCCAGAGCCGGGGGGCCACGGCGGAGAAGGCCCTCTCCCTCGTCCCCACCAACCGCAACTGCGAAGTTGGTGGAAGCGAGAGGAGGGCCTCCCCCGACGAGCGAAGAGGTCGTGCGGGTTCATAGGGGGAAATGCGGTCTCGAAGGTAGGTGGGTCCCAAACCGTTAAGGGCTTTGTAGGTGATAACCTGCACCTTGAATTGGGCTCGGAAAATAAATGGCAGCCAGTGGAGCTCTTTAAACAGCGGCGTTGAGCGCGCCCTGTAATCTGCCCCAGTTAGAAACCTGGCAGTTAGAAACCTAACTATTTTATGTTTGCAACATAGAATCATAGAATAGTAGAGTTGGAAGAGACCACATGGGCCATCTAGTCCAACCCCCTGCTAAGAAGCAGGAAATCGCATTCAAAGCACCCCCGACAGATGGCCATCCAGCCTCTGCTTAAAAGCCTCCAAGGAAGGAGCCTCCACCACGGCCCGGGGAGAGAGTTCCACTTGTGAACAGCCCTTCTCACAGTGAGGAAGTTCTTCCTGATGTTCAGACGGAATCTCCTTTCCTGTAGTTTGAAGCCCTTGTTCCCTTGTGTCCTAGTCTGCAGGGCAGCAGAAAACAAGCTCCCTCCCTCCTCCCTTTGACTTCCCTTCACGTATTTGTACATGGCTCTCATGTCTCCTCTCAGCCTTCTCTTCTGCAGGCTAAACATGCCCAGCTCTTTAAGCCGCTCCTCATAGGGCTTGTTCTCCAGACCCTTAATCATTTTAGTCGCCCTCCTCTGGACGCTTTCCAGCTTGTCAACATCTCCCTTCAACTGTGGTGCCCAAAATTGGACACAGTGTGATTCCAGGTGTGGTCTGACCAAGGCAGAATAGAGGGGGAGCATAACTTCCACTCAATAAAAATTTATTTAAATCGACAATTCAAATCTTGCAACTTACAGTTCGACATATAGATGGGGCCACTCGCGCCGTCACAACCAGTGTGGAGGGCTGACTTTATTTACCGCTGGCGAAATTCGACACTAACGACTCACAATCCAGGAAATCAAACACGTACGTCTAGCAATCTAGGTCAAATTGATTTTGCTCGTCTTGGCAAATTTCGAGGAATCTCGGGGTAAACATGCTCATAATAAGCGGGCCCTTCAAACTGAGAGCTTCTGGTGCGAAGCTGCGTGATCACGCTCTTGAATTATTGAGCAGAGATCCTCCCGGAGGGAACAGGAAATCAAAGCGTCCCGGGCCGCTCGGAGGGAAGCGTTTGATGATGCCAAGGATTGCCTCCCTCTGCATTTCCAGGAGGAAGGAGAACACCAAAAAAAAAAAATCCCACATTGCTGTCAGTACAAGTCGTTAGATAATTAATTAAGCAGAATAGCTAATGAGGCCGAGCCACGAAAGCGATGGCCCAGTTTCCAGGATGAAAGGCACCCACCAGCTCCGCCTCACCGCTTTCATTTTTGGAGTTGCTGTCAAACGTTTCTATTACAGTAGAGTCTCACTTATCCAACATAAACGGGCCGGCAGAATGTTGGATAAGTGAATATGTTGGATAATAAGGAGAGATTAAGGAGAAGCCTATTAAACATCAAATTAAGTTATGATTTTACAAATTAAGCACCAAAACATCATGTTATACAACAAATCTGGCAGAAAAAGTAGTTCAATACACAGTAATGCTATGTGGTAATTACTGTATTTACAAATTTAGCACCAAAACATCATGTTATACAACAAATCTGGCAGAAAAAGTAGTTCAATACACAGTAATGCTATGTGGTAATTACTGTATTTACAAATTTAGCACCAAAATATCATGATATATTGAAAACATTGACTACAAAAATGCGTTGGATAATCCAGAACGTTGGATAAGTGAGTGTTGGATAAGTGAGACTCTACTGTATTACTATTATTATTTTTTTGCAATAAATCACAGGAAACTCCCCGAGTGAGAAGCTCAGGGTTTTCAATCAGAATCCCTGGAAATGTGAATTTTTTGTCAATTAACCATACAGTAGAGTCTCACTTATCCAAGATAAACGGGCCGGCGGAACCTTGGATAAGCGAAAATGTTGGATTAAGAAAAAAGCCGATGAAACATAAAATTACATTATGATTTTACAAACATCATGTTTTCCAACAAATTGACAAAAAAGCAGCTCAATACACAGGAATGTTATGTAGTAATTACTGTATTTACGAATTTAGCACCAAAATATTGCAAGATTTACTGCAAAAATATTGACTACTAAAAGGCAGACTGCCTTGGATAATACAGAACATTGGATAAGTGAAGCTTGGATAAGTGAGACTCTACTGTATTTCCTTCTTTTTTCGTGTGTAATCATCACAAGAAATTCCCTCTTAGGGTTGTTGTATTTTTCTGGGCTGTGTGGCCATGTTCCAGAAGCATTCTCTCCTGACGTTTCACCCACATCTATGGCAGGCATCCTCAGAGGGTGTGAGGTGTGGAGAAACTAAGCAAGGGAAGTTTATAAATACAGTAGAGTCTCACTTATCCAACACTCGCTTATCCAACGTTCTGGATTATCCAACGCATTTTTGTAGTCAATATTTTCAATATATCGTGATATTTTGGTGCTAAATTCATAAATACAATAATTACTACATGGCATTACTGCGTATTGAACTACTTTTTCTGCCAAATTTGTTGTCTAACATGATGTTTTGGTGCTTCATTTGTAAAATCATAACCTAATTTGATGTTTAATAGGCTTGTCCTTAATGCCTCCTTATTATCCAACATATTCGCTTATCCAACATTCTGCCGGCCCGTTTATGTTGGATAAGTGAGACTCTACTGTATAAGGTTTATAAGGGGGGAAGAACTCTTGTCTGTTGGAGGCCAGTACGAATGTTGTAATTAATCACCTTGATTAGCATTAAATGGCCTTCCCAGCCTCACATCCTGGCCTGGGGGAATCCTTTGTTCAGAGTCGTTAGCTGCCCCTGATTGATTCCTGTCTGGAATTCTTCTGTTTTCAGAGTGTTGCTTCTTATTTACTGTTCTATCGTGTCAGACGACACAGAGAAGCCATTGAAATCCGCAAGCATGTGGACAACTTCAACAGAAAAGAGGAAAGCATGAAAAAGAACAAAATCTGGCTACCAGTATTAAAAAAAAAACTCAAAAATCAGAACAGTAAATAAGAAGCAACACTCTGAAAACAGAGGAGTTCCAGACATGAATCAATCAGGGGGCAGCTAATGACACTGAACAAAGCATTCCCCCAGGCCAGGATGTGAGGCCAGGAAGGCCATTTAATGTTAATCAAGGTGATTAATTACAACATTCGCACTGGCCTCCAACAGACAAGAGTTCTTACCTCCACCCAGATATATAAACCTTCCTTGCTTAGTTTCTCCATACCTCACAACCTCTGAGGATGCCTGCCATAGATGTGGGTGAAACGTCAGGAGAGAATGCTTCTAGAACATGGCCAGACAGCCCGGAAAACACACAACAACCCTGTGATCCCGGCCATGAAAGCCTTCGACAAGAAATTCCCTCTTATCTGGTTTTCGCTCAAAATGCTTAGAAATGTGAATTTTTGTTCATTATCCGTATTTCCTTTTTCGTGCGTGTAATAATCCTAAGATTATTACTTCACTAGGAAACCCTTGTGTAGCTTTCGCTCAGAATGCTCAGAAGTGGAAATTATTGTTAATTAACCATATTTCCTTCTCCTTTTTTGTGTAATGTTCACAAAATATGCTCTTGTCTGGATTTTGGAAATCGGAATTTTCATTGCTCATATGTCTTCACATCTAAAATGTCATTGACTGTAAGACATACACTAATTTCAGTACTACCAACAGATATAGCTATACGTACACACACACACACACACACACACACACACACATATATATATATATATATATACTACCTTGGGTACCTGGCGTTGCCAGGGTTAGTTGAAAAAAGGGGTCTTTAAAAAAGGGCTGAAAAACTAGGCTTATACTCGAGTATATACAGTACTAGCTGTGCCCGGCCATGCGTTGCTGTGGCATCATCCTAAATGGGATTCCTAGGGGAATCCTTTGTTGGGAGGTGTTAGCTGGCCCTGATTGTTTCCTGTCTGGAATTCCCCTGTTTTCAGAGTGTTGGTTGCTAGGAGACAAAGTGGGCGGGGCCTAAAAGGGGCAGGGCCTATTCTTCTGACTGGCAGCCAGGGTTGAAAACGGTTCTTCCTCGGCATCTAATTTGGACTTTATTTGTCTAGGTTTTTTGTTTGAAAGACATAGATGGGATGACTATGTCTTTTGTGGCCAAATTTGGTGTGATTTGGCTCAGTGGTTTTGTTGTTTACTCAGTCCCACAAACGTACATTACATTATTATATATATAGACCAGCTGTGCCCGGCCACGCATTGCTGTGGCGTAGTATGGTGGTATGGGAAATAAAGTATTGAAGAATTGGTGGTAGTTAGGGTAAAGGGTAAAGGTTTTCCCATGACATTAAGTCCACTATAAATGGGTTCTATAGCTGTGTGGTAGGGCCTTGAGTCTACACTGCCATATAATCCAGTTAAAATCAGATAATCTGTATTTTATAGGCAGTGTGGAAGAGGCCTAAGTGAGGCCTAACTCTGCCTGTCCCCTGGGCTGTGTGAAAAGGTCTTGAGTCTATACTGTCATATAATCCAGTTAAAATCAGATAATCTGTATTTTATAGGCAGTGTGGAAGAGGCCTAAGTGAGGCCTAACTCTGCCTGTCCCCTGGGCTGTGTGAAAAGGTCTTGAGTCTATACTGTCATATAATCCAGTTAAAATCAGATAATCTGTATTTTATAGGCAGTGTGGAAGAGGCCTAAGTGAGGCCTAACTCTGCCTGTCCCCTGGGCTGTGTGAAAAGGTCTTGAGTCTATACTGTCATATAATCCAGTTAAAATCAGATAATCTGTATTTTATAGGCAGTGTGGAAGAGGCCTAAGTGAGGCCTAACTCTGCCTGTCCCCTGGGCTGAGTGGGCGGAGCTTAGCCTTCTAACTGGCAGCAATTGGATAAAAACAATTCTTCCTCTCCCTCTAATTAGGACTATATTTTTCTTTTCTTTTTGTTGTATGAACGTAGAGGCATGGATGAGGGGTTGTGCTGCCAAGTTTAGTGTTTCTGGAATGTGCAGTTTTGTTGTTTTGTCCTAGGCCGAAATTTCATTACCCTTTTATATATATAGATTGTATGTATATATAACTTGTAAGCCGCCCTGAGTCCCCTTCGGGGTGGGAAGGGCGGGATATAAATGTTGCTAATAAATAAATACATAAATAAATGGACACCCCAGCTACACACATACAGACATATTTTCACTTTTATTATGTGTATAGATATCTTATCATCCACGAGTCTCCCTTTTGAGAGATGTTTATATGAGTGCATCAGAATCAAAGAAATGCGGTATCCTTTTTTGTTCATGTTTACTTCCCCTCTCGATTGTTATTCCCCACTGTTGGCTTTTATTATTCATGTTTAATGTTCAGAAAAATAGGTTCGTTTGAAGCAAGGGGCATAATTAACCGCCAAAGCTCCTTTTCCGCTGCGGGTGTTTGCTTGGTTTCCTCCGTTGCCCTCCTCGGTTGGCGTAACCTTTCTTAGCGGGCCCTTCCGCTCGTTCGCAGCTCGCCAACCTTCAAGGCAAAGGCTCTTCTGCCAATTCAATTTATTAGTCTGTTTGTTCTGGATCCTGCCTCCTTCTCTGACAGATGCTCTGCCGTTTCCAATAGCAACCGCTCGGATTTGGTGGCAACATACCTGGGCGACACCTGCGCCGAGGCACTCAGCCGTAAAGGCATCCCGCCAAAGATGAGACGCAATAAAAAACATTGCACGAAGTCGTCAATATATATAACATTCCCAAATTGCAAAGGAAAATGTTCTAATCCAAAGGGCCCTCCATATCCTTCGATTCAGCATCCATGGCCAAACTTTGAAACTATTTTAATAATTATTTATTTGACAAATGTCAAAAAATATTAAAGATAAAAATACCACTACTCCCAGAATTCTTTCTATTGGGCATGACGAATAACCAATGGGGAAAGAATGAAGACAAAATCTTTACACACTTAACAACAGCTGCCAGATTAGTTCTTGCAAGATTATGGAAACAGAAATTAATACCCAAAGTGGAAGAATGGATAAAAAGAATATGGGATATAATGAATATGGACTACCTAACGTTCCTGCTATCAACAACACAAAATAAGCCAAAAAAAGGGATAGATTGGACTGGATGAAGAAAGAAAAAGTTAGAATATTGTTATAAAGCCCTTAACGCGAAGGAGAAGTGTCAACTGTCGACACAAAAAAAAAAAAGAATGATACCAACAACATAAATAATACAAATAGTTACGACAACTTTATAGAGAAGAATGGAAGTCAGGAATCGACAAGGACCCTGACCCCCCCTACCCTTATTACCCATTTCCCCCTTACTTTCTACCATCCCCTCCCTACCCCCCATCCTTTCTCCCCCCCCCATACTTTCCTAACCCATTTTATTGTTACTTTCAAAATTTAATAAAAATTATTTTAAAAAAAATAATTATTTATTTGTATTTAATTCGAACAAAGATATGTAGCACAACACTATTGAAATACAGTAGAATCCTGCTTATCCGAGCTCCGCTTATCCGATAGTCTTATCCGCTTATCCGATGGGCTCGGGCTGTGGCGCAGGCTGTGGCGTAGTTGGAGAGCAAGCCAGCTGTAACCAGCTGCAATGAGTTACTCTGATCAGGAGGTCATGAGTTCGAGGCCCGCTCGGAGCCTATGTTTGTCTTGTCTTTGTTCTATGTTAAAAGGCATTGAATGTTTGCCTATATGTGTAATGTGATCCACCCTGAGTCCCCTTCGGGATGTGAAGGGTGGAATATAAATGCTGTAAATAAATAAATAAATAAATAAATAAATAGTCTGTATTATCCGAGGCAAAAGTCCTCCCCCCCCCCCCCCCCCGCGCTCTCTCATTCACTCACTCACCCTGTCAGGTCCCGGTGCTGCTGGAATCCATCCGGGTGAGTGAGCAAGGGATAAAGGGCGGGCAAATGAAGGAGGGCGGCAAAGGCTCGCTCACTAGCTTGCTCGTTCTTTCCCCAGACTGGGCCCCGGTGATGCTGGACCTGGCCTGGCGAAGGAGCTGAAGGATGGAGGGTGGGCGAGTGAAGGAGGGCGGCAAAGGCCATCCCTTGCTCACTAGCTTGCTCGCTCCTTCGCCAGGCCGGGCCCCAGTGATGCTGGACCTAGCATGGCGATGGAGCTGAAGGATGGAGGGCGGGCAAATGAAGGAGGGCGGCAAAGGCCACCCTTGCTCACTAGCTTGCTCGCTCCTTAGCGAGGCTGGGCTCCGGGGCCTCCCTAAATGGGGTGCTGGACAGAGGAAAGAGTGCCTCTTCCCTTTGCCCGGCACCCGGCGGCCGTTTGGGGAGGCCCCAGTGCGTGTTACTAGGCAGCAAGCACGCACCAGGGCTTCTCTAAACCGGGCCTCCCTGTTATCCGAGCAGTTCGGTTATCCGAGATTGGGCCCGCCGCTTTATCTTGGATAATCGGAACTCTACTGTACATGCAATGAAATACACACAGGACTGGCGCCAATCAAACGCAGGTTCAAATTCTAGCTTGAAAATGACTTTTTCAAGGTTCCAAAAAAAAGCAAATCTAAATTGGACGTACCTGTACAACATCTCCATTGGGTAAAGATGAAATGCATAAAAGAAGACTCAAAAAAGAAGGTACAAATGTAATGTAACATCCGGAAATGCGACGTAAACATCCATGGTAGCCATGGATTCCACCAACCCACAGCTTGAAACAATTCTCAAAGAGGAATCATTGATTTTGTCATTTTATATCATTGCAAAACATTGGGTCTGACCTCGAAGGCACTGAAGGCCATTTCCTTATTCGTTTGGATCAAGTGGGAAACTGCTCAAACAATTTGGGTTCTTGGACCTCATGTCTCACGATGCAATGCTTGAAGTATGGTTCATTCTCATTGACTCCCCTTTCTGCTCTTCTTCCTTTTTTTAAATCTAGGGATCCACTGGATTTCCAGGGTTTCCGGGAGCCAACGGAGAGAAAGGCACACGGGTGAGAAATAATGCAATTTCTATACTTTATTATGGTCAATGAACAGCTCATAAGAAGAGGGACACAGTCCAGCACAAACACATCAGGTCTAAGGGTTGGGAAATTTCACATCGATGTAGAGCGTAAGAAACACTGGGATGTCTGTGGTGGAGAAAAAACAAAAAATCTAGGAGGTATTTGTCCCCCCGTTTCTACACTGTCCTTTTTGATTCCGCAGTCTTCCCTATCCTGCCATTTCCCTTGAGATTGATACTAGATTATCTACAAGAGCATTGTCTCAACATGGCCTCCTTTTCATTTAGAAAATGTTGTAGAAGTAGAAGGACACCTCCTGTAGACCTCTGGACTATAGGATGAAGTGCTTCTTCAAATATTAGGATACCAGGATACCTCAAAAACACCACTGAAGTAATCCCTCCTTTTCCACTCTTTCTCTTATTCTAGGGAACCCCTGGAAAACCGGGACCAAGAGGGCAACGAGGACCGACGGTATGAGATCTTATATTTCCATCTTTTGTAGTCAAAGAATTGCTCCTCAGATGATATGGTCAGCTATAGAGTGGGTGACACCTGGCTTGAAAAAACTCCATGGGTGAAAGAAATCTAGGTGTCTTAGTAGACCATGAGCTGAACCTGAGTCAACAGTGTGATACAGCAGCGAAGAATCTAATTCCAGGCTGCATCAATAGGAGCTTTGTGTCTGGATTGAGGGAAGTCAGTCCTGTGTCCAGTTATGGGCAACACAATTCAAGGAGAAGGTGGACAAGCTGGATGATAAACAAAAGGGTCAGAGGTCTGAAGGTCATAAATCCCTCTGAGGAACATCTTAGGGAGCTAAGAAAGTCTAACTTGGAGAAGAGAAGTTGAGCGGGGACAAGATAGTCATACTTAAGTATTTGAAAGGAGGGCACATTGAGGAGCTCCAGAGACAAGGTCATGGAGAAGGTGAGATAGTCATGTTTAATAGTTAAAAGGAGGGCACATTGAGGAGCTCCAGACACAAGGTCATGGAGAAGGTGAGATAGTCATGCTTAAGTATCTGAAAGAAGGTCACATTGAGGAGCTCCAGACACAAGGTCATGGAGAACGTGAGATAAGTCATGCTTATGTATTTGAAAGGATGGCACATTGAGAAGCTCCAGAGACAAGGTCATGGAGAAGGTGAGATAAGTCATGCTTAAGTATTTGAAAGGAGGTCACATTGAGGAGCTCCTGAGACAAGGTCATGGAGAAGGTGAGATACTCATACTTAAGTATTTGAAAGGAGGGCACATTGAGAAGCTCCAGAGACAAGATCATGGAAAAGGTGAGATAGTCATGCTTAAGTATTTGAAAGGAGGGCACATTGAGAAGCTCCAGAGACAAGATCATGGAGAAGGTGAGATAGTCATGCTTAAGTATTTGAAAGGAGGGCACATTGAGGAGCTCCAGAGACAAGGTCATGGAGGTGAGATAAGTCATGCTTAAGTATTTGAAAGGAGGTCACATTGAGGAGCTCCAGAGACAAGGTCATGGAGAAGGTGAGATAGTCATGTTTAGTATTTGAAAAAAGGTCACATTGAGTAGCTCCAGAGACAAGTTCATGGAGAAGGTGAGATAATCATGCTTAAATATTTGAAAGGAGGGCACATTGAGGAGCTCCTGAGACAAGGTCATGGAGAAGGTGAGATAGTCATGTTTAGTATTTGAAAGGAGGTCACATTGAGGAGCTCCAGAGACAAGGTCAAGGAAAAATGGGTTCAAATTGCAAAAATCAAGATACCAACTGAGCATTAGGAAAAAAACGTTCTGAGAGCCAGAGCTGTTGGATAGTGGAGTAGACTGCCTTGAAGTGTGGTGGAGATCTTTAAAGAGAGTCTGGATGGCCGTTTGGTGGAAGAGCTTGAATTGGATCTTCCTACATGGCATGTACTGGATGACCCATGTGGTCTCTTTTAACCATGGTTGTTGTATCTTAATAATGACTTCTCTTCTTCCCCAACCATCATCTCCAGGGTCCCCGAGGAGAACGTGGCCAGAGAGGTATCACTGGGAAACCAGGACCAAAGGTATCTTGAAGGAAGTCTTGGGCTTCTCATCTCCAAATTTTGTTCTAGACCTCTGCAAAGTGCAGTTGTTTCACTTTGGAATGTACTTAGGTTTGCTAGCTCAGAACTGTCCCCCAACCCTGAAATTTCAGTGCTGGATCCTCAGATTGAAACCAGATGAGACTTCAAAAGTGGCGGACCTTTACATTATTTATGTAACGCCCCAAGGCAACTTGAACACTGGAAACCAAACAGAGACCAATAATCTTAAAATATCTTTATTAAAACAATAATAAATTCAAGAAAGAATAAGTGGAAAGGACGAATGAGCAATAGTCCTTTAAGGAATGGTATGAATTAGTCCAAAGCATTGAAGAGATATGTCCAATATTATTGTCCAAAGTCCAGAAACCGAAACACGCTCAAAACTGTTGAAAAGTTCTTGAGCGGGGAAAACAACAAGGAAGCAGGAGTGAATAACAAAGTCCAAAGTCACTGAAAAGTCTTGGATTATAAGGCAGGCAAAAAGACTAAGCTAAAAGCAATCTGGATTCAGGAACAAGGCAAGGACGTGAATTCACTCCGGATTTACAACGGGAGTCGCAGCTCGGCTTGGCCGCCAGGAAACAGGAAACTCGGCTTGGAGAAATCAAGGAACTGGAAATCAAGGAACGTTGACACCACAAGTAGTTCACAGTGCAAGACACTTTTATAGAAGTTAGGTCTAATAACAGCCAAGGGAACCCAACTCCCCAAATGTTCCCAAAGCAATCTGCTATCCAGTATCGCCTCTAAATGCCAATCGTTGACTCCTGCGAAGCTGCTGTGTCTGGGATCTTTGTTGCTGGAAAGACTGTCTCCTGTTAAAGGATACATTCCCTGGGGAGCTTGAAACATCTGGTTCTTCCACGGGAGTAGTGTTATCAGTATCTCTCCCAATTAAGGAAGCTTCGGAGCTATCCACAGCTGGGGTCTGTAATTGGAAGGAACTTGGAGGAGATCTGGGTGAAAAGTCAGAGTAAGCTTCATCCTGGTGAAAGTTCATTTCTGAACCAGGTTCAGAGCCCAAAGGAGGCTGGGATATAACAATTGTACATATAACAGTTGTACATAGTGTGCCATTCAAATGAAATCTGACATCCCAAAGATCTGGAAGGTGAAGATGTAACGCACAGTCTCAGAGAACCTCCCCGTCTTTTGTTGTTATCGGTTGTGGTTTCCATCGCTGTGACTTTTAGCTAATTACAGCAGCTCGGCAGCGGCATGAATCTCTCCGCAGAAGTCATTATCCACTCACAATATTTATCCTCCCTTGTAAAACAGACACACCTCCTCTACGGTTTGGTTGCCGTTCCTGTTTATAAGTCACAAGGAAGGGGGAGAAAGAGGCGATGCGCCTTTATTTACGGCTGAGCATTGTTCCCAATGCAGTATCCATGCCTTTCATGGTGCAAAAGCGGAGAAACATCGATTCAAGAATTCACCTTAGGAATGCATTGAGTGCGTCCCCATAGGAATGCATTGAGTGCATCCCCATAGGAATGCATTGAGTGAGTCGCCATAGGAATGCATTGGGTAAATCCCCATAGGAATATATTGGGTGAATTCCCATAAGAATGCATTGGGTGAGTCCCCATAGGAATGCATTGGGTAAATCGCCATAGGAATGCATTGGGTGAGTCCCCATAGGAATGCATTGGGTGCGTCCCCATAGGAATGCATTGAGTGTGTCCTCATAGGAATGCATCAGGTAAATCCACATAGGAATGCATTGGGTAAATCCCCATAGGAATGCATTGGGTGAATCCACATAGGAATGCATTGGGTAAATCCACATAGGAATGCATTGAGTGAGTCCCCATAGGAATGCATTGGGTGAGTCCCCATAGGAATGCATTGAGTGTGTCCCCATCGGAATGCATCAGGTAAATCCACATAGGAATGCATTGGGTAAATCCCCATAGGAATGCATTGGGTGAGTCCCCATAGGAATGCATTGGGTGAATCCCCATAGGAATGCATTGGGTGAGTCCCCATAGGAATGCATTGGTTGAGTCCCCATAGGAATGCATTGGGTGAATCCATAGGAATGCATTGGAATAATCCCCATAGGAATGCATTGGCTGAATCCCTATAGGAATGCATTGGGTGAATCCCATAGGAATGCATTGAGTGATTACAGAGATGATTTTTCCTGATGGTAATACCTTCGGGATATTGGTAATTTATTGTTTTAATACTTTTTTGCCTCTTTTTTTCCTTCTTAGGGAAACTCTGGTGGTGACGGCCCGCCGGGTCCACCCGGAGAAAGGGTAAGATGAAAGATGAAGGGTTAGAACATTGAACATGGGGCATAATGTACTTCTTGATAGTGATATTGGACTAAACGGATCATTCCTGCCCATCATCGGAAACGGAGGAAAGAGAATTTCTTCAATGCCACTGTCGAACATTTGTCCAAGCCAAACTCCATGCTGATATCAGTGCTAAAACTTTGGACAGTGTTGGTCAGAGACTGGATTTCTGTTTCCGTTTTCTCATACAGCTTCAGGTCATCCATGTACATCAAATGCGAAATTTTGTGAGAATTCTTAGATGTTTGATAGTCGAGATTTGTTTTTTGTAAGATTGTTGACAGAGGGATCATGGCAATAATGAAAAGCAGAGGGGACAATGAATCTCCCTGGAAAATTCCTCTCCTGATGTTGACAAGTCCATAGCTTTCATTTCCAACAAACAGTTCAGTTTTCCAGTGATCTATCATGTTTTCAATAAAAGTGCCAACGTTTTTACAAATCCCGATGGCGTCCATATTAATAACAATAATAATATACCATTGTTTTGAAGATATAAATTGTGTCATACATAATGGGAGGACAAAAAATTAAACATGAGCCAACAATGTGATGCAACAGCTCAAAAAGCCAATGAGATTTTGGCCTGCATCAATAGGAATCTAGTGTCTGGTTCCAGGTAAATCACACTGTGTCCAAATCTGGGTTACACAGTGACTAAAACCACAAGAAATCTGCTTGATTGGGTCTTCAACTTTAGGTGGACATCCATAAAGACAACACCAGGTATCTCCTAGGGTTCAAAGTAGATGCTTTTTTTTTTTTTGCAGTTTATTCAACTTTTTCCATGTTTTTATGATAGAACCAATTAGAAAATTAGATGTATAGCCCAGGAACTAAATTTTTTTTTACATACTGTAATCCATCTTCTTTCTTCTCTTTCAAGGGTCCTCCAGGGACACAAGGTCCGACCGGATTTCCCGGACCAAAAGGACCTCCAGTAAGTATAATTTTTCAGTGTTTCATCATGTACTGTTTTATCCATAGTATTGTCATAGTATTGCTTTCGAGATTTTTAAAATCCAACAAAAACTTATTGAAAACCGATTGTTTTCTGTAGGGCCCACCAGGAAAAGATGGACTTCCAGGCCATCCTGGGCAGAGAGGTGAAACGGTAAGAGATCTTGAGATCTTCCAATGGTGGTCTTCACATTGCAGTTCAGAACTACCTTGGTTTTGCACCAGATTGTAAAACATTATTGGAGGCCAAGGGTTTACATGGGAATATGGAGATGTCCTGACATATGGAAAATTGTGAAATATCTATCTATTAGGCATGTCCAATTGCTGAAAAAATGTTTCAGTTCTCGTTTCTAAAGTAGGGGGCGCTGGCGCTTTGATATAGAAAGTATTTCCGATTTTTTCACCCAAAAATTTCAGATATTTCCGAAAATTTGTAATGATTCTAAATGTTTCTAAAATGGGGGATGCGCATGCGCAATCGCAAAAAAAAAAAAGGAACCGGGGGGGGACTTTTACAGGGCTCTCCTGCCCTCATTTCTTGAGCTATCCTCATCAACCCTAGCCCCCACCTTTGCGTCCATTGTGGAAGCTTCTGATTGGCCGGGGAGCGGCAGCCATGTTAGGCTGCACTAAGCTCCCATTCTAGGTAGGTTGCAGAAACAAACAAAAAAAATTTAAAATATTTTTTTAAATATATTTTAAAAATTTGGGGGGGGGGGGGATTAACGAAACATTAAGAGACAATTAGAGAATGGGCCAACAATGGTTCGAATTACATTGCTGGTTGCGCTGTGAGATAATGTCTCGGAATGCGTATCAAAAAGCGAGAACAATCTGAAATAATTCCGATATACGATTCAAAACGATTTTTGGACATGTCTACTATCTATCATCTATCTATCTTTCTGTCTATCTATCTATCTATCTATCTATCTATCTATCTATCTATCTATACACATACTAGCGTTACCCAGGTTATTAGAAAAAGGCATTGATTTTATTTTTGGATGTTAGGTATTATTAGTTTGGTGTGGGTTAACTACAAATCCCAGAATCATGGGTCAATCCTCCCCAAATCGTGCCAGTATTCAAAGTTGGCCATTTTGGGTTTGTGTGCCAAGTTTGGTCCAGATGAACATCGTCTAACTGCATTACTCTCTAGATAAGAGTAAACTACAGCTCCCAGATTCCAAGGGCAATCACCCCCAAATCCCACCTGTATTCACAGTTGACCATGTTGTTTCTGTGTGCCAAGTTTGGTCCAGATCTGTCATCAGCTGGGTTTGGATAAGGCTGAACTACAACTTCCAGATTCCAAGGGCAATCTTCCCAAACACCTGCCAGTATTCACAGTTGTCAAAGAGATACGCAAACACTATAAAGGTTCAAAACATATTCTATGTGTACAGTATGTGTATCAGAGCATCATATACATTTGACATTCATATAAGTGTTCACAACAATGATAAAGTACAGTCAACTATTGTAATACACAGCAGTATCTTACGGAATATAATGTTTCAAGAACTGAAATCTTAGAGACTTAAATGCAAAATGGAGTCAACATAGAGTATACGGTATTTGAACAATTTCTCAGGACTCCAACTGGTTTTTGTAAACAACACAGTATATGTATTAGTGTATCATGCACATTCAACCTTTACAAAATAATATATGCTAATATAATGTGAAACTAAAGGCATCAATTATAAACTCAATTGGCTTAAACCTGGCATGGAGTCAAATTGACTCAGCGTCTCTATAATATTAGAGCAATTCTTCAGGACTCCACAGGTTTTGAAACACTTGATATAGATAAACCTTGAGATAAAGATCTTTGATCCTGTGTTGAAGACGCCAAGGATATAAGATATCTCTTGGAATTGCAGTCTATAGGAAGTAGATCCAGTTTGTCATGAGTAAGCTCCCAAGCCAGGGGAACAGATTTTGCGTAGATGCCATTTCTGAGTAGGTCAAAAAAAGCTGTTTACTACTGGTTCCCGGGTTTACTTCAGTTTCAGTTAACCCTTCTTCTGGTAAGTGGCAAATGTTTTTAAATTTCTATATTGTTGGCTCTGCTTCAGATATTCTTTAAAAGATAAAAGGAAAATGATCTAATATTGTGCTCTTTATAAGATATAACATAATTTGTATAGACCTAGTGAAAATCTATATATATAAAAGAGTAATGAAATTTCGGCCTAGGACAAAACAACAAAACTACACATCCCAGAAGCACTAAACTTGGCAGCACAACCCCTCACCCATGCCTCTACATTCATATAATAAAAAGAAAAGAAAAATAAAGTCCTAATTAGAGGGAGAGGAATAATTGTTTTTATTCCAATTGCTGCCAGTTAGAAGGCTAAGCTCCGCCCACTTGGTCTCCTAGCAACCCACTCAGCCCAGGGGACAGGCAGAGTTAGGCCTCACTTAGGCCTCTTCCACACTGCCTGTAAAATACAGATTATCAGATTTTAACTGGATTACAGTATATGGCAGTGTAGACTCAAGGCCCTTCCACACAGCTATATAACCCATTTATAATCTTATATTATCTGCTTTGAACTGGATTATCTTGAGTCCACACTGCGATATAATCCACTTCAGTGTGCATTTTATACAGCTGTGGAGAAGGGGCCTCATATAATCCAGTTCTAAGCAGATAATATAAGATTATAAATATAATATGTAATAATTACTGTGATATAATAATACAGAACAATATAATCTCTAAAATCAGGACAGTAAATAAAGAACAACACTCTGAAAGCATAAGCCACAGCAACGCGTGGCCGGGCAAAGCTAGTAGACATATAAAAGGATATCAAGTGTTTCAAAATCTGTGGAGTCCTGAAGAATATACACATACTGTGTTTATAGCATATGTTTTGAACCTTTATAGTGTTTGCGTATCTCTTTGACATTGTTTAGAATAGACATCTGTGTTTATTGATTATAGTATTCACAGCTGGCCATGTTGAGTTGGTGTGCCAGATCTGAGGTCGGCTGGGTTCAGTGGTCACTGGAGAAAGGAGAACTACAATTCCCATCATCCATGGTCCATTCTCCCCCTAAACCACACCAGGATGTAAAGTGGGTCATGGGGGTTCTGTGTGCCAAGTTTGGTCCAGGTCCGTCATTCCTGTGGGTCGCATTGGCCTGTGGAAGTGGCAGCCAACCAGAAAGAAATATAGCCGCATACAAACACTGACTCTGTGTGTGTTTGTATGTGTCATTTTGATGCAAATGAAATATTCAGGTTAAAAAAACTACACTCGGTGGGAAGGAAACTCACACAATTGAAATACAGAAGATTTATATCCTTATGTCAACGATTTGGGAATTTATGGTAAGAAAATTACCTTCTCGCTCGCCAGGGAAAACGTTTCTCCGAGCTGTAGTACAAACCCGTCCTATCCCTTTGCTTCTCTCACCCATCCAACAGAAAGCATCATGTCGTCTCCAATCTCCTTCATGTTTGCTCTCCTGCGAATATTCAGATAACTCGCTCTCTCCTCTTCCGCTGTCCTTTGGGATTCCTCTCGTTCCTTCCCAGATGATAAGCCTTCTTATCGCCAGAGCGGCTTGTTAAGTCAACCGGATCATTCGAGACGGTACAATGAAGCATTTTTTTCTGCATCCGAAATGACAATATCTCGTTTTTTCACAGGGTTTCCAAGGGAAGACAGGACCCCCTGGACCTCCTGGAGTTGTGGGTCCTCAGGTGAGCTCACACCCAAGGCTACCCAGATTTTGCGGGATAGAGGGTCATCCAGTTACCTAGACGTTGGGGGGTTCTCTTACCAAAAGAGTGACAAAAAGGACCTCCTGGAGTTGTAGGTCGTCAGATGAGCCTGACCCCAAAGCTACCCAGATTTTGCGGGGATGGAGGGTCATCCAATTACCTAGACATTCGGGGGTTCTCTTATCAAATGAGTGACAAAAAGGACCTCCTGGAGTCGTGGGTCCTCAGATGAGCCCAACCCCAAAGCTACCCAGATTTTGTGGGGATGGAGGGTCATCCAATTACCTAGACGTCGGGGGGGGGGGGGGTTCTCTTACCAAATGAGTGACAAAAAAGACCTCCTGGAGTCGTGGGTCGTCAGATGAGCCTGACTCCAAAGCTACCCAGATTTTGCAGGATGGAGGGTCATCCAATTACCTAGATGTTGGGGAGTTCTCTTACCAAATGAGTGACAAAAAGGACCTCCTGGAGTCGTGGGTCCTCAGGTGAGCCCAACCCCAAGGCTACCCAGATTTTGCGGGATGAAGGGTCATCCAATTACCTAGACGTTGGGGGGTTCTCTTACCAAATGAGTGACAAAAGACAGGACCTCCTGGAGTTTTGGGTCCTCAGGTGAGCCTGACCCCAATGCTACCCAGATTTTGTGGGGATGGAGGGTCAGTTAATTACCTAGACGATGGGGGGGGGGGTTCTCTTGCCAAATGAGTGACAAAAGACAGGACCCCTGGACCTCCTGGAGTTGTGGGTCCTCAGATGAGCCCGACCCCAAGGCTACCCAGATTTTGCGTGATGGAGGGTCATCCAATTACCTAGACATTGGGGGGTTCTCCTACCAAATGATTGACAAAAGACAGGACCCCCTGGACCTCCTGGAGTTGTGGTTCCACAGGTGAGCCCGACCCCAAGGCTACCCAGATTTTGCGGGGATGGAAGCTCATCCAAGTACCTAGACATGTGGGGTTTCTTCATGCCAAATGAGTGACAAAATAAATTCTGTTTCATATGATAAATACATGTTTTTGTCTGGTTTCTGAGTTGTAAACATCGCCCGCCTGGTAATTACTTTGGGCGATACTAAAATATAATTGTCGTAATCTTCAGAAACAGGGGGCATTGCTGAGGTATCATTCAGAGCTTCATGGTTTTGCTCGTTGTTGGAAGAGGAGTGGTAGGATGAGGCCTTGAGGAATGGCGGGATCCCATAGAGATTCGATGTTAATCTTCACCAAATTTAACGAGCGAACGTCTCTGTCTCGGTGGACTTCCCGAGGCAGCTCTGTGTTTACCTTGAAAGGGTCTGAGTCCAAAGCGAGTCTGAAATCTCACTAGAAGTGAAGGTGACTTAGTTGAAGCTGTCATAGTTTGGACATCTCATGAGAAGACAACTGGAAAGGACAATGAAGCCTAGGGAAAGTGGAAGGCAGTAGGAAAAGAGGGAGACTATACTTCAGGTGGACTTACTCACTCAAGGAAACCTTGAGTTACTCGTAAGACGTGACCAGGGCTCTAGGAGTGGTCTCATTCACAGGGTTGGACTCTACGATTCTATGGAGTAAGGAGTAGATCTGGGAGTCTTTTTGATTCCTTGTTTTGTCTTCCCTCAAAGGGTCCTACTGGTGAAACCGGTCCAATGGGAGAACGTGGCCACCCTGGCCCTCCTGGACCCCCAGGTGAACAAGGACTCCCTGGTCTGGCTGGAAAGGAGGGAACAAAGGTAGGTCTGGTTTGGTTGACGTTTGTGGGGGGTATGGGCATCCATTCTGTGATTTGGGATGGGGAAACGAGATCGAAGTGACTATGTGACAGCATTGAAGAAAGAAAACGGAGATGTTGAGCTGGGCTGAAGCACCAGCAGTAATAAGATCTACAGTTCAAAGCCTGGTTGGGGTGAGCACTCGACCGTCAAGCCCAGCTCACTGTTTACCTAAGCAGTTCGAAAACAGTCTATAAGCTGTTAGTAGAGAAATTAAGTACCGCAAATTGCAGGGGAGATATTTTACAATACAATAAATAACAAGACCAGAAATGTGGTGAATGGTGACCGAGAGGAAGGAGCAAAGAGCAAGGAGGAAGTCCTGATGGCTCTTCATCATAGAGAATGGAGCAACAGCACCCCCTGTGACCGAATCTGAGCGCAACCTCAACCTCCAAGGCACCATAAAAATGGACTTCAAGACTACATACCTCCTTCTGTCTGTCTTGTTCTGTCCTGTCTCCAAACGGCATTGAATGTTTGCCATGTATGACTACTGTGATCCGCCCTGAGTTCCCTTGGGGAGATAGAGCGGAATATAAAGTATTATTATTATTATTATTATTATTATTATTATTATTATTATTATTATTATTATTATTATTTTATTATGACACCACAAACAAAATAGATATGCTGGATTTCGTATCACAAAACCACAAGTCGAACACTTCCCAAGTGTCTAGGACTGTGTTGTTGTATTTTTGGATGATGCGCGCAGATCCCAGTAGGGTGGCCTTTTGCAGTTGGCAGATCGTAATTTTGTCAATGTTTATTGTTTCCAAATGTCGGCTGAGATCTTTTGGCACGGCACCCAATGCGCCGATCACCACCGGGACCACCTGCACTGGTTTCTGCCAGAGTCTTTGCAGTTCAATCTTGAGGTCCTGATAGCGGCTGAGTTTTTCCTGTTGTTTTTCGTCAATGCGACTGTCACCTGGGATGGCAACATCAATGATCCAAACCTTTTTCTTTTCCACAACTGTGATGTCTGGTGTGTTCTGTTCCAGAACTTTGTCAGTCTGGATTCGGAAGTCCCACAGTATCTTTGTGTGCTCATTGTCCAATACTTTTGCAGGTTTGTGATCCCACCAGTTCTTTGCTGCTGGCAGGTGGTACTTGAGGCATAGGTTCCAATGAATCCTTTGGGCCACATAGTTGTGCCTCTGTTTGTAGTCTGTCTGTGCGATTTTCTTACAGCTGCTGAGGAGATGATCCATGGTTTCGTCGGTTTCCTTGCACAGTCTGCATTTTGGGTCATCAGCTGATTTTTCAATCTTGGCCTTAATTGCATTTGTCTTGCTCCTGGGCTGCAAGGATCAGGCCTTCTGTCTCCTTCTTCAGGGTCCCATTTGTGAGCCATAGCCAGGTCTTCTCCTTATCAGCTTTTCCTTCAATTTTGTCATGCAATGTTTTGTTGTGCCAGCTCTCAGCTCTAGTTTGTAGTGCGGTTTTCTTGTACTGATTTTTTTGTCTGCTGTGCTTTGAGGAGTTTCTGATGTTTGACTTCAATCAAAGCAGGTTCTTCACTTTGCTTTACATATTCTGACAGGGCATGTTATTATTATTATTATGTCCTTTCCATTCTGAACCATGAGCTTTTCCTTGCAGGGTGATCCAGGACCTGCTGGTCTTCCTGGGAAAGATGGCCCAGCTGGTTTGAGAGGCTTCCCTGGAGACCGAGGCCTTCCTGGTCCAATTGTAAGTTAAGCTTTCTCTGTGGGAGGTCAACGGTCAATCCTCCTCTCTTGGTCTACTACCCATTTTCTGAGTACTGGATGACCTATTCTTCTTCTTCTTTCATCTTGTTGCCCACAGGGACCTGTTGGGTTGAAGGGCAATGAAGGACCACCAGGTCCTCCTGGACCAGCGGTAAGTATAAATATTGTCTGGACTCTTAGTGACAAAGTGTATGGAAAGTTGTGGCCGCTTTTCTGTTCAAAGCAAGCGCTCAAAGCTAGGAGGAATCCAGTTTAACTTCTGGAGAGCCTCATTCCATTAATATCTACCAATGCAAAATAATTGAAAATTGACTCCCATCTCCAAGATATCTCATTATATGTATGCCTATATTCCGTAATCTGAAATACAAAATACTTCTGATCCCAATTATTTTGTTGAATGGATACTCCACCCATAGACTTCATCAAATTCTTAGAGTTTTCTTAGGCATGGATGGTGTCTCCAGTTCCTTCCTCCAAATTATACTCCCCAACAGGATGTTACAGTGTTTTGTATCGATGCTTGCTAGATGTTGCTAGATGACCATTGGTCGGAACATTAATAAATATACTGATTGAACTCCACAATGGCATTCATGGATAATCTTAGTAGACTTGGGTCTTCAACCTTCTTGTTGTCCTCTCCATTCAGGGTTCTCCTGGTGAACGAGGTCCTGCCGGAGCTGCTGGTCCAATTGGTCTACCAGGAAGACCCGGACCTCAAGGCCCACCAGGTCCTGCTGGTGAGAAGGGAGCCCCGGTAAGTCTCATATTTGAATAGCAGACAATCTTGGAAAGGCCAATTGCCTCTTTTCAAAATGGGAATGAGAGTAGGGTCAACAGATGAATCAACAAGCCCTGGGCTGTCCCAACTTAGCTTCCAGGACCAGGTAGATTCAGATGCCTTCAAGTTGCCCATTAATCTATGGTGCCCCTATATATTTCATGGGGTTTTCTTGGGTAAAGAATACTCAGAGGTTGTTCTGACAGCCTTCTATCTGTAATACAGCCTACTGTTCTGTCACGCGCTGGGCCTGTAACTATTGTCTTTGTATAGGACGTATAATTTATGCCCAGCGGGAAGCCAGGGCGCCTCAAAGAGAGGTTCTTGAGGATTTTCCTGAAAAGGATAGACCTTTGAGTCTTTAATGAGATAACAAAGTCTTTATTGTTGAACAAATAATAAATCCTCAAGGAGTCAAATAACACTTCAAGGTTTCCTTAATAAACTGTTGGCCCATTCAGTCTTGTCCCCAGGGGACAGGCAATTGGCTTTGGATAACTGTGAAAACCCCCTTATAACTTCTCCCAGGCTGTCTATGATATGGGCCTAGCTGATGTAGGACCCACTACCGATTCCAAATGTGTCTGGGTATCGAGTGGACCTACCAACCAAGGCTTGTAGATGTTTCAGCTGGGGTTCCGTGGGTCTGTGGTGCTGTTCTCTTTGGAAACTTTAGGGCTGTTTCCCTCAGGAGCTGTGAGGCTGAGAAGCTGTGTGCTCTCAGCCAGAGCCTTTGGGACCTTTTCCCCTGGAATTTCCATTTCTGTTTTCTCGGATGTTCTATATCCCTGGATGTTCTTGAGATATGAAGCTTTTCTACGGGACGAGCTGGGCCCTCCCAGAGCCCTGAACAAGGGGCAGAACCAAACTTGATGATTGACAGGCAGCCTGTCCTATGATTGCAAACATTAGCAGCAAGAAAATAAAGTCGGAGCTTCTGGTACAGCCATACCAGCACACCTACAGTACCCTATGGTCTCCCAGCTCAGTGTTAACCAGGCCTGACCCAGCTCAGCATCCAAGACCAGATGGGATCTGATGCTTTGAGGCCTTATCATTAACAACACTTTTAAAAAATATTGTAAGAACATAATCAGAATTCAATTTCACAAGTTTCGCAAGCTTTCCAGTTTTCCCTCAGAGTGATTGTAGCTTTCCTTGGTCTTCAAAAGCGTATGAGCTTAATGGCTTTGCATTCCATGAAGATATGAATCTCTGTTATTTGAGGCACTTGCCTCCCTCCTCCTGCCCAAGATTGTATATCTGCAGACTTTTTGAAAGATGGCAGCTGAGCCGGCATCTCCTCTCCAAGCTCCATCACCAACTCCCACACTGAAGTATTTATATTTGATGTGTTTGGAGAAAGCTGAAATGCGTTGTTTATCTGACATCTAACTGGTTGCCGTTGCCTTGGATGCGAGCACGAAATCGAAGTGGTACTTCTGGGAAGAAGCAAACCTTCAGCCCACATGGGGAGGAGGCAAGAAACGGAGAACAGTACAGACTCTTTTCTTCTCAAATCCTGACCCTCAGGCGCTGAAATGTTGAAGCAGTTGTCCATCAAAAGCAAACTTTTGGAAGTATTTCTTTACCCGGCTCATATAAGAATAACAGGGAAGAGGCATTTGTAAACACGCAAAAGCAAGAGCTACCAATTGATGTCTAGTTGTTGTGTGCCTTCAAGCCATTACCAACTTGTGGAGACCTTATGGTGAACGCATCACTGGGTTTTTCTTGTCAGGATGAAAAGAAATGGCCTTCCTCTGGGATAGTGTGGCTTGTCCAACATCATCCGGTGGATTTCCATGGTTGAGTGAGGTCATCTGCAAAGTCTGCCATTCCACAATGCTAGTTCTTGGAGAATCCAAGTCACAAAATCCCCCCAAATCACCGAATGTGGGACTGTTGTGAGCTGTGGTCCCATGAAGTATCTTTTATACACTCCCACACACACACCATCCAGCTTTCTCTACTCACCATATTCCTGAATCTTTTCATCACTCCACGGGAGCAGATCTCATTTTTGGTAGCTTCCAATCTTTCTAAGGAAAGGGAAGAAGGTTGATATTAGAATTTGTCAGCTAGCTGGAATTGCTAGTTTACCAGGCTGTGTCAAAAAGATCTACAAGGGTCCTGAACCTTAGTTGACTCCCATAATCATGTGGCCCTCACAGCTGTTTCTGTAGCTCCAGAACCTCCTTCTAAGGAGAAACATCTCTCAGTGGCTTTGATACCATTGACCATGGTCTCCTTCTGGCAGAGCCGTCCCGAGGTAATTTTTGGGAGTAGGCGACCAGAATTTTGGCGCAAACAAATTGCAAAAAATACTACCGGCGGCTGCAGTGGCAGCCCCCTGGAGAGTGAGCACATCGGCACACATGGACACGGAAGCCCCAGCCACCCATCCACAGGGGTGATTGGAAGGCCTGCGCACACGCACAGGCCCATTGACCATGCTTTTTGGGCGATGGGCCTGTGCACGTGTGCAGGCCTTCCAATCGACCCATTGGAAGGCCTGCGCATGCGCGCAGGCCCATCGCCCAACAAGTATGGTCAATTAGCCTGTGCGCATGTGCAGGACTTCCAATCGACTGTGCTGTCAATTGCTTCAGCCTGCGCGCATACACAGGCCCATCACCCAAAAAGCATGGTCGATGAGTCTGTGCATGTGTGCAGGACTTCCAATCGCCCCCACGGAAACGGAAGGCCCACCCATCCACGCAGTCGATTGTGTGGCGCCACGCGGAGCTATTGCTTTGGCCTAGGCAGGCTGGGACTCCTGGTGCACGCGGGGGGGCCTCGACAGCGCCCCCGGTAATAATGTGCCACAGGCGAGCGCCTAATTGGCCTCACTAGTGGATCACTTCTGCCTTCTGGGTCACCTCGCAGGGATGGGACTGGGAGGCACTGTCTTATCTTTCCTGGAGAGCCATACCCAGAAGGTGGCACTGGGGGACTCCTGTTTGAACCCCTAGGCATTGTTCTATGGGGTTCCTGAGGGTTCCATTTTGTCCCTCATCATGCCCCCATCAATAGACATAAAACCTCTGGGAGAGGTCATCTGCAGTTTTTCAGTACCACCTGTATGCAGATGACACCCAGCTCTACAACTCCTTTCCACCTAAAGCCAAGGAAGTTGTTCCAACCCTAAACCAGTGACTGGCATCAGTAATGGACTGGATGAGGTCAAACATAATTGAGACTTAATCCAATCAAGAGATGTTTCTGGTCAGTCGTAAGACAGATCAGGGAATAAGGATCCAGCCTATGCTAGATGGGGGTCGCACTCCCTCTGAAGACATAGGTCTGCAGTTTGGGGGTCTTCCTGGACTTGGCACTGAACCACCAACTACACCCATTCCTTGAGAAGCCATATCTGGCCACGTTGGTCCATGCCTTGGTTGCATCCCCTCTGGATGAATGTAATGCGCTCTCCGTGGAGCTGCCTCTGAAGAGTGCTCGGAAGCTTCAGCTGGTTCAAAGAATGGCAGCCAGGTTGCTCACAGGGGCTGCCAACCCCCCTGTTGTATATCAAATAATCATAATTCCATGTGTTACATGATACTTGACAGCAATCTGTTCATGAGTGTATTCAAGCAATGATTTCTTTCCTCCTTTTTTTCAGGGTGAGAAAGGTCCTCAAGGTCCAGCAGGCCGTGATGGTATCCAAGGACCAGTAGGTCTCCCAGGCCCTGCAGGTCCTGTTGGCCCTCCAGGAGAAGATGGAGACAAGGTAGGAGAACCTCCATTTAGGAAGACATTTCGGTGATCAGACCTCCTTCTTACTTTATGGTGTAAGTATGAAAGGAGTGGGCGTAGAGGAGTTGACGTGGCTTCTTCCCAAGAGCCTGAGACAGGGCTGAGCCTCTACACCTCTCCTGAGAGGTCTTTTAGGACTAAAGGACAGGGGTGGGGTGGGGGCAGGGCCTCTTCCCAAGAGCGAGAGACAGGGCTGAGCCTCTATACCTCTCCTGAGATGACTTTTAGGACTAAAGGGCGGAGCTAGGGTGGGGGCGGGGCCTCTTCCAAAGAGCGTGAGACAGGGCTGAGCCTCTATACCTCTCCTGAGAGGACTTTTATGACTAAAGGACGGGGCTGGGGTGGGGGTGGGGCCTCTTCGCAAGAGCGCGAGCCAGGGCTGAGCCTCTACACCTCTCCTGAGAGGCCTTTTAGGACTAAAGGGCGGGGCTGGGGTGGGGGCGGGGCCTCTTCCCAAGAGCCTGAGACAGGGCTGAGCCTCTATAACTCCCCTGAGAGGACTTTTAGGACTAAAGGACGGGGCTGGGATGGGGGCGGGGCCTCTTCCCAAGAGCGCAAGACAGGGCTGAGCCTCTATAACTCCCCTGAGGCACTTGTTAGAACATGGGGTGAGGTATAGAGGTTCAGCCCCATCAGGCACTTAGGAAGAGGCCCCGCCCCCTCCTCTAGCCCCTCCCCCTGTGTCCTGGCAGGCACCGCAGGACAGGGATAGAAGCTCAGCCCTAGCTCAGAGCTCGTAACTCCGCCCATCTCAGTCCTGGCTACCCATTTGTGGCCCCGCCCACCTCCCCCTGGCAGCCCTGCATCTTGGACTAGGGGAGAGGCTCAGCCCCGCCCTCTTGAGCAGGAGCCACGCCCACCCCTCTAAGCCACACCCCCTTTCCAGGGGGGCGTTGAGTCATATTTTTTCTGGAAAGGGGGCGGCAGGCCAAATGAGTTTGGTAACAATCTTGAATTATGTGGGCCTTGTATATAACCCAATACAAAGAAGCTTTGTGTGTTCTTCAAAGTATAAATTCCTTGCCTGGCATTGACGGGGTGAGACACGGAACCCCGCTGAGAAATTTCCCTTCATATCAAAATGCTTTCGATTTTCCTCCGGATTCCCCCGAGTCCCCAGCTTTGCCTTGAAATTTCGCCTTAGGCAGACTTTGACAAGTCGACGTCGAGCCTTCTTTGCTTGCCTTTCTCCCTTCTCCCACGTCAACTGGGCTAACCACAAATAAAATAAGATAAAATTGCGAAGGCTTCTAATCAGTTCGAGAGCCGAAGGAACGCCCTTCAGCCATATTCTGACCCAACGTTGTATAAGAAAAACTCAACCTTGATCACCAGGCATTTAGGAGCACTATATTTTGAAAGGAAGGAGATGCATTTGCTGAATTATTCACATCACTAATTGGTATAGTTAGAGCATTTGTGGAGTCGGAAGAGATTTTAGCTCAAGTCCAAGAAAAGTAGGACACGTGGTAGTCCTCACGGAGTGGTTGTTGTGTATCTGTGTGTATAATAATGTTTTCCGGTTTGATAGGGTGAAATTGGTGAACCCGGGCAGAAGGGGAGCAAAGGGGACAAAGGCGAACAGGTGAGCATTAATTTGTATATTTCTGAGGGTTTCTTTCGCTTTGTATATATCTCTTAGGACATCACTATTATTTGACTTTTCTCAATGTTGAACTGCAAACCGCCTTTGCACCTTCTGCAATAACTTATTATTATTATTATTATTATTATTATTATTATTATTATTATTATGACACAACAAACAGGATAGATATGCTGGATTTCGTATCACAAAATCACAAGTCGAACACTTCCCAAGTGTCTAGGACTGTGTGATGTATTTTCGGATGATGCCTGCAGATCCCAGTCGGATGGCCTTTTGCAGTTGGCAGATCGTAATCCTGTCAGTGTCTATTGTTTCCAAATGCCGGCTGAGATCTTTTGGCATGGCACTCAGTGTGCCCATCACCACCGGGACCACCTGCACTGGTTTCTGCCAGAGTCTTTGCAGTTCAATCTTGAGGTCCTGATAGCGGCTGAGTTTTTCCTGTTGTTTTTCGTCAATGCGACTCTCACCTGGGATGGCAACATCAATGATCCAAACCTTTTTCTTTTCCACAACTGTGATGTCTGGTGTGTTGTGTTCCAGAACTTTGTCAGTCTGGATTCGGAAGTCCCACAGTATCTTTGCGTGCTCATTTTCCAATACTTTTGCAGGTTTGTGATCCCACCAGTTCTTTGCTGCTGGGAGGTGGGACTTGAGGCATAAGTTCCAATGAATCATTTGGGCCAATTAGGTGTGCCTCTGTTTGTAGTCTGTCTGTGCAATTTTCTTACAGCAGCTGAGGATATGATCCATGGTTTTGTCAGTTTCCTTGCACAGTCTGCATTTTGGGTCATCAGCTGATTTTTCGATCTTGACCTGAATTGCCTTTGTCCTGATGTCTTGCTCCTGGGCTGCAAGGATCAGGCCTTCTATCTCCTTCTTCAGGGTCCTATTCGTGAGCCAGAGCCAGGTCTTTGCACCTTCTGCATTAACATCATCATCATCATCATCATCATTATTGTTATTATTATTAAATATTATGTTATAATTTTATTATTATAATTTCATTATTATTATTATTATTATTATTAAATATTATGTTATAATTTTATTATTGTTATTATTTCATTATTATTATTTAATATTATTCTTATTATTATTATTATTTCTATGGTATTTATGCCCCACTTATTACTGCACTGAATCATAAGGAGAGGCTGGTAATACATTATTGTTATTATTAATAATACTATATTGTAATACAATATAATAATAATACACTATTATAATTATATATTATATATTACATGTAATATTACTAACAATATTGCAGTATAGTGGTATAGTACGATATAGTAATATATAATGCCGATATTGTGTTTTGGTGTGAGAAGGGCAGGATATAAATGTCACAAATTAATAAATAAATATGCATGTCACTCAATGTATCTCTCTTTCTCATCAGGGTCCGCCAGGTCCTACTGGTCCACAAGGTCAGATTGGCCAACCAGGCCCAGCAGTAAGTATGCGTTCAACTGCCACTCCTCTAATATTTTTTAGTATTTATACATGCCTATGGAAAGATGGTGATGGGGTTTAACTAAGGCCAGAAATCTATGTTTATGAACGAAGTGGATTCCTAGTAATCAAAGAACCAATATGGTGTAGTAGTTTGAGGCTTATGAGATCCTGGTACCATTTCCTATTGAATCATAAAACCATAGAATCCAAGAAGACCCCCATAACCATCCAATCCAACCCATTCTTCCATGGAGGAAGACACAATCCAAGTACTCCCAAAAGATGGTCATCCAGCTTCTCGTCAAGGACCTTCAATGAAGAAGACTCCACCACACTCCCGTTGTTTTTCCTTGGAAGGTCCCAGAAATTAGTCCTCACCAGAGTGAAGGCCCATTTCTCGTCTTCCCATCTGTGACATTCACAGAAGCTTGTCAGGTTGACGGAAAAAAGTTTGTGAAGGTTTTTAATGCATGTATTCCTTCCTTCCAAGGGAGCCGACGGAGAACCAGGGCCTCGAGGACAACAAGGTCTCTTTGGTCAGAAAGGCGACGAAGGATCGAGAGGATTCCCTGGACCTCCAGGTCCAGTCGGACTGCAGGTAATTTCCACACACTATACTACATAATCCATTCACAAACATGGGGCTCCGAGCTGGCCTCGAACTCATGACCTCTTGGTCAGAGTGATTTGTTGCAGCTGATTGCTCAACAGCCTGTGACACAGCCCGGTCCCACAATACGTGTCATGTAAATGATAGCTTAGTAACCATTCTGAATATATGCATATTAGTAAGAGAAAGGCTTTTCTCGTTTTCCCCGCAGGGTTTACCTGGACCTCCTGGTGAGAAGGGAGAAACGGGTGATGTCGGCCAAATGGTAAGATGCTTTAAATATAAGTATATATTTGTCAGGATGTGAAAGCCCAGCTGTAAAGAAGTGTGTTTTTATTTTGATTTATAGATGCCATGTTTGTTTGGTTTCGTTTTGGAAGTCATGTTTGACTATGTTTGTAGGGGTAGGTATTGGTTGCTGTTTCGTGGGGGATGGTGGCCAGCTTGGCATTCTGAGGCAGGTTGCCGTGGCGGCGAGGGCGGAGCCAACCGCCGTTGGAGGGAGTGTTTTGGAAAGCAGGTTGGTCTGTGATTTTTAGTCACAGGGAAGACACTGGTTCCAGGTTAGGGAAACCAGGGAAACTCAGGTCTCTAGTTGTGTCAAATTAAGCAAGTTGGGTAACTTGTTTATATTTATTGTAGAGTCTGAGTAGTAAGGGGAAGTAGTCCCAGTTAGATCCAAAGTGATCAGGTTTAGATTGCTCAAGGAAAGGAGCAAGTGTTTTGAAAGTGTATTCATCATAAGTTATATTTGCAACAGATTAAGAAACTTTAACTCTGAGAAACAAATTGTAACCACTAAGCTCTGTGCCTGAAATAAACTTATTAATTTTCTTTAACATCTAAGCCTCTGTCACATATATTTTAACTTAAGTTACGCTACCATCTAAAGAGAATAAAAAGATTCCTCCTCTACCCCACATCTCCACACCAGCATTCATAACAACTGTACTCTCCACGTCCTGCCAGAGAATTGGGAGGTAGGGTGGGAGATAATCTAAATGATAAGAGCCATCTGGCCAGGGATGGGTTTTATGGCCAGATCTGGTTATTCAAGCTTGGAAAAGGACCATATAACAGATACGTGTGAATGTGGGGAGGGGGGAAGGTAGGAGCCGGATATACTCGGGGTTTGGCGGGAATACGTCAGTTCCAGCTTCGTTTTCATCTTGTAAAGAAGGTCCTCTATAAAGCGTTTCTATAGAGCTACCTGTGTGAGCCTGCTTTGAGTCCTATAGCTTTCAAGAGCTGACAATATTATATTATATTGCAATTTCCATATGTATTTATAAGAAGTAGACTGATGAAAGCTTATGCTACCAACCTCTTTCTCTCAGTTAGTCTCTAAGGTCCTGGAAGACCTATAAGAGTTTATCGGCCCACTAATGGGATGCCTTCTTCTCCCCACAGGGTCCGCCAGGGCCACCAGGCCCCCGAGGTCCATCTGGGTCCCCCGGAGCTGATGGACCACAAGGTCCTCCAGGTGGGATTGGGAATCCTGGAGCAGTCGGTGAGAAGGTAACCATCTGGAGACCTCACTATAGAGTTGGAGGAGACCACAAGAGTCTCAAAATAGTTCTTGTGTGCCCTTCATTCACTCTCCCATCCCCCTAAAGGAGGATATTGTACTAGGTCATATTGGATAGATTTGGTCATGTTGGAACATGTACTGGGTCATGTTGGATAAGCCCAAAAAAGATAAGCATATTTCCTTTTTGTGTCCTGCCATTTATAGGGTGAACCTGGAGAATCTGGAGAACCTGGTCTACCTGGAGATGGTGGACCTCCTGTAAGTATGGAGCTTTAAAACAGGGGTGGGAATAATGGAACACATGGGTTGTACACATCAATCCTTTTGGCATACATTTAAGATTGGTGCTCTGGTAAGAAGTCTGCTAATGTGATCTCTCACCTTCCATTGACAGGGTCCTAAAGGAGAGAGAGGAGAAAAGGGTGAAGCTGGTCCTTCTGGGGCCGCTGGTCCTCCTGGCCCCAAAGGACCTCCAGGTGATGACGGTCCAAAAGGTAGCCCTGTAAGTAGCCTTCACTTATATTTCAATGCTTGTGATGCCTTACATTACCAAGTCCTAAATAACACCAGGTGGTTGCGGTTGACCTCCATTGCCTTGAGAGCTTCTCATTTCCCAACATTGAGCCACTTCATATAGCTCAACACCAGAGAGTCATGGCACTCTCTTGAGTAACATGACCTAAATCCTATTGTTACTCCTAACTACAGAATAGCCATTGATTCCTTTAGATTTGGCTATATGTTGACCCAATTGGGTATACTCTGATATTTGAAAATTGGTCATAATTACCCCAATCTCACCCAGAGAAAGGAACATATTTGACAGTGAAATTTTTATTGGAGTGGGGAAAGTGGTCAACATGTGGTCCAAGGTGAGGTCTCCAGATGTGGTCCAAAAGTGACTTGATGTGGTCCAAAAGTGACTTGACATCACTTCCAGGATAGTGGTACAATCTCTCGAAAATTCAGGAGGAAAAGGCATGCCATACCTCCTTGCTTAGTTTCTCCATACCTCACAACCTCTGAGGATACCTGCCATAGATGTGGGTGAAACGTCAGGAGAGAATATTTCTGGAACATGGCCAGACAGCCCGGAAAACATACAACAACCCTGTGATCCCGGCCATGAAATTCTCCGACAATGGCATGCCATTCGCCTTCCAGTTGCCCACCCCAATTTACATATTTACCTAAAAATTCATTCTCTCTTCAGGTTTAAAATCTTCAGAATGAAATAATCCCAATAAGTATTTGTGTGAGTAATGTTTTTTTCCATTCGATTCATCTTTTTAGGGTCCAGTTGGCTTCCCTGGTGACCCAGGTCCTCCGGGTGAACCTGGTCCAGCTGTAAGTACCAATCATGCAGCTAATGGTTGTCTTCTTCTAGTTTCTACTCTGAGAGTACAGTCTACTCTCTATATCTTATCCATAAATTTTGAGCCCAAGGATACAACCAACCAGGGACACTATTTTGCTCTCCTGTTGTATATAATGGGACTTGAGTATCCTTGGATTTTAGTATCCATGGGGTGGTGAAGATGTTCCTCAGAAGCAACATAAATGTAGGTGGATATGGATTGTGTGAAGATATTCTTCTATCTTTTCACTCAGGGTCAAGATGGTCCACCAGGTGATAAAGGTGACGATGGTGAATCCGGACAGACTGTAAGTGCATTTCAATTTCCCTCAGAGCTTTGGAAATAAGGACGCTCCTCCATTTTCTGGAATCTCGCTGTTGATTTCATCCATGTTTGGTCTTATTACTTATGGTGTCTTTCTCTCCTCTGTTTAGGGCTCCCCTGGTCCAACTGGAGAACCTGGTCCTTCCGGCCCGCCAGGGAAGAGAGTAAGTCGTATTTGTGCTTACAAAATATTGCATCCTGTAATGATTTCTGATTTTTAATCTGCTCTAGCTGCGGCTTTTGGTTTTGTCATTCAGAAGAGGGAAGTTCATCCCATCTTGTTTTCTTTTCCTGTAACTGAACAGCATTGAAATGCAATCAGGGGTCATTATCATCTCCTCTTGGGTTCAGCAGCCTCAATGTTTCGTATGCAATGTGGGAGTATTTATGCCTTTCATTGCAGATGCAAGTTCTTCAAATCAGCAAAGGGGAAGAAGAAGAGAATGCCAATCATATAGAATGAGCGAGAAAGAGATGGGTTGAGCAGGAGTCTGAAATTTGAAATATTCCAAAATTATCTCCTGGGTTACTGAGATAGCGACATCATTTTTCTCCTTTTTTCCCCCTTCCGTCTTCTTGTTTCAGGGCCCACCCGGACCAGCAGGTCCTGAAGGCCGACAAGGAGAAAAAGGTGCCAAGGTAACACATTTTAGACACTGAGAAAGTCAACTTGCTTTCAGTTTTGGTCTCCTTTCTTCTCTTCTCCTTTCCACAACCTTTCTTTCTCAATTGTTTCTCATCTCCAGGGTGAAGGTGGCTTGGAAGGTCCTCCTGGGAAGACAGGTCCAGTTGGACCTCAAGGGCCTCCAGGAAAACCAGGTCCAGACGGCCTTCGGGGAATACCTGGCCCTGTTGTGAGTATTTATCCAACTCAGTAATACTAGGTCCTTGGGTTGTAGAATAAACCAACTTGTCCTGTTGTCCTATCAGTTGTAGTTGTAGAGCTCAAAGAAGTTTCAGTTAGACTTGTAGCCCAAGAAAGAAACTTTTCCACGCTCTGATATAGTTTTGGATGTTTTTAGTAGTTATATGTCAGGGTGGGGTTTTAAAAACATCAGCTCCGCAGCACCCTGATTTATTGGTGATCCTTTGACTCTCACCAATTAATCCTTGGTCAGACTGCTTCCGACAAACGACACCTCAGTTGTTAATCAGCTGAACGCAGCTGTTCTAAGGCTTTATTCGATATATATGCAAAGGTATTTACTAGGCATGTCCGATCGATGAAAAAAATGTTTCAATTCTCGTTTCTAAAGTAGGGGGCGCTGGCGCTTCGATATAGAAAGTATTTCCGATTTTTTCACCCAAAAATTTAGGATATTTCCGAAAATTCGTAATGATTCTAAATGTTTCTAAAATGGTGGACGCGCATGCGCAATCGCCAAAAAAAAGGAACCAAGGGGGGGGGGACTTTTACAGGGCTCTCCCGCCCTCATTTCTTGAGCTATCCTCATCAAATTTGCAATGCCCTTACAAGTTGTGCAAAGATACTTTGAAAACTAGAAATTCCCTTGCTATATTTGTAAGCAAGGAGGATACTGGAAATCAATGGTGTCTCTGGCTATGTAATCCCACAAGCCTCAACCCAATGCCTTCCATTAGAAATGGACCAGTGACCACCACACCAAGCAATGCCCTGGCAAAGAGTGCAAAGATACTTTCAAAACTAGAAATTCCCTTGCTAAGAGAAAGAACCATGTTAGGCTGAGCTAAGCTCCCATTCAAGGTAGGTTGCAGAAACAAAAACATTTTAAAAATATTTTTAAAAACACGTTAAAAAAATTGGGGGGGATAACAAAACATTAAGAGACAATTAGAGAATGGGCCAACAATGGTTCGAATTACATTGCTGGTTACGCAGTGAGACAATGTCTCGGAATGCGTATCAAAAAGCGAGAACAATCCGAAATAATTCCGATATACGATTCAAAACGATTTTTTGGACATGTCTAGTATTTACAAGTCCATCGCTCATTGCAGACATGCTTTCTCCTTGCCTATCAGCTCAGCACACACTACTACTGATAAGAGCACATTCCACAGCAGAATGATGAACGTCCTCTCAGGCCGGAAGTCGCGACCTATTGGCTGTTGCAGGCTATCACGCCAACTGGCCTGCTGTTAACAGTTAAGATGCTGGAACACATGTCTGGTATACACAGTTGTAAACCGTAAAAAACACTTGGTTCGTCATTTCATCCTTACACCCAAAATAAACCAACAATATACGTGTCCCACAACTGTCCCCTGAGAATGTTAGGAAAGCATGGGCTGAAATTGGTAGCTAGCTTTATGTAGATCAAATGATTTGTCAGGTGGGAAATATCCCATAGTTACTTCCCCCATTTATTTTATGATAGTCAATCTTGATCCTTAACTCGAGCTCTTGAACTGAGACAGCAAAAAATATTATAGGATGATAATACATTGGTGCCTAATTAGTAGTCACTATTTTTCAGGGTGAACAAGGACTTCCTGGTGCACCAGGGCCAGATGGACCTCCAGGCCCGATGGTAAGTACTTTGATTATTCATATTGGGACAGAATATACTCATCTGCATGCTTTCTGAATCATCTTACTTTGTCCTGAGCTCCATAACTTTGTTTTGAATGGGAAGAATATTTCATTTTTTTCATGCAAAATGCATACAATTTTGTGTACAATTATTATGTAGCACAGTGTTTGGACCTAAGAAGCTTGGAATGGTCAGGGCGAGGGCGGGGGATGTCAAATACAAAATTAACTTCAATGCCATGTTATATTTGTTTTTCTTCCAAAGGGCCCACCTGGTTTACCTGGACTGAAAGGAGATTCGGGTCCAAAGGGAGAAAAGGTGAGAATTCTGCAAACGAAAGCGGATCGGTAACTTCCAAAATCAGACCACAAAATAAGAGATGAGCATTCCTGACCACTGACCTAATTCTTCATTTCTCCTTCATAAGAGGAGATTTATAAGCGATCAGATTATATCTATGCAGAAAATGCTATTTTCCATGGGGGAAAAACCCCATGTGTGAATCTTGTGCAGGACACATTATTAAGTAGGGACGATGACTTCTGTTTTTGCTTGTTTCATCTCGAAATGTTGTCTTCATTTTCCTTATTTTTAAGGGACATCCAGGTCTGATTGGCCTGATTGGTCCTCCTGGCGAACAAGGAGAAAAGGGAGACCGAGGCCTACCAGGTCCTCAAGGTGGATCAGGAGCTAAAGGAGAACAGGTAGGCCACCAGAGAACATCCGTGACAATTTCCTTCAGTGGTTCTTCAATGTTCCGTTGAATCACCAGAACCTTGTAATTGTTGATATTTGTCGTCAAGTCTCCAACTTATATTGATCCCATAGCTGAGACACCTCCATTTGTCCTAGTCAACAATTGCCTTGCTCAGGTAATGTAGGCTCAGAGATGTGGTTTCCTTGATTGTCAACACAACTGTAGATGGTGTTCCTATTATCCTAACTGTTGTGGTTCAGTCTGATGATGAAAGGGGATTTGGGTTTATGCAGGCTGACCAAGGAAATGTTGTGTTGGAGTATGATTGTATTTGTATGAAATGTAAATCAAGTGTTTACTGCTGATGAGCTAGAGTGTGTATTTTCAGTAATGAAATAGTTAACAGCAGGCTAGTTTTGACTGACAGCCTGTTGTGATTACTGTGACCTATCAGGATTTGATTTACATTTCATACAAATACAACCTTACTCCAACAATTCCTCTCTGAAATGTTAATCAATGTTTTACACTCTCCACTCTGCACCCCATCATCCCCTGACAAGTTGAAGGCTCTGAATTGCCAGTTGATGGCTCTGAATTGTCAGAGAGACCACAGGCTAGCAGTGAAGCAGAAGTTGTTGATAAACAGACTAGTATTGAAGCAGAAGTCAGTGATAATGGTGACCTTTCACAGGATTCAGAGCATCAACAAGTCCCAGGTGGCTCTGGCAGTGAGTCAGAGGAGTCTTCATTAATAATGATAATAATAATAATAATAATAATAATAATAATAATAATAACTTTATTTTTATACCCCGCCTCTATCTCCCCAAAGGGGATTCAGGGCGGCTTACATGGGGCCAAGCCCGAATAAAAACAATAGCAATATAAAACACAACAATAGACAAAAGACCTGCACAATTATAAAAATTTAAACATTCGCCAATAAAAACAAATGACAAGAACTAATAAAAACATGGATTAAAACAGAGAGGTTGTAAAAGTAGACTGGGTAAGGTGAACCATATAAATATTGTAAACATTAGATAGGGATACAAGGTTAAGGTTAAGAGTTCATTGTCCCAGATGTTCTCTTAGAATAGCTGTCAAACGTGTGGGAACTCAAGGACAAAGGAATGCTTTCTTAGCCTGTAAGCATAGTTAAATAAGAGAGAAATGGGGAAAAATTTGAGAAACGTTGATTTTGAAGCTAAGTTCCTGCCTTGTCTATGCTCATGGGATATAATTCTTGCTTTTGTTCAAGCCTAGATCCTGTGTTTCGGATTGCATTTTGGAGTTCATGCTACCTTGTTTTCAGGACTGATTTGCTATGATAGAGACTTTGAACTATATTCTACAAATTGCCTTTGCAATTGGATTATTGCTTTCTTTACTGCTTTTTATTCAGATTTTGCTATCTTTTATCAATAAACTGTAAAAACCAAGTCTGCTGTGGTCGAGAGCAAGGTGAGCCAGCGCTGAGGTTCAACACTAACCAGCCATTGTCATTTTTTTCCAATTAGCCTTTTCATTAATAATCAGTCCAGTGAAAACTTGGTCCTGGATCCATTAATGGATCCATCCATGGCATACATAGAACTTGCCCCCAGTGCCACATTTCAAATTATCTCCTTCCTACTTCCATGGACATGCAAGACCTACTTCCACGTAAAGGAGAACAAGTGTGTGTGTGTCTATAGCAACCCATGTTGTGCTTAAATCAACCTTTGTTTTTTCTGTCTTCTCATAGGGTATTGCAGGTCCTTCTGGCCCAATTGGCCCACCTGGTCCACCAGGATTACCAGTAAGTAGCAAAAAGGCAATTCCTTGAAGATTGGAACTGAGGGTTCATTTTGGACGAGAAAAAGTGTCAGAACTATCTCTCTGTTCTCCTTTTTCAACGGTTGTGGAACTCTTGCTTCTCCTTGTCTTTCTCAGATCTTGCTAGGCCTGCTCTCAGCTTCATCACCCATTAACACCTTGAAAGGGAACATGTATCATTTCACATTTTCGCCATTTCGGAAAGATAAATAGCTTGACTTTTCAGAATGCAAGCAATCCTTCATTTTTAGAATGCTAAATAGATGCATTTATCTTACTTTACGTTATGCTTAATATTCGAAGACGGGCGAAATGGACTCGTACTTCCGTTGGCTTGGGATTTGCATTAATGTTTTCTTTGTGGTGAGTTTCTTGTCATCAATAATTGACATGAATGCCTGTGCTATTTTTATTCAGCTTGTTTTTTTTTTGTTCTTGTTCTAGGGTCCTCCCGGTCCAAAAGGTGCTAAAGGATCTTCGGTGAGTGCAGACAACAAAATAGTAAAAATGGCAACATTTCTATTAACAGGAATGTAATAATAATAATAATAATAATAATAATAATAATAATAATAATAATAATAATCCTATTGTCTACCCCAAGTAATTTGAATTTGTTGAGACAGTTGGGTCTACTTATAAGTTGACTTAACATAGAATGAGTGATTTGATAGGAGCAACCACAAGATATTTGTGGGTTTTCGCCTAAAACCACAATTGGAAAGGAGAACATCAATCTTGTAGGATCAAAAAAGTCATGGTGGGTGCGGAGAAGAGACGTCAGAGGTTTATTTAATTTATATTATTATATTATAACCGCTGCCACCAATTGTAAAGATGTTTATAATGCGGCCACCAGATGTAAAGGGGATTATCCACGCTTGCCACCACTATGGGAAGATATAGCCACTAGCTATTTAGAGAGGAGACCTTTTAATGTTTGTTTTTCTTCTTCTTGTTTGTTTTTGATGGTAATATATATATATGACAGAAGCTGCGATGTTTTAAAGAACAATAACACGTTTATTCTGGCACAAAGCTTAATGGTTACAATAACTTTCTCTTTAGAGGCAATTTGGTTAACAGTTGCAAAGCTAGAATGAGGTATTTCAAACTTCTTAAAATGTGACTTCTTTCTTTACTGCTCTAAACTGTGGTCACCCTATGAATTACAATCACAGATTATCTGTTCCTCATCAGGAGACAGACTACCTTAAAATAAGTCACCAAACTTATTTTAAATTGACTCAAAAATAAGCATTTGAGTCTCCCTGATCCCGTCAACTGAGGGTCCGTCTTCACTGTACCTCATCAGGGCAGAGACCAACTGCTTCTTTTTCAAACCTGCACTTCTCCACCAAAACGGCAGTTGGCTCCACCCACTTCTCCATGGCAACCAACTCATGAGTGCAGAGTAACTGAAATATTGACCCTTTAAAAACGCAATTAAACATGACATCTGTAAACTAAAAAAATCACAGTGGGTAATACTTTTTCAATGGGAAGTGTTGGTGAGGATTTTGGTGAACTTTCCTTACCTCCTTAATAGGGTTTACCTACCTACAGATAACAGGCTTTCTTGTCATTCTTTCCAGGGTCCGACAGGTCAAAAGGGTGAAATGGGCCATCCTGGACTACCAGGACCTCCGGTGAGTACAACTTTGTGGGTTTTGACCCCTTCCCTTGTGTAGTCTCTTGTATAACGTTGCTCAAACCCAACTGTTGTCCTTCATCATCCAAGGGACCTCCTGGAGAAGTGATCCAACCATTGCCCATCCAGTCATCGAAGCGTACCCGAAGAAACATCGATGCCAGCCAGTTGGTGGACGATGCTCCCAACACGGACAACTACATGGATTACGCTGATGGCATGGAGGAGATCTTTGGCTCGCTAAACTCTTTGAAACTGGAAATTGAGCAGATGAAACATCCCTTGGGCACCCAACACAACCCGGCTCGTACCTGCAAAGACCTTCAGCTTTGTCATCCCGACTTCCCAGATGGTAAGTAGTAGAGATGTGCACGGGGTTTGTTTCATCTTTTGTTTCGTCCAAAAATGGCATCTTTTGTTTCGTGCATCCGGATGGATGATACTAAACAAATAATTTTCGGATGAAACTAAAGGTGACACGAAAGAGAAAGCTGCACGGTCACCATGCTTGCTTTCGTTTTCCTTTCATTTTGGGCTGTGTAACAATAAGCAGGTACTGAGATCTGCTTTCCCATTACAGCTGATGTGTACCAAAGGGTGTTAATAATAATATTAATAACAATAGTTACTCTGGGACCCTGAGCTGAGTCTGAGAGAGGTCTGCTTCTCCATGACATCTGATGTGTACTAATGGGTGTTAATAACAATAATAATAATAATAATAATAATAATAATAATAATAATAATAATAACAATAGATACTCTGGGACCCTAAGCTGAGTCTGAGAGAGGTCTGCTATCCCATGACAGCTGATGTGTACTAATGGGTGTTAATAATAATAATAATAATAATAATAATAATAATAATAATAACAATAGATACTCTGGGACCCTAAGCTGAGTCTGAGAGAGGTCTGCTTCCCCATGACATCTGATGTGTACTAATGGGTGTTAGTATTAATAATAATAATAATAATAATAATAATAATAATAATAATAACAACAATAGATACTCTGGGACCCTAAGCTGAGTCTGAGAGAGGTCTGCTTCCCCATGATAGCTGATGTGTGCCAAAGGGTAATAATAATAATAATAATAATAATAATAATAATAATAATATCAATAAGAATAGTACTCTGTGGAAGACCCAAACATTTTAAAAGTTGGTGGGCTAAAAGGGGTCGAAATACCATCAGTGTGTGGTGATTTTCACCCCCTCTTGCCCAAAACCCTAGCCGGGGGGGGGGGGGGGGGTGTCTGAAAACTTTTGGGTTTTTTTGGATGCGAGATGAAAATTCTATTTGTATAGGTGCCCCATTTCGGAAATGGGGACAAAACGAAACTGAGACAAAACGAATGAAACTAAACAAAGTTAACCGTGATTCCATACAAATGCACATCACTAGTAGGTAGTCACTGTTCATTCAAGGGAAGGGAATTGTGTAGGAACCAAAAGGTTGTATCATAAAACCCCTGACTCCAGTGGTTTGTTCCAACTTGATGACACCCAAAAAATCAGAAAGAACATGATAAATCCACACCTAATAAATAATAATAATAATTTTATTTTTATACCCCGCCCCATCTCCCCGAAGGGACACCTATGATTTGATCATATGATTTGATAAATTGACACCTATGACATGGTTCTCATATTTGGTTCAGTTGGATCTAGTCCACACATAGAAGAATTCACAAAAGAGAGAGAAATTCCACCTAAATACTAGGAAGAGTAAGGACTTTCTGAGAGCAACCCAGAGAATGTGAAAGCGAAAGTTCAAACTCTTGAGTAGCAGATTTGTAACCAGTATTCCCTAGTCTAACAAAAACATTTGGTCTCCTGACTTCAGGTGAATACTGGGTGGATCCTAACCAAGGCTGTTCCAGGGATTCCTTCAAAGTTTACTGTAACTTTACAGCTGGTGGTGAAACTTGCATTTTCCCTGATAAGAAATCAGAAGGAGTAAGTAATACCTTTTTTTTCAGTAATATATTCTCACACTTGATAACGTTTGGTGACGCATAAGTCGCCGTGATCTTATTCCAACTGATGTACATATCCTCGTAAAGTTCAATGTTAACAGAATGTGATAATGCTATGGGCTATTTGGATACACATTTCTGCCTCAAGTTTGAAGGCCTTTTCTCAGGTCTTCAAATATGACTATGATTTGAACCTTCCTGACCAAGATAATTTTGAATGTTAGGTTCTAACTAGACCTTAAAGAAGATCTGATGACCATAAACAGGTCTGGCTAGTAAGAGGACCAACTTTTGAGCATAATAATAATAATAATAATAATAATAATAATAATAATAATAATAAGTAGAACAAGCAGTCAAAGAAGAAGAACATGCCCTGGCAGAATATGTAAAGCAAAATGAAGAACCTGCTTTGATTGGAGTCAAAAATCAGAAACTCCTCAAAGCACAGACAAAAAAACCAGTACAAGAAAACCGCACTACAAACTAGAGCTGACAGCTGGCACAACAAAACATTGCATGGAAAGTTCCTTGACAGAATTGAAGGAACAGCTGATAAGGAGAAGACCTGGCTCAGGCTCACGAATGGGACCCTGAAGAAGGAGACAGAAGGCCTGATCCTTGCAGCCCAGGAGCAAGCCATCAGAACAAATAATAACAATAATAATAATAATAATAATAATAATAATAATAATAATAATATCTGCCTAAAAGATCAGGGGGCAGAAGACTCTTACAAGTAAAACAGTCAAATAAGAAGAACATGCCCTGGCAGAAGATGTAAATCAAAGTGAAGAACCTGCTTTGATTGTAGTCAAAAATCAGAAACTCCTCAAAGCACAGCAGACAAAAAACCAGTACAAGAAAACCGCACTACAAACTAGAGCTGAGAGCTGGCACAACAAAACACTGCATGGAAAACTTTCAAAATTGAAGGAAAAGCTGATAAGGAGAAGACCTGGCTCTGGCTCACAAATGGGACCCTGAAGAAGGAGACAGAAGGCCTGATCCTTGCAGCCCAGGAGCAAGACATCAGAACAAAGGCAATTCAGGACAAGATCGAAAAATCAGATGACCCAAAATGCAGACTGAAACCGACGAAACCATGGATCATATCCTCAGCTGATCTCTTTCTCCAAGCTTTCTCTGAGACTTTGAAGAAAATTTTACCCATTCTTCTGTTTCAGGGACACACCCCAAGAATTACAATTTTTGTTCCAAAGGCCCATATACAAAAAAAAAAAAAAAAAAGCTTATTTATTCATTGTGCGCATTTATCTACCTAATAGCTCACTGTGTTACTGTTCCATGATGGGATATAAAATATGTATTAATGCGGGAAAATTGCTGTGTTGTATTTCATAAAGAAATAATGAGAACTCTTAATATGGTGGAGTAAAAAATGATATACAGCCATATTAAGGAGACATGTAAGATGTTTATGTATTTATTTATTTAGCGGACAGCTGGGAATATTTAAAGAGAACTCGCTCTCTTCCTCCCACCCCCAATTTGAATCTTTTAGCATTGCAGAACAAGGGCAAAAACCTTCCACTTGAAAGTATGGCGGAACTGTGCCCTGCTATTCTTCTTCTTCTCTCCAAGGCCAGGGCAGTGGCAGTTGGGTTGAAAGGAAGGGCCTTCTAAGTTGAGATCTAATGGATTTATGATAAGAAATAATGGGACTGTGCTCTGCTCCTCTTCTCTCTCTCCAAGGCCAGGGCAGTGGCAGTTGGATTGGAGGGAAGGGCCTTCTATGATGAGATATAATTGATCTATGCTGAGATATAATGAATCTATGCTGAGATATAATGGAACTGTACCCTGCTCTTCTCTCTCTCCAAGGCCAGGGCAATGACAGTTGGGATGGAAGAAGGCAGCGGCAGTTGGGTTGGAGGGGATGGCAGTTGGGTTGGAGGGAAAGGCCTTATATGCTGAGATATAATGGATCTATGCTGAGATATAGTGAATCTATGCTGAGATATAATGGAACTGTACACTGCTCTTCTTCTCTCTCTCCAAGGCCAGGGCAGTGACAGTTGGGATGGAAGAAGGCAGTGGCAGTTGGGTTGGAGGGAATGGCAGTTGGGTTGGAGGGAAGCACCTCCTGTGCTGAGATATAATGGAGCTATGCTGAGATATAATGGATCTATGCTGAGATATAATGGAACTGTACCCTGCTCTTCTTCTCTCTCTCCGAGGCCAGGGCAGTGACAGTTGGGATGGAAGAAGGTAGCGGCAGTTGGATTGGAGGGAGAGCCTTGCTTCTGGGCCAGGCATGATGGAGCTGTGTCTGCCTCTCCTTCTCTGCCACCGGTCCAAGGGATACAGAACTGTATCTGCTCCATCTTCTCTATCTCTGAGGCCAGGGCAATGCCAGTTGGGACTGGCATTCTAGACCTAGACATGATGCAGTTGTGTCAACCTTTTGAGACCAGGGCAGTGGCAGTTGGAATGGAGGGAGAATTTTTCATCTGCTTTTGGTCCTAGACGTGATATTGCTGTGCCTGCTTTCCTTCTCTCCCTCCAAGGCCAAGACATTGGCAGTTGGGAGGGAGAAAGGTGCTTCAATCTGCTCCTGGTCCTAAGCACAGTGGAGTTGTGCCTGCCTCTTCTCTCCTTTTGAGGCCTGGGTAGTGGGAGTTTGAATGGAGCTTTCCATCCCTCTTATGGGTCTAGACATGATGAAACGATGCCTCCTTCTTCTTACCCTCTGAGAACCGGGCAGTGACAGTTGGGATGGAGAAACAGCCTTTCATCTGCCTCTGCACCTTAGGTATGATGGAGCTGTGCCAGCCAAAAACCTTTCCAGATCAATGGGTCATTTGTGACCTATGTCATTAATTTCCCCATTTGCTTCCGCCAGCAGAATTTGCCGCCAGCTTTCTCCAAGGTTACAGGCCATTAAACCCAAAGTAATGAGAGGTGTCAATTGTTTCATAGTCATATGGAAGGGCGGTTGCGGAAAAAGTTTGCTCCGTGATGCCACGTAGTCGGTTTTCGAGTTTTTATTTAACAGGTTGGAGAGCTTTGACTTAAACGTCTGTATGTTCTGCTATATGTAACTCTTGCATTCACTTACGTCTCTGTCTTGTCTCTGTTCTCTCCTCCTTTTTGCACCTCTTCTGCCGTTTTTCAGGCTAGAATTACTTCCTGGCCAAAGGAAAACCCTGGCTCCTGGTTCAGTGAATTCAAGCGCGGTAAACTGGTAAGAGGCTCTTGCATTTGGCTTGCGGTTGGGCTTTAACCTGTCCCGTATTTTTCAGAGTAAACTGGCCCGTTGGCCCAAAGAGCAGCCCGCCACGTGGTATAGTCATTTCAAACGGGGCTCCATGGTAAGTGGCTTTGCTTTTGGCTCCCCTCCACCGCCTCAGGAATGGAGCATGCCGGCCACGCCAACGTTTCCGTTTCAAACCCCGAGCTGATCTCACGGTGCATGATAGACTAACAAACACAGTTAGAGAGCGTCCGAATAGTGTCCTCTTTGTCTTTGTGTCTCCTCCGAGCTTCCCCAAAAATCTATGCATCCAGGATGCAATTCTCCACTTGTTTTCTTGATGGAAGGAGTAAGCCTTTGAGATCCTACTCGCAATGTGGAGCTTTTCTGCACAAAATGGGGCATTTTTGTACAGAATTTTTTCCCACGTTTTTCTAAACAATTGCATTATGAAGAGATTTGGTATAATCTCCACCACCCAAGACCGAACCTTAATTGAATCCAACAAGGTGGTATTTATGATATTTGAGCCATGGAAGGTCTTGTCCTTCAGCATATTGTCAGAAATGTCCTCGTTTTCCATTTCAGAGCAATCCTGTCTTAACCGTACAGAACCATATCAGTCTGAGCTCTAATCTTAGACTTTAGCCCAATCAACATGATCAGAAATCATTGAGGTCCAAACACTCCTAACATGGTGGACCTTCCATCTTCAGACTTCAACATGTCCTCCAGCCCCAGTTTTTTGTCATCTCGAACCAAACCTTCTGACCAATTGGCGTTTTGTTTTTCCTCTGGAGCAATGGGTCCCAACCTTTGGTCCTTCAGGTGTTTTGTACTTCTGCTCCCAAAATTCATAGTTTTGAGTCCAAAAGACCTGGAGGACCAAAGATTGGGAACCACTGCTCTGGGGGCTTCCAGAGCAATGTTGTCATGGTATAGATCTCTTGGATGTGTGTGTTTGCGTGTGTCTAGAGTTGTTTCTGTCTTCGCAAACATGAAAAGGCCATGTCTTCAGATTCATAGTATGTTACGTACTCACAACACTATACTAATTTGTAAGGCTATGGTCCACTATGTGTAGATCCCATTTTTTGGCCTCTTTCTTGGAACTCTTCCAGTTATGTTGAGTGTGTTGGTATGTGTATCAGGGGTGACAGCTTTGTCTTATTTATTTGGCTTCAAAGAAAAGGATGCTCTTCTTCCCACTCTCCCAACTTTGATGCCACTATCTTGCTTGCTTCGTGTTATCAGATATCTCCACCAACATCTAGAAGACATCTCAAACGTGATCACAGGGCAGGAAATGGGAATGTCGGACACAAGGGTCAGCTTGTGGTCCAAAAAGAAAGAGGAGAAAATTGGGGTCTGCTTCGACCATTAATGGCTGACATCTGATGCACCACTGTCCAGACCAGAAAGGTCCCTAGTCTTACCAAAGGTCTCTTGATGTTGCTTGAAAGTATTCAGATGCTTTGAAAAAAGGGAATGAACTTCAAATTCATCTCAAATGTTAATTTGGGTGAAATTTTGGTGGGCAGTGATTGGAGATTCATATAGGCCTTTGGTTTGGAGATCTTAACTTCTTGTGTCCAAAGTGACTACAATGGTGAGAAGAAACTTTCTAAAAGTTTGCAGCAACAAAGAAGGAGGAAGGACTTGTACATGAACAGAAACATAGAGCAATTCCAGAATATATAATATGAACAAGAGAACTCAGGCTAAGCTTCTCATTCTAACACAGTGTTGCCTGAACTCTCTTAAAGTAAACTACTTGTTGTTTAATAGCCACCCATGAAAGCATTACGTTTCTCATGAATTTTCTCCCCAACTTTCAGGGATCTATAACTAGTAAGACTTGAGCAGGAGTACAAGAACAGAAACATAGAAAACTTCCAGAATATATTACATCCAAAATCAAGTCTTGACTTGAACCAGGAGCAAGAGAACGCAGGCTTAGCTTCTCATTCTAACCCAGTGTTGCCTGAACTGCCCTTAAAGTAAACAACTTGTTTAATAGCCACTCATGAAAGCATTACGTCTCTCATGAATTTTCTCCCCAACTTTCAGGGATCTATAACTAGTAAAGCTTGAGCAGGAGTACAAGAACAGAAACATAGAAGACTTCCAGAATATATTACATCCAAAATCAAGTCTTGACTTGAACCAGGAGCAAGAGAACGCAGGCTTAGCTTCTCATTCTAACACAGCGTTGCCTGAACTATTGTTTAATGTCCACCCGTGAAAGCATTACGTCTCCCGTGAATTTTCTCCACAACTTTCCCACATAATCTCTCAGCCCAGCGTACTCTATTTTTGGGCTCTGGTTTGTAAATGGGAGACTTTTGTTGATCTCCATAGCTACAGCTGGCTTCTCCTGGGAACCCTTCTTATCACTCAGCTCTTCACTCAAATCCTTATCTACTATTGATTCTTGGAGTTGAGGTCCTACACTTTCCAAGCCAGTTTTCTCACAGAGAGAAACATAATTGAAACATTGAATGTTTGCCATTATATGTGCACATTGTGATCCGCCCTGAGTCCCCTTCGGGGTGAGAAGGGCGGAATATAAATACTGTAAATAAATAAATAAATAAATAAATTTCCCAGACTTTGTGGCACAAGAAAGCCCACAATCCTTTCTAAATCCTCAGTTAAACCATCAGCCTCTGGCTGATCTACAACATTTGTTTTGACAATTAACAGGAAATCATTCAAAGCCAGGACATTCTTCCGATTGTGCCTATAAAATGAGGCATGTTTCCCCTTTTCTGCTTTGCGTTGCCCCCAAAATAGCCATTTCCAAGAACAGGAAGTGACATCATGGTCACTTCCTGTCTTAGCAAAAAGTGTCATGGTGGCTCGCAATAATCTAGAATGGTGGAAACGGTATTAGGGATAACTCCTGGACTATATGCAATTGTCCTTCTCTGGATAGAGCATAGCCCAAGAATTGCATTTCTATGCCTATCACCGCTATTCCGGTGCCCGAAGCTGATCCGATGGGGTTAATTTTCTTCCCTTTGCATTTCACAGGAGCGAATGAGGGGATTACAAATCTTCCGTTTCACCTCCAGGCATTTTGTTCCCTCCATTCTCTCTTTAGCCCTGGAACATGTACATAACTCCCCATTAGAGCATAATGGCGCTTTATGCTTGTTCAAGCCCATTATCCAGTTGCTGCCATCTGGCTTCTGTCACAAACTCTTATTATTCTGATATTTAAGAAAACAAGGAGCTGCTAACACATGTTCGTCGGCGGTTTGCCGCATGAAGACGAATTGACAATGCAGGCTCCAAAAATCCCATTTCGATTCCAAGAAAAGTGCCTATCTTTGATTAAATCGTACTTTTAATTTACTAAATTTCATATATCTGAAGATCTTGGGGCACCTTGACTTAAAACAACAAAGAATTACAAAAGATTAAGACTACGTTGAATAGTTTCCTCTTGGATGAAGTTAAGTTAGTAAAAAAGAGCTATCTCCGATCTCCTTAGATTCGTGAAAGAAGCAATTGTCTTCCCAAAGAAGGTGCCCAAGAATGGCGATCACCTGTCTTGAAAAGAAGCATTCAATCTCCTTGCCTGATTGAATCGGAAGTCACTTTTGATACCATCTAATTGATTGATTTGCCAAACGCTGGCAATATTTGTGCTTCAGCTCTGATCGTTTCTTCAAGCCAACGCAAAGGCCCCATGGGGAATTTCAATCCTGTCGAAACGCCTTTTCATTTAGAAATCAGCTACGGTCTAATTTGTTGATGCCTGTAGGGGAGGAAATACTCATCTTAGCAGATTTTTAAACATTTCCTCAAACTTTAAAGAGATATTTGGCCTCCTTAAATTGAGATTTTTCCACTGAAAATAAAATTAAGTCAATCTTGGGGGGTTCCTCTGTTGCGTTGGGTGAAACTCAAAAGACTTTGGTAAAACTAGGAATATTTGTCAAGGACCTTTAATATCAGTAATGCCATCTTAGAAAACAATGACTGACCTGGGTTGCTGTGAGTCTTTTGGGCTGTATGGCCATGATCCAAAAGCTTTCTCTCCTGACGTTTCACCCACATCTGTGGAAGGCATCCTCAGAGGTTGTGAGGTATGTTGGAAACTAGAAGTTGTGAGGTATCTTGGAAACTAGAGGTTGTGAGATATGTTGGAAATTAGAAGTGAGGTATCTTGGAAACTAGAGGTTGTCATGTATGTTGAAAACTAGAGGTTGTCAGGTATGTTGGAAACTAGAAGTTGTGAAGTATGTTGGAAACTAGAGGTTGTGAGGTATGTTGGAAACTAGAAGTTGTGAGGTATATTGGAAACTAGAAGTTGTGAGGTATGTTGGAAACTAGAGGTTGTGAGGTATGTTGGAAACTAGAAGTTGTGAGGTATGTTGGAAACTAGAAGTTGTGAGGTATGTTGGAAACTAGAAGTTGTAAGGTATGTTGAAAACTAGAGGTTGTGAGGTATGTTGGAAAATAGAGGTTATGAGGTATGTTGGAAACTAGATATTCTGAGGTATGTTGGAAACTAGAGGTTGTGAGGTATATTGGAAACTAGAAGTTGTGCAGTATATTGGAAACTAGAAGTTGTGAGGTATGTTGGAAACTAGAGGTTGTGAGGTATGTTGGAAACTAGACATTTTGAGGTATGTTGGAAACTAGAGGTTGTGAGGTATGTTGGAAACTAGAGGTTGTGAGGTATGTTGGAAACTAGAGATTGTGAGGTATGTTGGAAACTAGAGATTGTGAGGTATGTTGGAAACTAAGGTTGTGAGGTATGTTGGAAACTAGAAGTTGTGACGTATATTAGAAACTAGAAGCTATGAGGTATGTTGGAAACTAGAGGTTGTGAGGTATGTTGGAAACTAGACATTCTGAGGTATGTTGGAAACTAGAGGTTGTGAGGTATATTGGAAACTAGAAGTTGTGACGTAAATTGGAAACTAGAAGTTGTGAGGTATGTTGGAAACTAGATGTTGTGAGGTATGTTGGAAACTAGTTACCAACTAGTTTGCAACATACCTCACAACCTCTGAGGATGCCTGCTATCTATAGTGGCTGAAACGTCAGGAGAGAAAGCTTTTGGAACATGGCCATACAGCCTGAAAGACTCACAGCAACCCAATGATTCCGGCTATGAAAGCCTTCAACAATACAATGACTGACCTAGTTTTGAACCATGGCCTCGCCCAAACTGTGATCACCTATGGAGAGATGTTGTCCAGTTGGAGAACAGGTCTTCTAGGTTCTGTTAGCTCTTCTTTTTGTCTGTCTTCTGGCATGTTCACTTTACTTTAGTCAGTCGTGTTGATCTCTCAGGACAAAACCGAAGAGCAATCCAGTCATCCGGTTGGTATACACTTTGTTTCCTATTATGTCTTTCTAGTGAACTTGTGTTTATTATGAACGTCTCTAGTCTATTAATGGCAGAGCCCCATTGCTTTCTACATTACCCAACGCTTTCAAAGAAATTATCTGAGGATCATATCCATTATTTACAATACTTTTACCCCACCTTTCTCACCCCGGAGGGCACCAGCCAATAGCCCAGATATATCGCTCTCTAACTTTGATTCTCCAGCTATTAACATCCAATAACAAATTCAAGTAAGACCCCCTGTAGCCACAAAATTCATATTCATGGTTTTACTTACCCAGACCTGGAGGAAAGATGGTCTCTCTTGGCATTATCTAGGTCCTCCAGGCAAATCTTTGGTATGATTCCTTGGAAGTTAATTAAGAGTTATGTTGAAGGACCTGTCTACCTCTACCTGGAGAAGATTCCTCTATAGCAGTGATTCTCAACCTGTGGTTCCCCAGGTACCTACAACTCCTAGAAATCAGTTTACCAGCTGGACTTCTGGGTGTTGAAGGCCAAAACATCTGGGGACCCACAGGTTGAGAACCACTGTTCTGTAGGAATTTCTACGTCCTCCAGTGTTATGTTCAGACCAGAAGATGGATAATTTAATGATTTAGAATCATAGAAGTATGGAGTGGGAAGAGACCATAAGGGCCATTCAATCCAGCCCCCATAATAGTAGCCTTATTGTAATTAAAAGAGTGAATTGTTGACTGGTCATCATTGTGGGAACCATCTTTGGTTATGGAAGGTATTGGGGAGAGGATCCCTTTCCTCACCCGTTTTGGTATAGTCCCGCATTGTGTGCTTCCTCGTTCCCTCGTCTTTTGCCCCCCACAGCTCTCCTATGTCGACTCGGAAGGCAACCCCATCGGCGTGGTGCAGATGACCTTCCTGAGGCTCTTGACCGCTTCGGCCCACCAGAACATTACCTACAACTGCTACCAGTCCGTGGCGTGGCACGACGACGCCTCCGGCAACTACGACAAGGCCATCCGCTTCCTGGGCTCCAACGATGAAGAGATGTCCTACGACAACAACCCTTTCATCAGGGCGGTGCTTGACGGTTGTGCAGTGAGTGTTGGGACCAAATCTCTAACCCTTTTCAAGAGTCAGTAAACATGAGGACCATAGGTCAACGTTATGAATAACTTTTCAATAACTTTAAAGCATATGTTCTTTTTATTGCAATTTCAGTGTGAGAGGTTAACCAAAACTTTCACAGAACAACAAAGAATGACATTAGACATACAGAGCTAGACTCCTCTGGTCTGCCACAATTTCTGAATTGTCATAAGTTCACTTATATAGCAATATTTTGCTAATGTTGTCCCAAAGCTGCAAATGAATGATAGACGTCTTCCATCCTGGCTCCATCTCAGTTTCCTGGACCAAATGTTGATTCTTCTTGATTGGTGTTGTCTTTGTGTTGACTTCCTTCTTAACATCCTTAACTTGAAAGAACCATTGTCTCTGCCTCAAAAGTTCATCAAGTCAGCAAATGTTGACAGATGTAAACAGATGTAAACATTTATGTTATCACTGTCACTGTTCTTATCGCAGTTTACCAGGAAGTTCAACTATTTCATGTCTTATTAGCAAGTTTTAATTACAATTCAGCAAGTAGGTAGTTAGTCATTGCAGGCCTTAATATTTTCAGATGGTGTTTCCAAAATTATTAGCTCTCATTCCTTTCTTCCTTCCATACAGTTCATTCATATCTACACATAATACCCTGTTTCCCTGAAAACAAGACATCCCCAGAAAATAAGACCTAGTAGAGGTTTTGCTGAATTGCTAAATATAAGACCTCCCTCAAAAGTTAGACCTAGTAAAGTTTTTGTTTGGAAGCATGCAGGATCGTAAATGTACATACCATAGATTGTTGTATGTGGAAATAAAGGTAACAAGAAATAATAATAATAATAATAATAATAATAATAATAATAATATAATAACTTTATTCTTGTATCCCACCTCCATCTCCCAGAAGGGACTCAGGGCAGCTTTCACAGGGATAAGCCCAACAACAATATAAATTTACATACAAACAGAAATTTAAAACAGTAATTTTAAAACAGTATAGCAATACAATATAATATAGAAATTTTTGAAAGGATTCACAGTTTGGTTATGTTGTTTTGTGATGACAACTACTGTACAGTAGATAATAAATTTTCATTTTTAAAAATTCAACCATAAATGTGAATTTGTCTTTGTGGAAAAATAAGACATCCCCTGAAAATAAGACCTAGCGCATCTTTGGGAGCAAAAATTAATATAAGACACTGTCTTATTTTCGGGGAAACAGGGTATATTTCATGACATCGAAGATGGGGCATTTATTTTCCCAATACTGTATACCAGTGCCAATGATCTCCTTAGGTTTCCCCTTAGGAGTGGAAATGGGTCAAGTTCACTCTCTTTCAGGATAGATTTGTTCAGGTAGTCAACGTTTATGGTGAAGCTGGTGAAGCTGATTCTTCTGATCTTCAGCATTTCTTTCCTATTCTCCAGGCAAGGAAAGGCTACCAGAAGACCGTTTTAGAGATCAACACCCCGAAAGTGGAGCAGATCCCCATTGTGGACATCATGTTCAATGACTTTGGAGAAGCGTCGCAGAAGTTCGGGTTCGAGGTGGGACCGGCTTGCTTCATGGGCTAAGGACGGCCCCTCGGGAAACAAAGTCTTCCAAAATGAGCAACCTCGTAACCTCATTGTGCCTTCTCGTTATTTTTTTTAAAAAGAAAATAATTGGTCACCGTCACGTGCACGTTTTGAAACTGGACCGTTTTGATGGGTTTCTCGTCTTCTTTGTTTCTTGGCCTGACTCTGCCTGGGAACAAGCCAAAGCCTCCGACCGAAGATGGAAACCGTTCCCCAGAGCAGACCGTTTCCCATCTCAGAATCACATGACCTAAAATTATAATCTTATTTCCAAAAGCCAACCTCTTCCTCTGACGTATCTTTTCTCTTTCTCTGCATCTTCTTGGAGACCACTGAAGGCCTCGGCTTCCTGTCTTTGAATGTATGGCTCTTCGTCGCCATCGGAAACACTTTTGGCCGCGAAACGTTGGTCATTTTCAACACTCGACTTTCCGGAAACACCATAGGAAAACGCCTGCCCAGCATGTTCCTATTTCTTGAAGACTCTCAAGGACATTTCTAGATAGGATTTTACATCTTCCCTGGGGTTTCGATCAGAACCCACGCAGAATACCCTCTAAAAGTGTCATTCAAATCAAAGGCTCAGACCCTAAGAGTAGCAACTCATACCAAATACACTTTATGAAAAAATCTTGCCAGGTTCTGACTGTATACCCCGTATGATAAAGGTGCTTCTATTTTTGTATTTTGTAAGTAAATATTTGTATATTATTATATTAAATATAAAGTGTTTCTGGGTTCAAAACATGCATGTGTCATGCCCATTGCGCCCCATTGGGAATTTCGGGAGCCAATGGTCTCCCAAACCTCCAAAAACAAAAGAAATGTTCACTGCCTTATAGGAGACATATTTTCCCCAAAATTTAATTTCCTCTGGTTTGCAATCAACTTTACGCCCAATATAATCCTTTGCCCTTGTTGTTCTTGAAGGAATCAATGAGTCGTATTTAACAATTCGCTCCAAGAAAGTCTGAAAATTGTAGCTTTCGGAGACTATTCGCTTTTTTTTCCGTGTCGGGAGCAACTTGAGAAACTGGTGTGAGAGAACTGGCCATCTGCAAGGATGTTGCCCAAAGGACGTCTGGATATTTCACCATCCTGTGAGAGGCTTCTCTCACGTCCTCACATAGGAAGCTAGAGCTGTCAGACGGGAGCTCACCCTGCTCCCCGGATTCGAACCGCATCTTTTCGATCAGCAGTCCTTCTGGCACAAGGATTTAACTTTTTGCACCATTGGGGGTGCTGACTATTTGCTGCTCGAGGTTTATTCTGTACAAAATAAGCCATGTTTCTGTTTTCTGCACACAAAAAATACAACGCGCGGATTTTGTACAGACTATTTGCTGCTCAAGGCTTATTCTGTACAAAATTCTGCGCATTGTGTTTTTCTGTGCAGAAAACATGGCTTTTTCTGCACAAAAAACAAGATGTTCTCCGAGGGATCAACAAGTAATTTTCACCAGTTATTACTAGTTGGAGCAATGGTTTAATCTAGTGGTTCTCAATCTGTGGGTCTCCAGATGTTTTGACCTACAACTCCCGGAAATTCTAGTTTACCAGTTGAAGTTGAAGGCCAAAACATCTGGGGACCCACAGGTTGAGAACCACTTGGTTAAACCATTGGCGGTTCAAATCCGCGAGATGGGGTGAGCTCCCATTTGTCAGCCCTAGTTTTCCATCTGGAAACATGAGAGAAGCCACTCGCAGGATGGTAACATATCTGAGCATCCTCTTGGAAACATCTTTGAAGACAGACGATTCTGTAACTCTAGAAACAACTTGGCTCAATTCGCTTCTGACATGATAAAAAATCCGTTATTACTCCTATGAGAAAAGTTTTGAAAACTGTAGTTTGGGAAGACTTTTTTCGGTCCACATTGTCACCTTCCTTCCGCAGGTCTTTCCAATCATCACCAACTTTTTTTTAAAGCTACAAAGCATTTAATGATGTGGATTGGGGCCAACCCGAAACACGTCTCCAAAGAAAAGAAAATGCGAGAATCTCTTTTTAAGGACCAAACTAATTCCTGGTCCGTTTGAGGGAGGGAGGATGTTGCTGCGAAAGAGACCAGCAATGTATATTTAGGTGCTTTTTTAATTTTTGGTCCATAGCACAGGTTTGAGGTCAGCTCGGTCACTTTTTTTTTCTGCCTTCACTTGATTCCATGTACAGGTTAATATTTTTTTTCCAAAAAAACAAATAGCAAAAGAAACGACCTCTTTTTTCATCCCTCTCCCAACATCCATTTCCACTGGAGGATTGTATATGGCAGGGATGTCCATTCTAAATGGATTCTCTTTTTAAAATAATAAATAAATAAATATAAATAAATAAACCTAGGTGCTTATATTTTTTATGATTCACAGTTCTCTCTGTTGGTGCTATCTATCTGAAGGACAACACTGGTGGATCCCTGTCATTGACCTGCCTCCGAAAAAAACCCTTTCCCTTTCAATCCAGTCGAATGCCTTTTTCAACATCCTTTAATCCCTTGGTTTTATTTTGACTTGCATGCCAACCTCATCCTATTCAGTATTGTTGACCCACCGCTTCCTCTCGTTGCGTTATGGTACCGTGAACCGGCCCGTTAAAAATTGTGCGGTTGTCCGTATGTGTGTGCGTTTCGAGAGAAGGGAGAGGCGTTTTCCGTTCCATCCCTTTGTAACCCATAGAATATTTCTGAATTTAATATGACGGTCATTACGGCAGACTTGTATTTGGTCGCGAAACATTTGTGGTGCTAATTTATGTGTTTGTTCAATGTATTGGATCAAAGGACCATTTAAGGTGCAATGCCATGGGTCTTTCCCTCGAAGGAAGACTTCCATTTTAGTCTGTTTTCCCAAATGGATAGAAAGGGGAGAGCAATGTGCAATCCACGTATAGCTAGGATTCAAGGAAGTGTATACATTTTTTAGTGGAAAGGCATCACAACCACTGTGAATCAGAGCCTTCATGTGATGTCCGTTCCCAATGCTTTCTTGGAGATATCTCTCATCTATGACAGAAAAGGTTCCAGATGTTGAGGACCTTTGGTGGTGGTACTTCTACTAGATCCCACCTGGGTCCTTGGCTTTATTTCTTGGCTTTTGTTCATGTCTTGAATGGCAGTTTTAACGTTGTGTGCCAGGGAAGGCTAGATAAAACATTTCCAAATAGAAAGGAGCACTCATTATGGGTTTGCTTGAAGGACAGAGACACCATCTGTGTTGGAAGTTTCCCTTGTAGTCCAGGGATGGAAATACCGCCAATTGAAATTGCTCTCCTTTCTTCCAATATGGAGATGTGAACTCCTCTTTAGTGATAAAGGAACTCCTTTCCTGTCCAGGTTGCTCTCCCATTCATAAGTACTTTCCATGACCCAAGTTGACCCTTAAAATCCGCTCCATATTCCTCCATGGCAAACATTCAGGGAACTGTGTTGTCGAAGGATTTCATGGTCGTATTCACTGGGTTGTTGTGAGTTTTCCAGGCTGTATGGCCATGTTCCAGAAGCATTCTCTCCTGACCTTTTGCTCACATCTATGGCAGGCATCCACAGAGGTTGTGAGGTCTGTTGAATGGTCTGTTGTCCATTTGCCTGGCAATCAGCATCTACTTTGAACCCTAGGAGATACCTGGCGTTGTTTTTATGGATGTCCACCTAGAATCATAGAATCATAGAGTTGGGAGAGACTTGTAGGAAACTTATCTAGTTACGAACAGACTAACAACCTCTGAAGATGTCTACCATAGATGTGGATGGTCTGTTAGGTCTGTAGGAAACTTGCCTGGTTTCCAACAGACTTCACAACCTCTGAAGATGTCTGCCATAGATGTGGATGGTCTGTTAGGTCTGATGCAAACTTGCCTGGTTTCCAACAGACTTCACAACCTCTGAAGATGTCTACCATAGATGTGGATGGTCTGTTAGGTCTGTAGGAAACTTGCCTGGTTTCCAAGAGACCTCACAACCTCTGAAGATGTCCTCCATAGATGTGGATGGTCTGTTGGGTCTGTAGGAAACGTGCTTGGTTTCCAACAGACTTCACAACCTCTGAAGATGCCTGCCATAGATGTGGATGGTCTGTTAGGTCCGTTGGAAACTTGTCTGGTTTCCAACAGACCTCACAACCTCTGAAGATGCCTGCCATAGATATGGATGGTCTGTTAGGTCTGATGGAAACTTGCCTGGTTTCCAATAGACTTCTCAACCTCTGAAGATGCCCACCATAGATGTGGATGGTCTGTTAGGTCTGATGGAAACTTACCTGGTTTCCAACAGACTTCACAACCTCTGAAGATGTCCTCCATAGATGTGGATGGTCTGTTAGGTCTGATGGAAACTTACCTGGTTTCCAACAGACTTCACAACCTCTGAAGATGTCCTCCATAGATGTGGATGGTCTGTTGGGTCTGTAGGAAACGTGCCTGGTTTCCAACAAACTTCACAACCTCTGAAGATGCCTGCCATATATGTGGATGGTCTGTTAGGTCTGTGAGAAACCTATCTGGTTTCCAACAGACCTCACAACCTCTGAGGATGCCTGCCATAGATGTGGGTGAAACATCAGGAGGGAATACTTCTGGAACATGGCCAGACAGCCTGGACAACTCCTAGCAACCCATTCAAGGAAGTTAATATGGGACAAGTTCCCTGATGGTGGAAACATTAAACTCCAGTGTGAAACCAGCAACGAACTATATGGGGATAGCATGAATTGCACTCGTTCTTCTTCCATTGGTTTCGGGAACTCAGAACATACCAAAGACTGAACATTTGCCTCTCTGCGCGAGGAAAACAGCAATTCATACCTATGGAAGGGGAGACGCCAAAGATACCCTTGCTTAGGTCATGTGATTCTTTTCTGGTTATTTCTTGTTGCTTATTTTGTTTTCTGTCAAAAACTCAACAAATCCTACCAAGTGTTGTAAAAGTTGTACTGAAGTGTTATTTCCGCCTTGTCCCGATTTTCGCCCTCCTTCTTCTTCTTCCAGACCACTTAGCGACGGTATATTGCAATAAAAATTACGTATTGTATTTGCAGACCTCTCTTTCTGTGTAATTTTATCCCCTTTTCCGCCCCTTCTAATAGGACTTGGAGGAGAGCACAAAGGCAGGATGGCAACGTTTTAGAGGACTCGTCCTCCCCTCCCCAATGCACACACGTGCACACAAATGCAAGTCCCCTCTCCATCCATATTCTCCTTGAATGTGTTGGTGTCCCTGTGAGATTTTATTTTATTATTTCTTGGAAGAAGGAAAGAAAAAAGATTAAACCTGTGTAATAAAGGCATAAATGTAATAGATCTTTTTCAATAAATCAAGTTTACCTAACCCGCCGTGATGTGAATGCTTCTTGAACTAGAATGGAGTGTGGTTCCATCTGCCGCCACCCACCGCCTGGTTTCCTTTTCCTTGCGCATGAAAGATTCATCAAAATTAGGAGGAACGATCGGTTGAGCAATATGTTCTTGAATGAAGACACGCTCTCCAGCAAGCTGATTCACGACGTCTAAAAATGACCGATCTTCCTCTGAAGAAAGTTGGTGGCACGATGGGAAGGGACAGAGAAAGCGGCGAGGAAGAGCCATCAACAGACAGAACCTTCTTGAGAAAGGTAGCTTCTAGGCATATGCGATCCATGAAAAAAAAACAGTTCAATAATCGCTCCAAAAGTAGGGAGCGCTGGCATTTCGTTTCGAAAGTCGTTTCCGAATTTTGAAGCAAAAAATTCGGAACTTTCTAAAAATTCAGAATATTCGTAATTTTGTTTCGAAAGTCATTTCCAAATCTTGAAGCAAAAAATTCGGAACTTTCTAAAAATTCAGAATATTCGTAATTTTGTTTCGAAAGTCATTTCCGAATCTTGAAGCAAAAAATTTGGAACTTTCTGAAAATTCAGAATATTCGTAATTAATTCGTTAATGGAAGATGCGCATGCGCAATGGTGAAAAACATCACTGGAGGGTGTAACTTTAGAGGACTCTCCCACTCTCATTTTTTGAGCTATCCTGATCAAACTTGGTACAGAGATAGAACACATTTACCATTGCTATCTCACCAAATTTCAGCACATTTCCATTATCCTCTGATTTTTGGCGAATTTTCAAAGCTTTTATAAAAAAACAATTTTTAATAATTGCAAAAATCTGTTATAATAATAATAATAATAAAACTTTATTTATATACCGCCCTATCTCCCGGATGGGACTCAGGGTGGTTTACAGTCATAAAAGCAAACACAAACATTACATAACAACATAATATACATTATTAAACAAAGTAAAATAATACAATTATAACAATAAATCACACTTACATGACCACACTTACATGTTCCTGGTTTGAAAGTCTTATTTCCTGTTTCATTGGGTTATCTTCACTTTGAAAGTCCTTGTTCTACTTCAGAGACTTTGTTTTTGTGGCTGAAACTCTGTGAAATTGGTAGACAGCGGACACCCAGCCCAATCTCCCTTTCCCAACCCACACACCTTGCGTCTCTTTTCTTTAGTTAACTTCTAATTAATTATTTTTTAAAATTTAAAAGAAAAATAAAAGGACTCCCTTTCCCCTTCCATCCCCTTTTCTTCAATGGCTTCATTTCCGATCAAATAACGAAGCCATTAAAAATATTTTGCTACAATGCTTCGAAATCGTGGGTTAGATCCGACGTGACAACCCGCGTCGGAATCACATTCGCAAGTCGGATTAAATACGATTTTAATCCAAATTATGAGATTTCCGAGATTTTTGTTCAACCCTAGTAGCTTCTTCACAGCAGGAAAGTCCTTCTTGAATTGAACAGAGATAGGTACATTTCGGCTTGTTTTTGTCCCAAGAGTAGGTCCAAAGAGTAGAGCAGATCTTATAGAGGAGGAACCTATGAAATGTTTTTGAACCCTAGGAGATACCTGGCGTTGTTTTTATGGATTTCCACCTAAAGTTGGAGACCTCATCAAGCAGATTTCTTGTTGTTTTAGTCACTGTATGGTTCTCTATCCTCATCTTCCAAAAGTTATGGGTCCTAGCATTGTTTTTATGGATGTCCACCTAGAATCATGGAATCCTAGAGCTGGAAGAGACCTCATGGGCCATCCAGTCTGCCAAGAAGTAGGCTGGGCTGTGGCCCAGCTGGTTAGTAGCCAGCTGCAATAAATCACTACTGACCAAGAGGTCATGAGATCAAAGCCTGGGTTGGATTGAGTGCCCAACCATTTAATAGCCCAGCTTGCTGTTGACCTAAGCAATTTAAAAGACAGTTGCATCTGTTGAGTAGAATATTTAGATGCCACTTTATGTGGGAAGGCTAATTTAACTAATTTACCACACCAGTAGCATGGGGAAAGGAATGAGGAAGTATTCCAACAAGTGGACAATGAAGCAGATCTTATAGAAGAGCAACCTATGAAACATTTTGTCCATTCACCTGGCAGTCAGCATCTACTTTGAACCCTAGGAGATACCTGATGTTGTTTTTATGGATGTCCACCTAAAGTTGGAGAGCCCATCGAGCCGATTTCTCGTGGTTTTAGTCACTGTGTTGTTCTCTATCCTCATCTTCTAAAAGTAATGGGTCTCCATCGAGAACTGGTCCTTCCCCAGCAATGGGAAGTAGGGGATAAAACAAGAGCAAAGTCCAAGATCCTGAATTTAGTGTTCAGCATCATACATCTGAACAAGTAGAGTTATATTTGTTCTTGGTGCCTTGTTTTTTGGCCCGTTCCTGGGTTTTTTAGGGCACTGATTCAGAAAAAGGCATTAGATAAACTGCATCGACTCCAGTCTCTAAGATGTAAGTGGCATATGTTCTGTATCTTGAAAACTGATAGGGGAAAGTGGTGAAATTTTAGGAATAAGCAAGTCAAATACATCTGGAAACTGGGCTAACATAGAATTATAGAATCCTAGAGTTGGAAGAGAACTCGTGGGCCATCCAGTCCAACTCCATTCTGTCAAGAAGCAGGAAAATTGCATTCAAAGCAACCCTGACAGTTGGCCATCCAACCTCAGTTTCAAAGCCTCCAAAGAAGTGTGAGGAGTTGTAAAAAGACACCATGATGGAATGGGTTGACTGGAAAGGCATGTGGCTACAGCTGATTGGCTGAGCCAGTCAGGAGCCAGGATTCCGATTGGCTGCTGTCTTTAGCTTGGTGCTGAGACAAACAGTTTTAACTGCCACCTGGAGAGGGAAGAACTTGCTGACTGAAAACGGTCAGGAAGGGAAGAGCAGCTGACTGGAAATGGTCAGGAACGAAATGGCTCCCAACTCTCCGAAGCCTGATTATTTATAAGGCAAATGAGGCATATTGTGTTTATTCTCCATGTTCTCTGTGTGAATTCAGAAAGACTGCTGTATATATTGTTGCCCTGTTTGAACTTTTGAACTGAAGTAAAGATTCTGTTACTTGTTACACAAGCCTGAGTGACATTGTATTATACTGCAGGGTTTATCTTAATTCAGAAACTGTGACAAATCTTCTATTTATTTATTTTTACAACCCGCAACAAGAAGGAGCCTCCGCCACATTTGAGGCACCAAAATATGTGTTGGCCAGTGGTATCAATATAGTAGCAGGCAAGGTTTGATGGTGCATGGGACCACTGTGCATGTGAACAAACATCCCAATGTGCTCATTTCCATTTCCGCAGCCTTCAAGTTGAGCATGGCTGTTCAACATGGGGCAACAAAATCACTCTTCTAGGGATAGGCCCAAAGACACTATAATGGGATATTGGCTTGGCTGGTCCATTGCTTCCTTTCCTTTTCCTTTACATGTTAAACCTTTGTTACCAAGTGTGTGGTTTGCCTAGCTTCACATCTGCGTGTGAGGCTGCGGAAGACAGATGCTCCCCGTTTGCGTGGTAATACTCTTGTGTCACCATAAATTGGGATTTATCTTCTGCTGGGTACATCCCAGTGCAGCCAGGCAGCCGGCCCAGCGAACGGGTTTATTTAGGCCGACTTGGTGCCGCACAGGAGCTGCCGCCTGTTAAATTCTTTATTGGCCTTTTGCACACTGTGAAAACGCAACGCGGAGGGAGGGCTGCAGCGAAGGAGGAAGGAACACACAATGCCACACATGGAATAGTGAGTGCGGGGAGAGAACGTGTTGGAATGAAAACAGGCCAGCACACAGCTAGGGAGGGTAGATATAGATAAATATATATACTAGCTGTGCCCGGCCACGCGTTGCTGTGGCGAAGTCTGGTGGTATGGGAGATAAAGTATTGAGGAATTGGTGGTGAGGCGGGAGGTTAAAGAACCCCAGGAAATGCCATATATGGGCAGAGATGGCGACGGCTAGCGACCCGGGTGCATAAGCTCACAGAAACATGTGATTTCTGGGAAATCACGTGTTTCTGAAGAAATGAAAGCTAAAGATAAACTAACTGCGCGTGCGCACGCAGGCGCTCTGAGTGATTGTGAACACGACACAGAAAGAGTGCGCCCGGGCCGCTGGTCAGCGCTGATTGGATACAAGTCGAGCCGCGTCACAACTCTAAGCCAATGAATTTGCTTGTGGGCGGGCATAACCCGAACCCTGTAATGTGTATAAATATTTACTCAGCCCACCGCTGGGGGTTCTCCCTGGGAAAGCACCGTGTTGTGCTAGGGGGAACCCCAGCGGCCGCTTGCCAATAAACTGTTTTCTTGGAAAGACTCCAGTTGTCCGTCTCCAATCCCTCCCACTGCGCTCGCAAGGACCGTAGCACAAAGGTTCCGCTACAGTGGTAGTGAAGGTAAAGGGTCAAGGTTTTCCCCTGACGTTAAGTCCAGTTGTGTCCGACTGCACACTGAAGTGGATTATATGGCAGTGTGGAGTCAAGATAATCCAGTTCAAAGCAGATAATATAAGATTATAAATGGGTTATATAGATGTGGAAGGGCCTTGAGTCTACACTGCCATATAATCTAGTTAAAATCTGATAATCTGTATTTTATAGGCAGTGTGGAAGAGGCCTAAGTGAGGCCTAACTCTGCCTGTCCCCTGGGTGAGTGGGATGCTAGGAGACCAAGTGGGCGGAGCTTAGCCTTTTAACTGGCAGCAACTGGATAAAAAGAATTACAGTAGAGTCTCGCTTATCCAACACTCAGTTATCCAACGTTCTGGATTATCCAACGCATTTTTGTAGTCAATGTTTTCAATACAGCATGATATTTTGGTGCTAAATTTGTAAATACAGTAATTACTACATAGCATTACTGCATATTGAACGACTTTTTCTGTCAAATTTGTTGTATAACATGATGTTTTGGCGCTTAATTTGTAAAATCATAACCTAATTCGATGTTGAATAGGATTTTCCTTAATACCTCCTTATTATCCAACATATTCGCTTATCCAACATTCTGCTGGCCCGTTTATGTTGGATAAGTGAGACTCTACTGTATTCCTCTCCCTCTAATTAGGGCTTTATTTTTCTTTTCTTTTTGTTGTTAACCTACTGATGCCTCAATTAATGTAATTTTATTGGTATCTGTTTTTATTTCTGAAATTTACCACCCTCGGCTTATACTGGAGTCAATGTTTTCCCAGTTTTTTGTGGTAAAATTAGGTGCCTCGGCTTATATTCGGATCGGCTTATACTTGAGTATATACGGATATATATATATACACACATATATGCATGTATATATACATGCATGTATGTGTGTGTACATATATATATATCTATATATATAAAAGGGTAATGAAATTTCGGCCTAGGACAAAACAACAAAACTGCACATCCCAGAAACACTAAACTTGGCAGCACAACCCCTCATCCATGCCTCTAGGTTCATACAACAAAAAGAAAAGAAAAATAAAGTCCTAATTAGAGGGAGAGGAATAATTGTTTTTATCCAATTGCTGCCAGTTAGAAGGCTAAGCTCACTCAGCCCAGGGGACAGGCAGAGTTAGGCCTCACTTAGGCCTCTTCCACACTGCCTATAAAATACAGATTATCAAATTTGAACTGGATTATATGGCAATGTAGACTCAAGGCCCTTCCACACAGCTATAGAACCCATTTATAATGGACTTAATGTAAGGTAAAACCCTTACCCTTTTCCTTAACTACCACCAATTCCTCAATACTTTATTTCCCATAACACCAGACTTCGCCACAGCAATGCGTGGCCGGGCACAGCTAGTTACTTACTATTATCCTTTGTTCTTTTCTCTCTCCATTTCTTTGTTTCCCCCTGTTTTCTTTCCCCCCTACATATATCTTTTATGTAAAGTGTTTAAAATTTAACTAAAAATTATCCAAAAGAAAAAAAAAAGCCTGGCTGCTTCCTGCCTGGGGGAATCCTTTGTTGGGAAGTGTTAGCTGGCCCTGGTTGTTTCCTGTCCCGAATTCCCCTGTTTTCAGAGTGTTGCTCTTTATTTACTGTCCTGGTTTTAGAGATTATATTGTTCTGTATTATTCTACCACAGTAATTATTACACATTATATTTATAGTCTTATATTATCTGCTTAGAACGAGTCCATCCCTGGTTGGAAAAAAAACGACGAGCCTTTGTCTGACGGAGCAGCTGCAACGTTCTTCGGAGTCCTTGATATCCCTAGAAAGGGCAACACTATTTGTCGGTGAATTTCAAACATTGCCTTGATGAAACCGGGAGGCGGGCGAGCCGATTGCTCTTCTCCGTAGTGACTTAATGGGACGCCAACGTGGTGATGGGGTGGCTTTGGAAAATAGCTTTCAGCAGAACGCGCCGAGGTGAACGGGGCCCGTAATGCGAGTGATAAATGGAACCACGGCGGGCTTTAATGGTAAACCCATTATCTCGGCACTTAAACGCCATCAGGCCCGGGCATGACAGAAGGTGTTTGGAGCGAAACGGCATTTTCAGGAGGCATATTTCAAGGCGCAATCTTTCCTCCCCACGCCGAGGGTCATTTGGCGAACAAGGCTGAGCTCTGCAGTTTTTTACGGGTCTCATACATCTCTTTACGCCACCGCCATCGACTACAATTCACGACCACGTTGGCACAGAGAAGGGCAAGGGAGAAAGAGGCAGATGAATGAATGGAGAACCCTTAAGACTAGGGCTTCTTGGACTGAGAGCATGAGGATATTAAACATTTATGCCGCATCAAACTCTTTAGTATAGTATCCTGCTATGTAGGTGGTTGGCTATTACGGTGTGTACATTTTTGAAATCCCTCTCCTTCTCATTCTAGCTACGAGCATTGAATGAAAAGTAATGCCTCCACCTTCATAACTCCTCAACAGATGGCAGTCCTGGTCTCAGTAGACTCTCCTCTGCAGTTCCTTTGTCACAAAGCCTTAGCATTGAACAGTTGTGTTGTTAAAGTGCAAAGTAGGGAACTCTTCACAGACAGGGAAGCCTCAGCATTGAACGGTTGTGTTGTTAAAGAGCGAAGTATGGAACCCTGCGCAGACGGGGAAGCCTTAGCATTGAACGGTTGTGTTGTTAAAGTGCAAAGTATGGAACCCATGCTAAGGGAAGACTTACCATTGAACTGTTGTGCTGTTAAAGTGCGAAGTATGGAACCCATGCTAAGGGAAGACTTAGCATTGAACGGTTGTGTTGTTAAAGTGCGAAGTATGGAACCCATGCTAAGGGAAGCCTTAGCATTGAACGGTTGTGTTGTTAAAGTGCGAAGTATGGAACCCTGCGCAGATGGGGAAGCCTTAACATTGAACGGTTGTGTTGTTAAAGTGCCAAGTATGGAACCCATGCTAAGGGAAGCCTTAGCATTGAACGGTTGTGTTGTTAAAGTGCGAAGTATGGAACCCATGCTAAGGGAAGCCTTAGCATTGAACGGTTGTGTTGTTAAAGTGCCAAGTATGGAACCCATGCTAAGGGAAGCCTTAGCATTGAACGGTTGTGTTGTTAAAGTGCGAAGTATGGAACCCATGCTAAGGGAAGCCTTAGCATTGAACGGTTGTGTTGTTAAAGTGTGAAGTATGGAACCCTGTGCAGACGGGGAAGCCTTAGCATTGAACGGTTGTGTTGTTAAAGTGCCAAGTATGGAACCCATGCTAAGGGAAGCCTTAGCATTGAACGGTTGTGTTGTTAAAGTGCGAAGTATGGAACCCATGCTAAGGGAAGCCTTAGCATTGAACGGTTGTGTTGTTAAAGTGCGAAGTATGGAACCCTGCGCAGACGGGGAAGCCTTAGCATTGAACGGTTGTGTTGTTAAAGTGCGAAGTATGGAACCCTGTGCAGACGGGGAAGCCTTAGCATTGAACGGTTGTGTTGTTAAAGTGCGAAGTATGGAACCCTGCGCAGACGGAGAAGCCTTAGCATTGAACGGTTGTGTTGTTAAAGTGCGAAGTATGGAACCCTGCGCAGACGGGGAAGCCTTAGCATTGAACGGTTGTGTTGTTAAAGTGCGAAGTATGGAACCCTGCGCAGACGGGGAAGCCTTAGCATTGAACGGTTGTGTTGTTAAAGTGCGAAGTATGGAACCCTGCGCAGACGGGGAAGCCTTAGCATTGAACGGTTGTGTTGTTAAAGTGCGAAGTATGGAACCCTGCGCAGACGGGGAAGCCTTAGCATTGAACGGTTGTGTTGTTAAAGTGCAAAGTATAGAACCCATGCTAAGGGAAGACTTAGCATTGAACGGTTGTGTTGTTAAAGTGCGAAGTATGGAACCCTGCGCAGACGGGGAAGCCTTAGCATTGAACGGTTGTGTTGTTAAAGTGTGAAGTATGGAACTCTTTCAATAACTCAATAACTCTTTCATAATCCCTTGCAATTCATTGTTTTCGGCTCAGCCTGCCCCCTCGCCCCTGATTGGTGAAGAAACCAAAGAGGTAGGAGCTCTCTGATTGGACAAGGGTTCACGCCGCTCCCTCAGGGACCAATCACCGCACAGCTGGGCGGAGGAACGAGTGGCACGAATTTCGAATCGCGCCTCCCTGTTTTCTGTATTATACAGGTTGCTGCTCCGTATTGTATGCCATAGCTTCCTGACAAATGATCGTGGGTGTCATCCTTTTCAGCTGAACTGAATAAATAACCAACTCAGTGCTCTTTCTTCATGTCTGCGGGTGAGATTATTGGGAACGGGATAACCTTGATCTTTAGCGGCTCCCCTCTTGCCAGAATCATCGAACCTGTCCAGAAGGAGCTTGGGTTCCTCCTCTAAGGAAGGGAACCCCCAAATTTTAGCTCGATTTCATTCTAAGGATTATTTCTGCATTTGATTTATTAAAATACTCCCATCCAAACGCAAGTAACGAAGGTGGAGGCATTACTTTTCATTCAACCCTCATACCATTGCACAAGGGACTCCCATAAGGTGTGATATATGGGCATGGTGACACTACTTCATAGATAAGGCAGTTTCCGAGATCCATTCCCAAGCAGAATATCACCCAGGATCGTTTTCTGAAGAGCTTTCCATGAAGACAATTTTGGTCAAAATCACCCTCTTGTACACAACAAGAAAAAAAAAACATTCCACCCCGTTTCTCAGCCCTCGTCCTTTCTTTTTTTCCTCCAATTTGGATCTTGAGCAATGATCGGCAAAGGCAAGGAGATGCCCTGTTTTACATGCAAATGGTTGCGCTGTAAATAATTCCGCTTCCTCCATCCTCCTCTTCTGGAAAGGGTGATAAATGAATCACTCCTTCTCCTTTAGCAACCGCCAACGTGATTACTTTGCGGCACCTGCAACCGAGACTCAAAGGTGACCCCGGAAAGGCCTGCAAAAATAAAGGGAAAGAAGACAAACGCAATAACCGGCGGAGCCCGAGAGGCGCGTGGACTGACAATGAGGCCCAAAGCTGCAACTCAGCAGGATGGTGACTTCAACGGCTCCTGTCACCTTCCTTCTCTCAGGTGGTTTCTTGATCGGTGTTCTGTCACTCGCTGGGCCTGTAACTATTGTCTTTTGTATAGGATGTATAGTTTATGCCCAGCGGGAAGCCAGGGTGCCTAAAGAGAGGTTCTTGAGGATTTTTCTGAAAAGGATAGTCCTTTGAGTCTTTAATGAGATAACAAAGTCTTTATTATTGAACAAGGAGTCAAATAACACTTCAAGGTTTCCTTAATAAACTGTTGGCCTTTTCAGCCTTATCCCCAGGGTACAGACAATTGGCTTTGAATAACTGTACTTTCTCTATAAGAAGAAAACCCTCTTATAACTTCTCCCAGGCTATTGTATGGGCCTAGCTGATGTGGGACCCACTACCGATTCCAAATGCGTCTGGATATCGAGTGGACCTACCAACCAAGGCTTGCAGATGTTTCAGCTGGGGTCTCGTGGATCTATGATGCTGTTCTCTCTCCGAGGTTTCTTTGGAAACTTTAGGGCTGTTTCCCTCAGGAGCTGTGAGGCTGAGAGGCTGTGAGCTCTTAGCCAGAATCTTTGGGACCTTTTCCCCTGGAATTTCCATTTCTGATTCCTCGGATGTTCTTGAGATATGAAGCTTTTCTATGGGATGAGCTGGTCTACGTCCTATAGCTTAGCTTCCTTAAGTGAGACTGACTTAAAAATGGCTCCTTCCCTTCCAGAGCCCTGAACAAGGAGCAGAACCAAACTTGATGATTGACAGGCGGCCTGTCCTATGACTGCAAAGATTAGCAGAAAGAAAACAAAGTTGGAGCTTCTGGTACAGCCGTACCAGCACAATCGGAGAGGGATGGCTGAAGCTTCCTGCCAAAAACCAACCCAAATTCAGCATTTTTCGTAGCTCCCTTAAATGTCTGAGAGGAGAACATAGAATCCTAGACTTGGATGAGACATCCACCGCCATCTAGTCCAAACCCATTCCTCAATTCAGACCCTGGAAGATCTTGGAATAAAAGCACACTCACAAAGGCAAATCCTTAGATACAGCTTTCTTTCCTTCTTACCAAAGGCTATAGAAAGACAGTTCTAACCAGTTCCCGTCATCTAGCTGACCCATGGCTCCTCCCACAATATATATATATATATATATATATATATATATATATATATATAATCATTCTATTATTATTCTATTATTGTAGTATATTATTATATTATTACTATTATATTATTATTATATTATTCATTATTCATGACTACATTGAAACAATAGAGAGAAATCAGCGTGGAAATTGTAAGAGGTACCATAGATCGTTGTACATGGAAATAATGGCAGTAAATAGTTTTTGATTTATTAAATACAGTTATATATTATTGTTATTTAAACTATATATATTGCGAAATTATGGTTTTTTTTCTCAAAGTGACACACCACCCAAATCATGCTAGATTTTTTGGTGAATTTTGACACACCAAGTGCAAAAGGTTGTGAAAGTAAGTAAGTAAGATACACATTGTGCTCCCGTGAGCCCAATTTTGAACTCTCTCCATTTCCACTGAAGGACGTTCTACCTCCAGTGGCTGCTGGGACACCGGCGCATCTTCACTCGTGACACATTAAATGAGAATATATGCTTTGGCTGAGTACCAGATTTGCATCTCTTCTGCTGAGGCGACAAAACACGGCAACATTTCTCGCCAAGTTGTGTTTACCGTTTCATTAGGCGGCCCTCCAGGGTTTTGCTGTCATGGGTGGGCCGAGCGAGGAAAGGGATGGAAGGGGAGTTGATGACTCTAATTGTGAGCTCGGGGAAAATGTTCAAGTCTGCGCTCCTCCGCCGCTGATTTCCTTCCCATGACGGAGCTGTCACCGAGCTCGCCTCATTTTTCAAACTCAGGCTTCCGAAACCGGAATGAATTCCCTGCTTGGATCTATATTCATCAGCATTAAGAATGCTTCCCGCTTATTTGGAAAGATTGGAAGGGTCGGTACAGGAAATGCAAAAGCATATTCGGATCACTAACAGTCTCTCCCTTGGCCACCAAAGAGCCAGCCTCTTGTTGCAACCAATAAACAAGACTGGCCAACTTGAAGACAGACACAAGACAGAGGAAGACCACAGTCTTAAATTCTTAAATATCTCAAGGAGCATCACAAAGAAGACGACACAGGTTTCATCTTCAGATGAGACTATTAGATCTACGAGGGTTGAATGAAAAGTAATGCCTCCACCTTGGTAACTCCTCAAGAGATGGCAGTCCTGGTCTGCGGCAGGTACTGGCTTGTTCAGTAGACTCTCCTCTACAGTTAGTTCCATTTGGTGGGAAGCCTTAGCATTGAACGGTTGTGTTGTTAAAGTGCAAAGTATGGAACCCTGCGCAGTAGACTCTCCTCTACAGTTCCATTTGGTGGGAAGCCTTAGCATTGAACGGTTGTGTTGTTAAAGTGCGAAGTATGGAACCCTGCGCAGTAGACTCTCCTCTACAGTTCCATTTGATGGGAAGCCTTAGCATTGAACGGTTGTGTTGTTAAAGTGCAAAGTATGGAACCCTGCGCAGTAGACTCTCCTCTACAGTTCCATTTGATGGGAAGCCTTAGCATTGAACGGTTGTGTTGTTAAAGTGCAAAGTATGGAACCCTGCGCAGTAGACTCTCCTCTACAGTTCCATTTGATGGGAAGCCTTAGCATTGAACGGTTGTGTTGTTAAAGTGCAAAGTATGGAACCCTGCGCAGTAGACTCTCCTCTACAGTTCCATTTGATGGGAAGCCTTAGCATTGAACGGTTGTGTTGTTAAAGTGCAAAGTATGGAACCCTGCGCAGTAGACTCTCCTCTACAGTTCCATTTGGTGGGAAGCCTTAGCATTGAACGGTTGTGTTGTTAAAGTGCGAAGTATGGAACCCTGCGCAGTAGACTCTCCTCTACAGTTCCATTTGATGGGAAGCCTTAGCATTGAACGGTTGTGTTGTTAAAGTGCAAAGTATGGAACCCTGCACAGTAGACTCTCCTCTACAGTTCCATTTGATGGGAAGCCTTAGCATTGAACGGTTGTGTTGTTAAAGTGCGAAGTATGGAACCCTGCGCAGTAGACTCTCCTCTACAGTTCCATTTGATGGGAAGCCTTAGCATTGAACGGTTGTGTTGTTAAAGTGCAAAGTATGGAACCCTGCACAGTAGACTCTCCTCTACAGTTCCGTTTGATGGGAAGCCTTAGCATTGAACGGTTGTGTTGTTAAAGTGCGAAGTATGGAACCCTGCGCAGTAGACTCCCCTCTACAGTTCCATTTGATGGGAAGCCTTAGCATTGAACGGTTGTGTTGTTAAAGTGCAAAGTATGGAACCCTGCACAGTAGACTCTCCTCTACAGTTCCGTTTGATGGGAAGCCTTAGCATTGAACGGTTGTGTTGTTAAAGTGCGAAGTATGGAACCCTGCACAGTAGACTCTCCTCTACAGTTCCGTTTGATGGGAAGCCTTAGCATTGAACGGTTGTGTTGTTAAAGTGCAAAGTATGGAACCCTGCGCAGTAGACTCCCCTCTACAGTTCCTTTTGATGGGAAGCCTTAGCATTGAACGGTTGTGTTGTTAAAGTGCAAAGTATGGAACCCTGCGCAGTAGACTCTCCTCTACAGTTAGTTCCATTTGCTGGGAAGCCTTAGCATTGAACGGTTGTGTTGTTAAAGTGCAAAGTATGGAACCCTGCGCAGTAGACTCTCCTCTACAGTTAGTTCCATTTGGTGGGAAGCCTTAGCATTGAACGGTTGTGTTGTTAAAGTGCAAAGTATGGAACCCTGCGCAGTAGACTCCCCTCTACAGTTCCTTTTGATGGGAAGCCTTAGCATTGAACGGTTGTGTTGTTAAAGTGCAAAGTATGGAACCCTGCGCAGTAGACTCTCCTCTACAGTTAGTTCCATTTGCTGGGAAGCCTTAGCATTGAACGGTTGTGTTGTTAAAGTGCGAAGTATGGAACCCTGCGCAGTCGGTCAGTCAATGCGACTTAAGCAACGTGCAGTCATTGAATTCTTGACAGCAGAAGGTGTCACCCCAAAGGAAATTCATCCGAGAATGCAAGCTGTTTATGGTGATTGTGGTGATGTGAGTCCTGTGTCTCATTGGGCGAGTAAGTTTAAAGATGTTGAGGTGGGAACATCTGACTTGTGTGACAAACAAAGAGTTGGACGTCCTGTGACAGCAACCTCTGAGTTTCACAAGCAAAAGTTTGACATCTTGATCCAGGACGATCGTCGTATCACTCAGAGAGAAATTTCAAGCATCATCAGCATTTCACAAGAACGTGTGAGTCACATTATGCTTTGCTTGGCTATCAGATGTTGAGAGAACTGTGAGACGGCGGTTGCGGAAACAGAGTGTTGACTTCTTCCGTGACGGCTTCAGAAAACTTGTTCATCGTTGGCAGAAATGTATCCAATTGTCTGGTGATGATGTGAAAAAGGGAATAGTGGTAGTTCAAGAGAACATTCTAAGGATTATTTCTGCATTTCATTTATTAAAATATTCCCATCCAAACCCAAGTAACGATGGCGGAGGCATTACTTTTCATTCAACCCTCGTAGTTAGAGATTTCTAGACTTCTACCATAAAACGGCCATGCAGAAAGGCTTACAAGTTGGTAGAACATACTTAGGCGGAACAGCAATGATGTTGGATTGCGGCCCGACGGTGTTACATAAACTTTGCTCTTGATGGCAATGTGGAGCAACGGAGCCCAAAGATGGGCGAAAATGTGCCTCCCAATGTTTACTCCCACGTCCATGCACATCTCAGCTTCCACAATCTTGAGCCGAACGAGACCCAGAATGCTCCACCGCCGGGAAATGTGTTCATGCGTGCATATCTAACCAACGGTGCCCACCAACTGTGCTATTTTATCTCCTCATTTCCACCCACGCCTGATATTTCAAGCAACGGGGGGAACTCCAGAGTTCTCGGGGATTCGGAAAGCGTTGCCGAAGAGGAACCATGTGCAAAATCCAAGCGCTTTTAAGAGGCTGCTCCTTTGAGGCTGGAAAAGATGGCACACGTTATGTTCGGTTGCAAAAGCCTTCAAGCAGTTGCCTTGGTACAAAACTAGCCCTTCAGCAGTGATATCATCTACCCGGCGCATTGAGGATTGACAGCATCGGCAATTTTTTTCTGCCGATTCACTCATGCGCTTTGGGTATAATCGAATCTCCGATGAGTAAACAGAGCAGTTTCTTCAACAAAAAAAAAATTAGCAAATTTCTCTTGGTTGCCAAAGGGTCACTTGTGCCACAAGACTGCGAGTTATTTTTATGTCTTTCAGCAATTTATAATAATACTAGCTGTGCCCGGCCACGCGTTGCTGTGGCGAAGTCTGGTGGTATGAGAAATAAAGTATTGAGGTATTGGTGTTAGTTAAGGTCAAGGGTAAACGTTTCCCCCTGACATTAAGCCCCCTTCTATGAGGCCCCTTCTACACAGCTGTATAAAATGCACACTGAAGTGGATTATCTGGCAGTGTGGAGTCAAGATAATCCAGTTCAAAGCAGATAATAGAAGATTCTAAATGGGTTATATAGATGTGGAAGGGCCTTGAGTCTACACTGCCATATAATCCAGTTAAAATCAGATAATCTGTGGAAGAGGCCTAAGTGAGGCCTAAGTCTTCCTGTCCCCTGGGCTGAGTAGGTTTACTAGGAGACCAAATGGGCGGAGCTTAGCCTTCAAATTGGCAGCAATTGGATAAAAACTATTATTCCTCTCCCTGTAATTAGAACTTTATTTTTCTTTTCTTTTTGTTGTATCAACCTAGAGCTGTGAATGATGGGTTGTGTTGTCAAATTTCGAGGTTGGGGGGCCTGTAGTTTTGTTGTTTTGTCCGCTGCCCTGATGCCATCACTCTTTTATATATATAGATAATAATAATTTTATTTTTATACCCCGCCCCATCTCCCCGAAGGGACTCGGGGCAGCTTACATGGGGCCAAGCCCAGCATCAGACAATATAAAAACATAGCAATAAAACAAGTCAATCAACAATAAAACAAATCCTAAAACAAATGAGGTCACATACAATAAATCTATATATATAAAAGGGTAATGGAATCACGGCACCGGACAAAACAACAAAACTAAACTAAACGCCCCACAACCTTGAAAATTGACAGCACAACCTCTCATCCATGCCTCTACGTTCATACAACAAAAAGAAAAGAAAAATAAAGTCCTAGCCACAGCAACGCGTGGCCGGACACAGCTAGTATACTGATAAAATCTTGCGTTGACTCCAAAAAGAACCGGGCCAAATAGTGCAGTAGTGTCAGTTACAATCAGGGAGAAGTAGATACCAGAGCTATTGTTCCCATTAAAGTGCTGGGGAAGGCGTACACAAGGAACTATTGCCGGCTAAAGAAATAAAGCGCAATAAAGATAAAATAGGCAACAGATCGATCCTTTACAATGGAGTCGCCAAAGGCCTGTTGGAAGAGCCATGCCTCCTAGGAACCTGGCAATGGTGCTGACATCTCTTCCACGTCTTTCTCGAATGTAGACCCACCTATCTTCTCATCCAGTGTTCTGTATGCTATCTGTGTCCCCCCTAATTTAAAATATTTAAGGATTTTTGGGCAATTCGCCCAGGTATTAATCCCAGCTCAGCAGTATTGCTCAGCGGAAGCATGCTGGGCCTATAACACTTGACAATGTGTGGAAGATCAATTGAAACATAATCACCTTCTCCGTCTCAATTGCTCCACTTCCAAAGACATGGCGATCTGTCCATTCTCACGGAATAATACGCTGTCATCAATCTTGGCAATTCAGAGCCTTTCTTGATAATATACAGCTATTTACATAAAGAGAAGCTAACACACGTGTCTATTCTACAGCAGTTCATAATGGTGAAAGAACAGGGAAAGACTTTACTTTAACCTGTTTGGAAATGGCACAGTCTAGAAACTTATCACACTTTTCCACCTTCCGGCTTCATGAGGGTATGCTTGATTCCGGCCACAGGGGAAGCGGCCGCTTCATCTTCCACTTGTGACACTGAGTCCTTGATGGAGTACTTCCTCATTCTTTCCACACACTGCTGGAGGTTCTTATGGTATCATAAATTAGTTAAATTAGCCTCCCCGCATAAAGCGGTACCTAAATTTCCTACTCGACAGATGCAACTGTCTTTCGGGCTGCATAGGTCAACAGCGAGCTAGGCTATTAATGGTCGGGAACTCAATCTGACCCAGCCTGGCTTCGAACTCATGACCTCTCGGTCAGTAGTGATTTAATGCAGCTGGCTACTAACCAGTAAATTAGTTAAATTAGCCTCCCTGCATGAAGTGGTACCTACATTTTCTACTCGACAGATGCAACTGTCTTTCAAGCTGCTTAGGTCAACAGCGAGCTAGGCTATTAATGGCCGGGCACTCAATCAGATCCAGACTGGCTTCGAACTCATGACCTCTCGGTCAGTAGTGATTTATTGCAGCTGGCTACTAACCAGCTGTGTCACAGCCCAGCCCAGACTATTTCTCCGTAAAAATCGTCAACCAAGCCATTCTGCAAACTAATCTGATAAGTCGGACCCCGGTTTCTCCAGCCTGAACCCATTTCCTTGGCTTAGCTTTTAATTCAACACTATTCATTGCCCTGAATTGCTATCCCTCTGCGATGCCTTTGTTTATTTTGGGTCACATTCAGCTAGGACAGCATCTCCTTTTGGTTTTCCAGCTTGGCACAGATCGTGCACCAAACCCAACCATTCAGTTGGGTTTCTATTCCCGTCGGGGTGGGGAAAGTGCTATTTTCAGAGCAGTCGGTTTTGCAATCTCTCCGCCATCTGGGTTGGAGAGGAAAAAGGAACCCACTTGGCAGATTTTCGCTTTTTATGAAACGGTGGATATCTGGCTTCCTTATTTAACTTGCTTTATAAATGCCTCTATAATTAATTGGAAGGAGGAATCGTTCCCCGGGCAAGTTATGGCAGGTGTGGGAGGAAAGGTAGCGTGGAGCTTCCGTGCCTATGAAGCGCACATTTGGCTCCGATCCGTCTTGGGAATTTCCTTCTTTCCGGGAGGAATTCTAAAAGAAGAAGGAGCTGTCCAAAGGGTTTCGAAGGGTTTCTAAGGGTGTCTTAAAAAATAAGGAGTCATTCAAAGACCGGGCTGTGGTGCAGCTGGTTAGTAGCCAGCTGCAATAAATCACTATTGAGTTCGAAGCCAGCCCAGTTCTGTGTGAGCTCCCGACCTTTCATAGCCTAGCTCATTGTTGACCTAAGCAGCTCGAAAGACAGTTGCATCTGTCAAGTAGGAAATTTAGGCTAATTCAAAGAATGACCCTCTGTGGGGACGATTGGCAGTCGCTAAATAAAGAATGAGCTGTTGCTATGTGGAGTGGCTCTTTGTGGTGTCAATGGATTGGCTGTCACTAGAAGGATGACCTCTTGCTAGATGGAGTGGCCCTCTATGGTTTCAATGGATTGGCTGCCACTAGATAGATGAGTTGTAGCTAGGTGGAGTGGTTCTCTGAGGCGTCAATGGATTGGCTGTCGCTAGGTGAAGGATGGGCTGTCACTAGGTGGAGTGGCCCTCTGTGGTGTCAATGGATTGGCTGTCACTAGATGGACGAGTTGTAGCTAGATGACCTATGCAGCTCGAAAGACAATTACATCTGTCGAGTAGAAAATTTAGGTACCACTTTATGTCGGGAGGCTAATTTAACTAATTTACGACACGAATAAGAACCTCCAGCAGCATGTGGAAAGAACGAGGAAGTACTCCATCAAGGTCTCAGTGTCACAAGTGGATGATGAAGCGGCAGCTCCCCCAGAATGGCTGGAATTGAGCATACCTTCATGAAGCCGGAAGCTGGAAAGTGTTAAATTTTCTTTGTGTCTGTCTATATGTCGTATGTCTAATGGCACTGAATGTTTGCCATGTATATGTGCTCTGGTTCAGTCTGATGATGAAGGGGGGTTTGGGTTTATGCAGGCTGGCCAAAGCAATGCTGATGAGAGAAATGTTGAAGGCTCTGAATTGCCAGAGAGGCCACAGGCGAGCGAGGAAACAGAAACTAGTGATAAGGGTAACCTTTCACAGGATTTGGAACATCAACAGAATTTAGAACATCAACAAGTCCCAGGTGTCTCTGGCAGCGAGTCAGAGGAGTCTTCCTTAGACAGAGATACAAGGCTAAGGTTAAAGGTTCATCGTTCCAGACGTTCTCTTAGAATCGCTAACAAACGCGTGGGATTTCAAGGACAGAGAAATGCTTTCTTGGCTTGTAAACATGGATAAATAAGGGAGAAACAGGGAAATATTTCAGACGAAGCAACGTTGATTTTGGAAGCACGGCTCCTGCCTTGTCTAAGCTCATGGAAAAGGATTCTCGCTTTTCTTCATCCCTGGAACCTGGCAAACATTCAATTATACTCTAAAATTCATGTTGTCTTGTTTTCAGGACTGATTCTCCTATATCAGAGACTTGGAACTATATTCTGCAAATTGTCTTTACATTTGGAATATTGCTTTTTACTGACTGCCATTGCATTTGGATTACTGCTTTCTTTACTGCTTTTTATTCAGACTTTGCTATCTTTTATCAATAAACTGTAAGCAGTAATAATCAAGACAAACAGACTTGCAGACGAACACAGGACTCTCACTCTAGGCAATCGACTCAACTCAGAACAGAACTGAACTGATGCAATCAGCAACGCACACACACTTGTGTCTGGACACTCCCCAGTTCCAGCCACACATCAAGGTCATCACAACTTCTCAGTAATTAACTCTTTCTAGACTATGTCACACTCTGAATGATGCAATCAGTATGCAATACAGGCAAGACACAAATTTCATTTAAACACTATCAATACACAAATCCCACATTAACAAGGAAAACGTATCCGACTTCTGCAGGAACTCCGTCTTCTTGAAATGGAAGTCGCTTGTCGAGTTCCCGAGAGTCTCTCCCCACTGATGCCGAGAAGCTCTTACGGCAGTCTTGTCGACTCCGCTTCAGATGTGAAATAATTCCAAAAGCTTTCAGCCGCGTTCGGCTTTGAATTATTGAACATCAAAAACCTGGCAGGTAAGACAGGGAGCGGCTCTTCTCCGCTAAGCTGCTTGCATGCCTGCAGTGTTTAAAGGATTACATCTATCCCCCATAAAGAAGAGAACGCCGTGCAAAGAGAGAGGGATTCGAAAACTAGACATTACATGCCGCTATCCAGTTCTTGCATACTTGGATAGAATAGTCAAGAAAGAAAGATAGGACAGGAAGATTGGGTTTGCCCAAGCTTTCAAAAGGAATGACAAATGAGTTTCCGTTACAACGAGCAAGCTTTGCTTTCCGACGGGGAAACCATAGGGATACTTCCACCCCGAAAGGTCATGTTGAAATATTCAAGAGAAGAAGATCAGGAGTCTGTAGAGAAGGCCATTGTCAGACTGGAATGCATTAGGCAGCCACAGCTGGAGTGGTCAACACAATATTGGAACGGCATTGTGTGCACATCTCCTTATATATGAAAGTCAACGAGAGTTGAATGAAAAGTAATGCCTCCACCTTCGTAATTCCTCAACGGATGATCTACGGCAGATCCTGGCTTGTTCAGTAGACTCTGAAAGTTCCGGAACACAACACACCAGACATCACAGTGAAGAACCTGCTTTGACTGAAGTCAAAAATCAGAAACTCCTCAAAGCACAGCAGACAAAAAACCAGGACAAGAAAGCCACACTACAAACTAGAGCTGACAGCTGGCACAACAAAACATGGCATGGAAAGTTCCTTGACAAAATTGAAGGAAAAGCTGATAAGGAGAAGACCTGGCTCTGGCTCACGAATGGGACCCTGAAGAAGGAGACAGAAGGCCTGATCCTTGCAGCCCAGGAGCAAGACATCAGGACAAAGGCCATTCAGGCCAAGATCGAAAAATCAGCCGATGACCCAAAATGCAGACTGTGCAAGGAAGCTGACGAAACCATTGATCACATCCTCAGCTGCTGTAAGAAAATTGCACAGACAGACTACAAACAGAGGCACAACTATGTGGCCCAAATGATTCATTGGAACTTATGCCTCAAGTACCACCTCCCAGCAGGAAAGAACTGGTGGGATCACAAACCTGCAAAAGTATTGGAGAATGAGCATGCAAAAATACTGTGGGACTTTCGAATCCAGACTGACAAAGTTCTGGAACACAACACCCCAGACATAACAGTTGTGGAAAAGAACAAGGTTTGGATCATTGATGTTGCCATCCCAGGTGACAGTCGCATTGACGAAAAACAACAGGAAAAACTTAGCCGCTATCAGGACCTCAAGATTGAACTTCAAAGACTCTGGCAGAAACCAGTGCAGGTGGTCCCGGTGGTGATGGGCACACTGGGTGCCGTGCCAAAAGATCTCAGCCGGCATTTGGAAACAATAGACATTGACAAAATCACCATCTGCCAACTGCAAAAGGCCACCTGACTGGGATCTGCGTGCATCATCCGAAAATACATCACACAGTCCTAGACACTTGGGAAGTGTTCGACTTGTGATTTTGTGATACGAAATCCAGCATATCTATCTTGTTTGCTGTGTCATAATAAAATAATAATAATAATAATAATAATAATAATAATAATAATAATAATAATAATAATAATAAGTCCTACACATTGGGAAGTGTTTGACTTGTGATTTTGTGATACGAAATCCAGCATATCTATCTTGCTTGCTGTGTCATACAATAATAATAATAATAATAATAATAATAATAATAATAATAATAATAATAATAATAATAATATACATCACATAGTCCCAGACACTTGGGAAGTGTTCGACTTGTGATTTTGTGAAATGAAATCCATCATGTCTATCTTGTTTGCTGTGTCATAATAAAATAATAATAATAATAATAATAATAATAATAATAATAATAATAATAATAATGTATCACTCACCTCTCCTTGCAGGAAGTGGTAGAAACAAAACCAGGGCAAATTTAAAATAATGCTCCTTGAGCTAGTATTTTAGATGACCACTAGACCATCCAGTCGAACAACCCAAGATACAACCCAAGCCCTCCAAACAGATGGCCATCCAGCTCCTGTTTAAAGACCAACAGAGAAAAAGACTCCATCATAGGGCCAGGCAACCTCTTCCAGAGTCGAACAGCTTTGACTGAAAAGTTCCGGATGTTTTATTCACCTTGGGGAGGTTTCTTTAAAAAGGCTGCTCACAATTAAATGTCTCCAATGAATGATTTAATTTCAGTTTAATAAGACGGCCCCTGTATGTTGATTTAATGTCAGGCCATTATTAAAACAGGATTTAATGAGTTTCACGGCACTCGAAGAAGTCGTATATTGGAACATGACCACGGCTACCTCCTCCTAATTGCCGGATCGGCATGTCTTTCTCTCTCACCAATTCCTATGGGAATGGACTTGAATATTTCCAGGAAATATTCAATGAAAATCAGAGAGTATTAGCAGAAGGAAGACATTCCTGCCATCCGAACTGCCACTGCCCTGACTTCTCCTTCATCGCGACTGCAAATGCCCTGACCATGGACTTGTTGGATTTAATCCATCCGTCAGACCCTGGAAGCTCTTGGAATAAAGGCACACTCACAATGGATACAGCTTTATTTCCTTCTTACCATAGGCTATAGAAAGACAGTTCTAACTGTCAAGGTAATGGTTAAATGTAGTGAAATGTTTGATTCATTGTTTCAATGTAAGTGAAGTAGTTAATCGCATAGAGCAATGATTTACTGCCTAGAATGGAACTTCCGCTTACGTAGAAGGAAACATGTCACAGAGAATGGAATTTGGGAAGAGTTTTTCTTTACCGATAAGAGTTCTTTCTAGTCGCCATTAATCTTTCTATACGAGCAACATGTGTGCGAGTAGCTCCAGTCAATATCTATGTAAATAGTTGTAAATAAAGATTTATTACTGCCGAGATCGGCAGACAACTATACAGTCTAATTTTTTCGTGCTGCCAAGCAAATGCTGAGTTGCCGAAAGGAGGGGAGTATTGAGACAGAAGGCTGTAAGTGTCTCAATATATCCACCTCACATCCATCATCCACATCTGACACTAACTAGTTCCTGCCAGCTACGGTTTCCAGTTCCTCCAGTCCAGATGACCCTTATCAGAGATGTGCAGCCATCCTTCCTCTCCCAACAGTCATGGCATGTGGTGAACGAAACAGCTCAGTGCAAGCTGGTACGGACACATCCTGACAGTACCAAGACCAACCCAAATTCAGCATCTTTAGTGGCTCCCTTAAATGTCTGGGAGAGATCATAGAATCCTAGACTTGGAAGAGACATCCACGGCCATCTTGGAAGAGACATCCACGACATTCTTCAACTGTCAGACCCTGGAAGATCTTGGAATAAAAGCACGCTCACAAAGGCAAATCCTTGGATACAGCTTGTAAGAAATTTATAACAACTGCCACCAAATTGTAAAGGACTAAGAACAAATAAGGTTCTTTCAGTCAGGGGGAATCTTTTTATCCCACCCCTGCCACTAATTTGCGAAGATGCCACCACCAAAGACTTAGAGAGGAGACCTTTTAAACTTTTTTTTCTCTCTTCTTCTCATTCACTTTAGATGGTAATGCAACTTGGTTTATAATATATGCGACAGAGGCTTAGATGTTGGAGGAACAATAACAGATTTATTCAGGCACAGAGCTTAGTGGTTACAAAAGATGTTTCTCACTTAGAGGCACTTTTATTCACAGTTACAATACTAGAATGAAGTGAGTCAAACTCCCTAAAGTGTCACTTCTTTTACTTAAAGTAGTTAGAACTTCTTCCTCTGCTACTTTTAAACCGCAGTCACCCTGTGATAAACGATCACAGATTCTCTGTTCCTTACCAGGACACAGACTACATTAAATAAGTCACCAAACTTATTTTAAACCGACTCAAAATGAACAATTGAGTCCCCTTGATCCCCTCAACCTAGGATCAATCTTCCCTGTGCCTCATCAGAGCACAGACTCAATCCCTTTTTTAAACTCTGTACTTCTTCTCCGCCTACTTCTCCATGGCAACCAGCCTCTGAGTGTTGAGATGCAATAACTGTAATACTTACCCTTTTAAAACACAAACACACAATTAAACATAACATCTGTAAACCAAAAATTCATACTTCATTACATAGCTTTATTTCCTTCTTACCATAGGCTATAGAAAGACAGTTCTAACCAGTTCCCACCAACTGCTGTGTATATCATCTAGCTGACCCATGACCCACTATCTAGTCCCCAGTTCCCCCCTTTATCCTTGCTCACCATGTTCGGAAACATTTCCTGTCAAGGACATTTCTGAGTATTTATTTTAGCTCTTTAACATCTATATCACCCTCTTTCCGGAAGCAAGTGGAGACCGTTTTACGCTCCGGCCTTTTTTAAGAACTCTTTTAGTGCCCTTAACTCCCTCTGCCCTTCTATCCCAGGGCTGTTTTTAATTTGGTTTATACTGCAACCTTTGCGTCCCCTCGTCGTGGGTTTATCTGGTTTGCTACTCCTCTAGTTAGTCTTTTTATGGCTGTATTTGTAATAGGTTGTAAACTGCCTGGCCGGAGGACCGTGGTAAATGGACGGTTTTAACGGGCGGTTTTCTGTTTGTGCCTTCCATAGGAATCAATTCCACGGCCTGCCCAAGGTTACTTTGCGTTTGGATGAATGCAGTTTGACACGGATGTCGAGAATAGACCTCCCCCCAAAAGATCAAAATATTAAATGTATAAAGTTAGAACCACAGCGGAACGTTCCGCAGGTTAACACGGAACAGCTATATACACAGCTATATAAAATGCACACTGAAATGAATTATCTGGCAGTGTGGATTCAAGATAATCCAGTTCAAAGCAGATAATATAAGATTATAAATGGGTAATATAGCTGTGTGGAAGGGCCTTGAGTCTACACTGCCATATAATCCAGTTCAAATCAGATAATCTGTAGTTTGTAGGCAATGTGGAAGAGGCCTGAGGCCTAACTGTGCCTGTCCCCTGGACTGAGTAGGTTGCTAGGAGACCAAGTGGGCGGAGCTTAGCCCTCTAAATGGCAGCAATTGGATAAAAACAATTATTCCTTTCCCTCTAATTAGGACTTTATTTTTCTTTTCTTTTTGTTATATCAACCTAGAGCCGTGAATGATGGGTTGTGTTGTCAAATTTCGAGGTTGGGGGGCCTATAGTTTTGTTGTTTTGTCCACTGCCCTGATGCCATCACATATATATATATATATATATATATATATATATATATATATAGTGAGTGACTTGAGAAACTGCAAGTCGCTTCTGTTGTGAACGAATTGGCCGTCTACAAGGACGTTGCCCAGGGGATGTTGCCCGGATGTTTTGATGTTTTTACCATTCTTGCAGGAGGCTTTGCTCATGTCCCCACATGGAGCTGGAGCTGATAGGGGGAGCTCATCCATGCTCTCCCCGGGTTGGATTCGAACCGGCAACATTCAGGTCGGCAACCCAACCTTCAAGTCAGCAGTCCTGCCGGCACAAGGGTTTAATATGAATGGGTTCCTGAGTAGGTAAACTCCACACAAATAGCCCACTTATATACAAAATAGAAAATAAACAAGTTCAGTAAACAATTTGAATATAAAACTAGTTATACTGTTCGAATTCTTCGTAATCACAAACAATATTGAATGGATTTTGTACAAATCCGAGTTGTATAAAAATGTCCGAGTTGTATAAAAATGTCTGGTTTTGCTACGTATGGTATCTCAGCTTACTTTGGCAGATAACCACGAGCTGGCATCACTTTCAGCTGATTGAATAAAATACTCTGGTGGCTTCTTCAACTTGGTGAGATTTATTCGGGAACATCGGGTTTCTTCGTCTCACCAGGTCTGACACCGGTACCGGCATCCGCATATCGGAACTCAGTATCCGTGATTCGGGTTTCCGTATCCGCGGCTCGGATCTCACTATCTGCACCTGTTTAAAATTACTTTATTTTAATTCCGTTTTTTAACAGCTATGAAAGCCTGAGATTTGATGTTTCACCAGGCTTCTTCAACTTGGTGAGATTTATCCGCGAACATCGGATTTCTTCATCTCGCCAGGCCTGACATCCGCATATCGGAACTCGGTATCCGTGATTCGGGTTTCCGTATCCGCGATTCGGATCTCACTATCTGCATCCCGTTTTAAATTGCTCTAATTCCGCTTTTTAACGGCTAAGGAAGCCTGGGATTTGATGTTTCACCAGGCTTCTTCAACTTGGTGAGATTTATCCGCGAACATCGGATTTCTTCATCTCGCCAGGCCTGACATCCGCATATCGGAACTCGGTATCCGTGATTCGGGTTTCCGTATCCGCGATTTGGATCTCACTATCTGCATCCCGTTTTAAATTGCTCTAATTCCGCTTCTTAATGGCTAAGGAAGCCTGGAAGTTGTTGTTTCACCAGGCCTTCCAACTCAACAAATCAATGGAGAATGGCACGAATAAATAGCTTCCGAGAGGCAGAAACTTCATCGCTAAGCCATTCCTTATGATTTCTCCTCCTTTTTGAAAAGCAGCCAGATGCACGGCCTTTTAATGGGATTTCTGGAGGTTAACCCAGGGACATAAAATGTGTCGCCCGTTGCGTTTGTATCATAATGGCCTCTTAACGTGCTGGTAATAGAGGAGGGAAAGAGTCTATGAATCTGGAATCAACGGCCTACAGAAAAAAAAGAGATTTCACCACCAACTGGAGCCAATAACTCTTGTGTTAGCAACGATAGACATATACAGGTGTGTTTGTGTTCACTGTAGGTGGTCGACAACCATACCTGAATCAGCCTATGCTCTTACGATTCAGATATGGAATTACATCAAAGGGAAATACGAAATAATAGTCTGGAATCAGCATCAAAGATCCACTTAAGCTGGCCTTGTTAAAGCAAACAAGCAAACAAGCAAACAAGACAGATATGCTGGATTTCGTATCACAAAATCACAAGCCGAACACTTCCCAAGTGTCTAGGACTGTGTGATGTATATTATTATTATTATTATTATTATTATTATTATTATTATTATTATTATTATGACATAGCAAACAAGATAGATATGCTGGATTTCATATCACAAAATCACAAGTCGAACACTTCCCAAGTGTCTAGGACTGTGTGATGTATATTATTATTATTATTATTATTATTATTATTATTATTATTATTATTATTATTATGACATAGCAAACAAGATAGTCATGCTGGATTTCATATCACAAAATCACAAGTCGAAAACTTCCCAAGTGTCTAGGACTGTGTGATGTATATTATTATTATTATTATTATTATTATTATTATTATTATTATTATTATTATTATTATGACATAGCAAACAAGATAGTCATGCTGGATTTCATATCACAAAATCACAAGTTGAACACTTCCCAAGTGTCTAGGACTGTGTGATGTATTTTCGGATGATGCGTGCAGATCCCAATAGGGTGGCCTTTTGCAGTTGGCAGATCGTAATTTTGTCAATGCCTATTGTTTCCAAATGCCGGCTGAGATCTTTTGGCACGGCACCCAGTGTGCCCATCACCACCGGGACCACCTGCACTGGTTTCTGCCAGAGTCTTTGAAGTTCAATCTTGAGGTCCAAAACCCAGTAGGGTGGCCTTTTGCAGTTGACAGATCGTAAATTATTATTATTATTATTATTATTATTATTATTATTATTATTATTATTGAGCTGGGGATGTCTGGCTTGGAGAAGGTTAAGAAAAAACATGGTAGCTTTTAAAAATATCTAGATCTGCCAACTGTATTCCTCTGGAGAGCGTCACAAAGAGACTGTTTGGCCATCTGTTGGGAGGGCTCGTATCTTGTCTTCCTGCATGGCCGGAAGGGGTTAGATTGGATGGCATTTGGGGGTCTCTTCCAACCCTAGGATTCCACGATCGCAAGCATGGTATGATATTAATAGACCTTACCTGAATGTCATAGAATTCCCACAAAGTCTCTAAAGAGGTATTAATCCCGGCGACAAACGCAACCCTTTCCGGAGCCTTTGCCAATTAAATATTTGAAACCCGTCATTCGAGACATTTTAAAAAATTTGAAAGCCGGGGCGTTCCCACCTGCTGCCTTCCAGCTCGCTTTGCCGCGACGGCTCAGATGCCATTCATCATAATTTAATTTTAAAATGTATCGCTTAATTAAATGGATTTATTAAAATCCCCAGTGGCGAACCTTTTTTAAAAAACGTTTTTTTATGATTTGCAGACGGATCCGCTTTGAATGTCAGGCAGCAAATTCGTCAACGGCTTCGCTTAATAGCCATGTCCCTTCTGCCCTTCCCCAGTCGGAGCCTCTTAGAGGAACATAAGAATTGGTAAAAAGGTAAGCGTGAAAGGAAATAGATCAATGTGTTGTCGAAGGCTTTCATGGCCGGGATCACAGGGTTGTTGTATGTCTTTCGGGCTGTGTGGCCATGTTCCAGAAGTATTCTTTCCTGACGTTTCGCCCACTTCTATGGCAGGCATCCTCAGAGGTTGTGAGGTATGGAGAAACTGCACAGACGGTTCCATTTGGCAGGAAGCCTTAGCATTGAACGGTTCCATACTTCGCACTTTAACAACACAACCGTTCAATGCTAAGGCTTCCCCGTCTGCGCAGGGTTCCATACTTCGCATCTTAACACATAACCGTTCAATGCTAAGGCTTCCCCGTCTGCACTGGGTTCCATACTTTGCACTTTAACAACACAACCGTTCAATGCTAAGGCTTCCCCGTCTGCACTGGGTTCCATACTTTGCACTTTAACAACACAACCGTTCAATGCTAAGGCTTCCCCGTCTGCACTGGGTTCCATACTTTGCACTTTAACAACACAACCGTTCAATGCTAAGGCTTCCCCGTCTGCACTGGGTTCCATACTTCGCACTTTAACAACACAACCGTTCAATGCTAAGGCTCCCCCGTCTGCGCAGGGTTCCATACTTTGCACTTTAACAACACAACCGTTCAATGCTAAGGCTCCCCCGTCTGCACAGGGTTCCTTACTTCGCACTTTAACAACACAACCGTTCAATGCTAAGGCTTCCCCGTCTGCGCAGGGTTCCATACTTCGCACTTTAACAACACAACCGTTCAATGCTAAGGCTTCCCCGTCTGCGCAGGGTTCCATACTTCACACTTTAACAACACAACTGTTACATATATACATCCCACCTTCGTGGTTTAGGTGGAGAGAACTTCATGGGACTTCTCCAAGGTGCTGAACATTGTATTAATATATGCATCTCACCTTCGTGATTCCGTGGAGAGAACTTCATGGGACTTCTCCAAGGTGCTGAACATTGTATGAATATATACATCCCACCTTCGTGGTTTAGGTGGAGAGAACTTCATGGGACTTCTCCAAGGTGCTGAACGTTGTATGAATATATACATCCCACCTTTGTGATTCGTTGGAGAGAACTTCATGGGACTTCTCCAAGGTGCTGAACGTTGTATTAATATATACATCCCACCTTTGTGGTTCGGTGGAGAGAACTTCATGGGACTTCTCCAATGTCTCGGAATGTGTATCAAAAAGCGAGAACAATCCGAAATAATTCCGATATACGATTCAAAACGATTTTTTGGACATGTCTAATATATACATTTCACCTTCGTGATTCGGTGGAGAGAACTTCATGGGACTTCTCCAAGGTGCTGAACGCTGTCCACTAAACCCTTGCCTTACTCAATCCTATTGACTGTGTACATCAGTATTCTAAAAGTGATTTTTCCCCCCGCATTATCCTTTAATGAAACAGAACGTAACTCATTTGCATTATAAATTGCTCGAAAGTTGATGCACTGTCAGAGGAAGGAATTAAATCGTGATGCCCTGCCGTTTTCTCTCGTACGCTTGGTTCGTGTTTAATTAAAACCTTTCACTTTGCTTATTGTTGGAAGATGCTTGAAAGGAAGGAGAGATCCCATTGTCTTTTGGGGCCTCTTTGGAAGGGGAGAGAGGCTTCCTCTACAATGAGGTGGAAGATCGGAGAAGCCAGCTTGAATTTGTACAGAAAATACAAGGTGAAGAGATGCATCCCATTGACTCTTCGATATCTGAGGATTTCAAACCTTCTCCTTCATTGTTGGAGCCAGGTACAAATCTCTCTTGACAATCTTATCAATTATTTCGGCTCGGATTCCTCAGAAACGTCTCCTCGGTGGTGGAAACATAAGTTTGCTGACAGTCAAAATCGGCAAACCATATTCCGGCCTCGCAGATCCATTCATCGCTTGTCGTTACCTGTTAATGTTTCACACCGTCGAGTGAAAGGTGGCAGCTCTCCGGCACCGCCATTTTTAAATTGTCAACGTTGAACTCGTGCGGCGATCGCTTTGGAAACAAAATGATTGGGGAGATCAGCAACTGAACATAAATAATAATAATAATAATAATAATAATAATAATAATAATAATAATAATAATAATCAGTACAAGAAAACCGCACTACAAACTAGAGCTGACAGCTGGCACAACAAAACATTGCATGGAAAGTTCCTTGACAAAATTGAAGGAAAAGCTGATAAGGAGAAGACCTGGCTCTGGCTCACGAATGGGACCCTGAAGAAGGAGACAGAAGGCCTGATCCTTGCAGCCCAGGAGCAAGACATCAGGACAAAGGCAATTCAGGCCAAGATCGAAAAATCAGCTGATGACCCAAAAGGCAGACTGTGCAAGGAAACCGACGAAACCATTGATCATATCCTCAGCTGCTGTAAGAAAATCGCACAGACAGACTACAAACAGAGGCACAACTATGTGGCCCAAATGATTCATTGGAACTTATGCCCCAAGTACCACCTCCCAGCAGCAAAGAACTGGTGGGATCACAAACCTGCAAAAGTATTGGAAAATGAGCACGCAAAGATACTGTGGGACTTCCGAATCCAGATTGACAAAGTTCTGGATCACAACACACCAGACATCACAGTTGTGGAGAAGAAAAAGGTTTGGATCACTGATGTCGCCATCCCAGGTGAAAAACAACAGGAAAAACTCAGCCGCTCTCAGGACCTCAAGATTGAACTTCAAAGACTCTGGCAGAAACCAGTTCAGATGGTCCCGGTGGTGATGGGCACATTGGGTGCCATGCCAAAAGATCTCAGCCGGCATTTGGAAACAATAATTGACAAAATTACGATCTGCCAACTGCAAAAGGCCACCCGACTGGGATCTGGGCGCATCATCCGAAAATGCATCACACAGTCCTAGACACTTGGGAAGTGTTCGACTTGTGGTTTTGTGATACGAAATCCAGCATATCTATCTTGTTTGCTGTGTCATAATAAAATAATAATAATAATAATAATAATAATAATAATAATAATAATAATAATAATAATAATAATAATAATAAATCACACAGTCCTAGACTCTTGGACGATGGGACTTGCAGTATCTTCACTTACGTACTGACATCACTGCGACTCCCACCAACGACAAATCAGTACCAAACTTGGCACACAGAGCTCCCATGACCCACTCTACATCCTGGCATTGTGTGGAGGGAGATGGACCATGGATGATGGGACTTGCAATACCTTCACTCACTTCCTGACAGCGCTGCGACTCCCACCAATGACAAATCAGTACCAAACTTGGCACACAGAGCCCCCATGACCCACTCTACAGCCTGGTACAGTGTGGAAGAATTTGGACCATGGATGATGGGATTTGCAGTATCTTCACTCACTTCCTAAGAGCACTACGACCCCTACCAATGACTGATCAAAACCAAACTTGGCACATAGAGCCCGCATGACCTACTCTACGTCCTGGCACTGTTTGGAGGGGGATGGACCATGGATGATGGGACTTGCAATACCTTCACTCACTTCCTGACAGCGCTGCGACTCCCACCAATGACAAATCAGTACCAAACTTGGCACACAGAGCCCCCATGACCCACCCTACAGCCTGGTGCGGTGTGGATGAATTTGGGCCATGGACAATGGGACTTGCAGTATCTTCACTCACTTCCTAAGAGCACTGCGACCCCTACCAATGACAGGCAACTCGCGCTCCATGTCTTGCTGGATTGATTTCCATGTGATCTTCATTGAAGGCGTGAGTGTCCTTGGCTGCCGAAATGGGCTGCGGGAAAAGCCTTAGATGTTTAATTTTAAACAGCAAAGCCCATGACCCGGCGCCGACATCTTAGGCCTGGTGGGACTCTCCCCGAACAACACAATTCCCTTGCGCAAAGTAACAACTCGTGTTCGGGCCCAGCTTGAGTGCAAACCGGCGGAAGAAATTGAATTAGCAGACGAGAGCCTCGCAACCTCCTGGGAGGATCTTTTGTCCTGCCTCGCCTTGTCTTTCTCTCTCGGAGAGCTCGCAATTGCATCGTCAAAGAGAAAGAGCTTTTATTTGCCAGCTTCTGAGGTTTTATTGCTTTGGTGGACGTGCCTTACATACTGCCCAGGGTGGCCCAGATTTCGCAGGCATGTCCCAACTAGATAGTTGAAGGGTGAGTTGACTCGAAACATACATTAACATTAGGGATTTTTGGCCCGTGCATAGGGATGTGTGGCGATGCTGCAGCTAAAAAGGCCAATACGATTCTAGACTGCATTCTAGCTGATTTACTCTGCTCTGGTCTGATCTAACCTGGAATAATATACTGTCCAGTTCTTGTAACAGGGATCTCAGTGTTTTAGTGGACCACAAAGTGAACCTGAGCCAAGAGTGTGATGCTGCAGCTAAAAAGGCCAATGTGATCCTAGGCTGCATAGGTAGAATGATATGTAGTGTCTAGACGGAGAGAAGCCGATTTGCTCTGCTCTGGTCTGATCTTACCTGGAATAATATACTGTCCAGTTCTTGTGATAGGGTGAACATGAGCCAAGAGTGTGGTGCTGCAGCTAAAAAGGCCAATACGATTCTAGACTGCATTCTAGCTGATTTACTTTGCTCTGGTCTGATCTAACCTGGAATAATATACTGTCCAGTTCTTGTAACAGGGATCTCAGTGTTTCAGTTGACCACAAAGTGAACCTGAGCCAAGAGTGTGATGCTGCAGCTAAAAAGGCCAATGTGATCCTAGACTGCATTCTAGCTGATTTACTCTGCTCTGGTCTGATCTAACCTGCAATAATATACTGTCCAGTTCTTGTAACAGGGATGTCAGTGTTTTAGTGGACCACAAACTGAACCTGAGCCAAGAGTGTGATGCTGCAGCTAAAGAGGTCAATATGATTCTAAGCTAGAATAGAATGATGTCTAGATGGAGAGAAGCCGATTTGCTCTGCTCTGCTCTGATCTTACCTGGAATAATACACTGTCCAGTTCTTATGATAAGGTGAACATGTGCCAAGAGTGTGATGCTGCAGCTAAAAAGGCCAATATGATTCTAAGCTACATCAATAGAATGATGTCTAGATGGAGAGAAGCCGATTTGCTCTGCTCTGGTCTGATCTTACCTGGAATAATATACTGTCCGGTTCTTGTGATAAGGTGAACATGAGCCAAGAGTGTGATGCTGCAGCTAAAAAGGCCAATATGATTCTAAATTGATATGTAGTGTCTAGATGGAGAGAAGCCGATTTACTCTGCTCTTGTCCAATCTTACCTGGAATAATATACTGTCCGGTTCTTGTGATAAGGTGAACATGAGCCAAGAGTGTGATGCTGCAGCTAAAAAAGCCAATATGATTCTAGGAAGCATCAGTAGAATTATATGTAGTGTCTAGATGGAGAGAAGCCGATTATCTCTGCTCCGGTCTGATCTTAGCTGGAATAATATACTGTCCAGTTCTTGTAACAGGGATCTCAGTGTTTTAGTGGACCACAAAGTGAACCTGAGCCAAGAGTGTGATGCTGCAGCTAAAAAGGCCAATGTGATCCTAGGCTGCATAGGTAGAATGATATGTAGTGTCTAGACGGAGAGAAGCCGATTTGCTCTGCTCTGGTCTGATCTTACCTGGAATAATATACTGTCCAGTTCTTGTGATAGGGTGAACATGAGCCAAGAGTGTGGTGCTGCAGCTAAAAAGGCCAATACGATTCTAGACTGCATTCTAGATGATTTACTTTGCTCTGGTCTGATCTAACCTGGAATAATATACTGTCCAGTTCTTGTAACAGGGATCTCAGTGTTTTAGTGGACCACAAAGTGAACCTGAGCCAAGAGTGTGATGCTGCAGCTAAAAAGGCCAATGTGATCCTAGACTGCATCGGAGCATGGAGCGCATGGCGGTTCAAATGGGGTCGAAACTATACGTCCCACAGCGTAGAGATAAGATGCAGCAGCATTTTCTCCCTGGCTTGAAATCTCCATAAAGGACCTTGGGAAAGTGTCACCGCATCGTTTTCGGGTATCGATCCCTCCGCTCGAAGCTTAATGACTCGGCTTTGTGGCAAAAACGCTTGCAAGGAAGGAACAAAAAAGCCAACGAAATACTACAAGGAACACAAATGTGCATCTTCCATACAAGGTTTTCAAAAATCACCATCAATGGGTGCATCTACACGGCGCGTTGACACCGATTTAACCACCGCGACTCCATGCAACAGGATCGTGGGATTTGTAGTTTGCAGGAGAACTGGCTGTCTTGGCTCAAGGCCCTAAACCAGGGGTCCCCAAACTAAGGCCCGGGGGCCGGATACGGCCCATCGAAGCTATTTATCTGGCCCCCACGGCACAAGGGCAAAAGGGGGTTGGGCTAAATGACCCAAGGGGTCTCTTCTCTTACAATCCTTATTATTATTATTGTTATTATTATTATTAATAATATTAATATTGAGGCTGGATGGACATCTGTCAGGGATGCTTTGGTTGTGGTTTTGGTGCACAGAGGCAGAAGGGAGTTGGACTAAATGGCCCAAGGGGTCTCTTCCAACCCTCTTTATTATTATTATTATTATTATTATTATTATTATTATTATTATTATTATTATTAACATTGAGGCTGGATGGCCATCTGTCAGGGGTGCTTTGGTTGTGCTTTTGGTGCACAGAGGCAGAAGGGAGTTGGACTAAATGGCCCAAGGGGTCTCTTCCAACCCTCTTTATTATTATTATTATTATTATTATTATTATTATTATTATTATTATTATTATTATTAACATTGAGGCTGGATGGCCATCTGTCAGGGATGCTTTGGTTGTGCTTTTGGTCTAAATGGCTAATGACTAAATGGCCCAAGGGGTCTCTTCCAACCCTCTTTATTATTGTTGTTGTTGTTATTATTATTATTAATTATTATTGCTCAGTGGTCAACTATAGTCCGGCCCTCCAATGGTCCGAAGGATCGTGAACTGGCCCCCTGTTTTAAAAGTTTGGGGACCCCTGCCCTAAACTATAACTCCGAGGACCTCATCGGCAGAATTAACATGTCTTTACACTAATGCACAGAGCATGGGAAATAAGCAAGACAAACTCCAACTTTTAGCACAGCACCACACGTACGACGTCCTAGGTATCACTGAAACCTGGTGGGATGACTCCCATCACTGGAATGTAGCCATTGAGGGCTATAACCTCTTTCACAGAAATAGAACAAAGGGGAGAGGAGGGGGAGTAGCTTTATATATCAAAAACAGTTATGTTGCAGAAGAAATGCAAGACTGTAATCCGGAAAACCAGCTTGAAAGCATCTGGATAAGAATCAAGGAAACTGGGACTCAAAAAGATCTCGTTGTGGGTGTCTACTACAGACCTCCGAACCAGGATATAGAGGTTGATGAAGCCTTTTGTCAACAGCTGACCAAACAGGCACAAAGAAGAGATGTAGTAGTCATGGGCGACTTCAACTATCCTGATATCTGCTGGAAAACAAACTCGGCCAAGAGCACAAAGTCCAAGAAATTCCTCACTTGCCTTGCAGACAATTTTATGGTCCAGAAGGTAGAAGAGGCAACAAGGGGATCAGCAACTCTTGATCTAATCTTAACAAATGTGGAAGACCTGATCAATACAGTAGAAGTCGTCGGATCCTTAGGGGCAAGTGACCATGTGCTCCTGCAGTTTGCCATAAAAAGGAAGGCTGAAACTAAGACAAATCAAACACGCATTCTGGACTTTAAGAGAGCTGACTTCCAAAAAATGAAGGAAATACTGAGCGGCATTCCATGGCAGAATGAAGATGCCGTGACGCCAGTTCTAAGAGCCATGGCACCCTGTGATTGAGTTGTGGGATTTGTAGTTCTGCAAGATCCCCACAAAACAACTACAACTCCCAGGACCCCATTGGCAGAATGAAGATGCAATGACACCAGTTTTTAGTGCGACTGAGTCATGGGATTTGTAGTTCTACAAGAGCCCCACAAAACAACTACAACTCCCAGGACCCCATTGGCAGAATGAAGATGCCATGACACCAGTTTTTAGTGCGACTGAGTCATGGGATTTGTAGTTCTACAAAATCCCCACAAAAAAACTACAACTCCCAGGACCCCATTGGCATAATGAAGATGCCATGGCACTAGTTTTAAGTGCGACTGAGTTATGGGATTTGTAGTTCTACAAGATCCCCACCAAACTACAACTCCCAGGATAAAAGAGTGATGGCATCATGGCGACCCACAAAACAACAAAACTACAGGCCCCCCAACCTCGAAATTTGACAACACAACCCATCATCCACGCCTCTAGGTTGATACAACAAAAAGAAAAGAAAAACAAAGTCCTAATTAGAGAGAGAGAGGAATCCAATTGCTGCCAGTTAGAAGGCTAAGCTCCTCCAACTTGGTCTCCTAGCAACCCAATAAAAAATAATAAAAAAACACTAAAAATTAATACAATAAAATACTACAATAACAGAAAATAACTAAATATAATAAAATATAATAAATAAAAATATAACTTACAATAAAATTAATTTTAAAAATGCAAATAAAGTAAAATAAAAATTACACAACAATTTTTAACCTATACCACCACCACTTTGCCACAGCAATGCGTGGCCGGACACAGCTAGTATATATATAAAATAACATTGAGAGGTGGCGCTCTCCCCTTTTCCCTGCATCCCTTTTTTTTCCAAAGCAAGGATGTTGGTGCTGTTACCATGGCAACTGCCTCCTTGCATTAAATTGATGCTCCAGCCAGAGGGATGCTGCTGCTGAGCCCTTTCTTAAAGGGACAGGCGCCCAATTCCTCCGGATGGGTTTTGTTTTTGTGGATTTTTGCAAATATAGAGAACTGGGTGGAACCAAAGGGGGGTGGGAAAGGAAATCTCAATTATTAAGGCATATAGTAAAGATACATATTATTATTATTATTATTATTATTATTATTATTATTATTATTATTATGTTCCAGAAGCATTCTCTCCTGACGTTTCGCCCACATCTATGGCAGGCATCCTCAGAGATTGTGAGGTGGAGAACTGGGTGGAACCAAAGGAGGTTGGAAAGGAAATCTAATTTATTAATGCATATAGTATAGGTTATTATTATTATTATTATTATTATTATTATTATTATTATTATTATTATTATTATGTTCCAGAAGCATTCTCTCCTGACGTTTCACCCACATCTATGGCAGGCATCCTCAGAGATTGTGAGGTGGAGAACTGGGTGGAACGAAAGGGGGGTGGGAAATGAAATCTCAATTATTAAGGCATATAGTAAAGGTACTTATTATTATTATTATTATTATTATTATTATTATTATTATTATGATGTTTCAGAAGCATTCTCTCCTGACGTTTCGCCCACATCTATGGCAGGCATCCTCAGAGATTGTGAGGTGGGGTACAATATAATAATGATAATAATAATAATAGTATTACTATTGTTATAACTATTTTATTATTATTACTATTATTATTATAACTATTTCTTAAGTCCAGTCATGTCTGACTCTGGGGTTTGGTGCTCATCTCCATTTATGAGCCAAAGAGCCGGCGTTGTCCATAGACACCTCCAAGGTCATGACTGCATGGAGCGCCAATGTTACCTTCCCACCGGAGCGGTACCTATTGATCTACTCACATTTGCATGTCTTCGAACTGCTAGGTCGGCCGAAGCTGGGGCTAACAGCAGGAGCTCACCCCGCTGCCCGGATTTGAACTGCTTCAAGTTCAGCAGCTCAGCAGTTTAACCCACTGTGCCACCGGCTACATTAAGGCATATACATATGCAAATATACATATACATATACATCTTGTCTCCTTTGCATGACCTGTAGGCCCCTCCCACCAGTAACATGCTATGCTAATTATATATATGTGTGTGTGTGTGTGTATGTATATGTACACACATACATATATACATATGTACCTATATTTATATACATTTATATATGTGTGTGTGAATATATATATATATGTATATATGTATATGTACACACATACATATATACGTATGTACTTATATTTATATATATTTATATATATGTGTGTGTGTGTGTATATGTATATGTATATATGTATATGTACACACATACATATATACATATGTACCTATATTTATATATATTTATATATGTGTGTGTATATATGTATATGTATATATGTACACACATACATATATACATATGTACCTATATTTATATATATTTATATATGTGTGTGTATATATGTATATGTATATATGTATATGTACACACATACATATATACATATGTACCTATATTTATATATATTTATATGTGTGTGCGCGTATATATGTATATGTATATATGTACATGTACACACATACATATATACATATGTACCTATATTTATATATATTTATATGTGTGTGTGTGTATGTATATATGTATATGTACACACATACATATATACATATGTACCTATATTTATATATATTTATATGTGTGTGTGTATATGTATATATGTATATGTACACACATACATATACATATGTACCTATATACATATATATAATATAATTTACTGTAATATATATTATAATATATTGTATATGCATATAATATTAATAATATTATTTTGTAATACAGTATAATACTAATAATACAATATAATAATGTTAATTATATATTATATATTACATGTAATATCAATAATAATATTACAATTTATTGATATAGTACAATATGGTAATTTATTGCCAGTATTGAGCTATGCTAATAATATCATAATGTATGTAAATTTAATTTGAGAACATACTGCAAGTCACTTCAGGTGTGAGAGAATTGGCTGTCTAGAGAGACATTGCCCAGGGGACGCCTGGATGTGTTACCATCCTGCTGGGAGGCTTCTCTCACGTCACCGCAAGCTAGAGCTAACAGATGGGAGCTCACCCCATCTCATGGATTCGAACTGGCAACCTTCGGGTCAGCAACCCGACCTTCAGGTCAGCAGTCCAGCTGGCACAAGGGTTTAATCCAGTGGTTCTCAACCTGTGGGTCCCCAAATGTTTTGGCCTTCAACTCCCAGAAATCCTAAGAGCTGGTCAACTGGCTGGGATTTCTGGGAGTTGTAGGACAAACACATCTGGGGACGGACCCACAGGTTGAGAACCGCTGGTTTAACCCACTGTGCCACCACGGCTCGGATAGATATTGAGATAGATAGATAGATGATAGATAGATAGATAGATAGATACTGAGATAGATCGATAAATAGATATTGAGATAGATTAATATTGAGAGATAGATAGATAGATAGATAGATAGATAGATAGATAGATAGATAGATAGATAGAGATACGAGGATGGGTAGATAGATATAAATATTGGGATAGATAGGTATTAGATAGATAGATAGATAGATAGATAGATAGATAGATAGATAGATATTGAGATAGATAGATAAATATTGAGATAGATAGATAGATAGATAGATAGATAGATAGATAGATAGATAGATAGATAGATAGATAGATATACGAGGATGGGTAGATAGATATAAATATTGGGATAGATAGGTATTAGATAGATAGATAGATAGATAGATAGATAGATAGATAGATAGATATTGAGATAGATAGATAAATATTGAGATAGATAGATAGATAGATAGATAGATAGATAGATAGATAGATAGATAGATAGATAGATAGATAGATAGATATACGAGGATGGGTAGATAGATATAAATATTGGGATAGATAGGTATTAGATAGATAGATAGATAGATAGATAGATAGATAGATAGATAGATAGATAGATATTGAGATAGATATTGAGATAGATAGATAAATATTGAGACAGATAGATAGATAGATAGATAGATAGATAGATAGATAGATAGATAGATAGATAGATAGATAGATAGAGATACGAGGATGGGTAGATAGATATAAATATTGGGATAGATAGATAGATAGATAGATAGATAGATAGATAGATAGATAGATAGATAGATAGATAGATATTGAGATATATTGATATTGAGATAGATAGATAGATGATAGATAGATATTGAGATATATTGATATTGAGATAGACAGACAGACAGACAGACAGATAGATAGATAGATAGATAGATAGATATTGAGATATATTGATATTGAGATAGATAGATAGATGATAGATAGATAGATAGATAGATAGATAGATAGATAGATAGATAGATAGATAGATAGATATTGAGATATATTGATATTGAGATAGATAGATAGATGATAGATAGATAGATGATAGATAGATAGATAGATATTGAGATAGATACATAGTTATTGAGAAGGAAAGAAGGAAGGAGTGAAAGAGAGAAGGAAAGAAGGAAGGAAGGGAGAGAGGGAGGGAAGGGAGGAAAGAGAGAAGAAAGGAAGGAGGGAGGAAAAGAAAGGAGAAGGGGGAAAGGGAGAAATAGAGAAGAGATTGTGGAAGTAAGGAAGGAAAGAAGGAAGAGGGGAGGAAGAAAGGGAGAAATATGGAAGAAGAAAGGAAGAGGAAGGAAGAGAAGGGAGAAAGAGAAAAGGGGAGAGGGGAAGGAAGGAAGGAAGGAAGGAAGGAAGGAAGGAAGGAAGGAAGGAAGGAAGGAAGGAAGGAAGGAAGGAAGGAAGGAAGGAAGGAAGGAAGGAAGGAAGGAAAATCATGGAAGGAAGGAAGAGGTGGAGGAGAAGGAAGAAAGGGAGAAATACTGAAGAAGAAAGAGATGAAGGCATAAGGGAAGGAAGGAACGAAGGAAGTAAGAGAGATTGTGAAAGGAAGGAAGGAAGGAAGGAAGGAAGGAAGGAAGGAAGGAAGGAAGGAAGGAAGGAAGGAAGGAAGGAAGGAAGGAAGGAAGGAAGGAAGGAAGAGGAGTTGGACGAAGGACTAGAAGGCACGATCATCACATTTGCAGACGACACCAAACTGGGAGGGAGAGCCAACACTCCAGAAGACAGGAGCAGAATCCAAAACGATCTCGACAGACTAGAGAGATGGGCCGAAACTCACACAATGAAGTTCAACAGGGACAAATGCAAGATATTCCACAATGGAAATCAAAGAGACAGAATGGGGGACGATGCCTGGCTTGACAGCAGTGTGTGCGAAAAAGACCTTGGAGTCCTCGTGGGGAACAAGTTAAACATGAGCCAACAATGTGATGCGGCGGCGAAAAAAGCCAATGGGATTCTGGCCTCATCAATAGGGGTATAGTGTCTAGATCCAGGGAAGTCCTGCTCCCCCCTTATTCTATTCTGCCTTGGTCAGACCACACCTGGAATCACACTGGGTCCCATTCTGGGCACCACAGTTGAAGGGAGATGTTGACAAGCTGGAGGCGGACTATAATGATCAAAGGTCTGGAGAACAAGCCCTATGAGGAGCGGCTTAAAGAGCTGGGCATGTTTAGCCTGCAGAAGAGAAGGCTGAGAGGAGACATGATAGCCATGTACAAATACGTGAGGGGAAGTCATAGGGAGGAGGGAGGGAGCTTGTTTTCTGCTGCCCTGCAGACTAGGACACAAGGGAACAAGGGCTTCAAACTACAGGAAAGGAGATTCCACCTGAACATCAGGAAGAACTTCCTCACTGTGAGAAGGGCTGTTCACCAGTGGAACTCTCTGCCCCGGACTGTGGTGGAGGCTCCTTCTTTGGAGGCTTTTAAGCAGAGG
>NW_026943818.1:12315257-12327757 GCF_035594765.1 Anolis carolinensis
GGCCAAAGAAAAGGAAGTGGAAAGGGAAGGAAGGAGGGAAAGAAGAGAGGGAGGGAGTGGGGAAAGGAAGAGGAGAGATTAAGGAAGGAAGGAAGGAAGGAAGGAAGGAAGGAAGGAAGGAAGGAAGGAAGGAAGGGGAGGAGAGGGAAGAGAGAGGGAGGGAAATTGAGAAAGAAAGGAAGGAGGGGAAAGGGAGAAAGAGGGAGAGTGGAGGGAAGCAAAGGAAGAAGGAAGGAAGGAAGGAAGGAAGGAAGGAAGGAAGGAAGGAAGGGGAAAGGAAGAAAGGAAGAGGAAGGAGGGAAAGGGAGAAAGAGAAAGCGGGAGTTGAGGGAGGGAAGGAAGGAAGAGAAGAAGAAGGAAGAGAGGGAGAAACACTGAGGGAGGAAGGAAGAGAGATTGAGGAAGGAAGGAAGGAAAGAAAGAAAGAAGAAAGGAAGGAAGGAAAGATAGATGGATGGATGGAAGAAAGGATGGAAGGAAGGGGAGAGGAAGGGAAGGAGGGAAGGAAGGATGGATGAAAGGAAGGAAGGAAGGAAGGGAGGGAGGGAGGGAGGAGAAGGAAGGAAGGAAGAGAAGGAGAAGGAAGCGAGGGAGAAACACTGAGGGAGGGAGGAAGAGAGATTGAGGAAGGGAGGAAAGGAGGGAGGGAGAAAAGAGAAGGAAGGGAGAAATAGGCAGGAGGAGGAGAAAGAAAGAGATAAAGGGAAAAGGGGAAGCAAGGAAGGAAGGAAGGAAGGAAGGAAGGAAGGAAGGAAGGAAGGAAGGAAGGAAGGAAGGAAGGAAGGAAGGGAAGAAGGAAGGAAGGAAGGAAGGAAGGAAGGAAGGAAGGAAGGAAGGAAGGAAGGAAGGAAGGAAGGAAGGAAGGAAAGAATGAAGGAAGAGAAGGAAGGAAGGAAGGAAGGAAGGAAGGAAGGAAGGAAGGAAGGAAGGAAGGAAGGAAGGAAGGAAGGAAGGAAGGGAAGAAGGAAGGAAGGAAGGAAGGAAGGAAGGAAGGAAGGAAGGAAGGAAGGAAGGAAGGAAGGAAGGAAGAAGGAAGGAAGGAAGGAAGGAAGGAAGGAAGGAAGGAAGGAAGGAAGGAAGGAAGGAAGGAAGGAAGGAAGAAGGAAGGAAGGAAGGAAGGAAGGAAGGAAGGAAGGAAGGAAGGAAGGAAGGAAGGAAGGAAGGAAGGAAGGAAGGAAGGAAGGGAAGAAGGAAGGAAGGAAGGAAGGAAGGAAGGAAGGAAGGAAGGAAGGAAGGAAGGAAGGAAGGAAGGAAGGAAGGAAGGAAGGAAGGAAGGGAAGAAGGAAGGAAGGAAGGAAGGAAGGAAGGAAGGAAGGAAGGAAGGAAGGAAGGAAGGAAGGAAGGAAGGAAGGGAAGGAAGGAAGGAAGGAAGGAAGGAAGGAAGGAAGGAAGGAAGGAAGGAAGGAAGGAAGGAAGGAAGGAAGGAAAGAATGAAGGAAGAGAAGGAAGGAAGGAAGGAAGGAAGGAAGGAAGGAAGGAAGGAAGGAAGGAAGGAAGGAAGGAGTGAAAGGGAGAAAGACTGAGGAAGGAAGGAAGGAAGAGAGATTGAGGAAGGACGGTAGGAAGGAAGGGAAGAAGGAAGGAAGGAAAGAAAGGAAGGAAAGAAGGAAGGAAGGGTGATTGTGAAAGGAAGGAAGAGGTGGAGTGAGGAGAAGGAAGGAAGGGAGAAATAGAGGAGAGGAGGAGAGAGATGAAGGAAGGAAGGAAGGAAGGGAATAGAAGGGGGGATCTGGGGGAGGAGTGAGGAGAGAGAAGGCGAGGGAGGAAGACAGGAAGGGAGGAGCGGAAGAAAGGAAAGGGGAAGAAGCCAGGAGGCGGGCGGGAGGGAGCGCGAGAGAGAGAGCGAGAGAGCGAGAGAGGCGAGCGAGGCAGGCGAGGCGGGCTCCATCGGGGAGCCGGGCGGCGCGGGAGGCTGGGGCCGGGGCGCGGGTCCTGTTCGGGGTCTTCGGGGGCGGGCGATGCCCAGGGCTTGGGGCCGGTGCCTCCGGGGCTGAGAGGAGCCGCCTCGCCTTATGCCCAGCCATGCGACCCGCCAGCAGCAAGCTCCTCAGCCTCCTGGTCCTGCTCCTGATGGGCACCGAGCTCACCCAGGTAGGCGCCGCGGGCCTCCAGGCACCCGGCTAGCGCCGCAACCTTGCCCCGCCACCCTGGGCAGCCTCCACGCCGGAGCCGCACCAGGCCGGGACCCTCCAGCATCCTTTTTGTTTCCCTCTCCTCTTTGGTACCCATGGCTCCCTTCTTGCTCCCTTCTTATAACTGTTCTATGCTTTGAATTGTATCCCTTTGAGTCTATCTGTCAATCAACATCACCACTATTTTGACATCTAGTCATGGGATGCTATGGTTTTTCCACTTTGGATGGATTTTTAAAAGATTGTTTGTGTTGTGATGTTTCTCTGTTGTCAATAGGATAGCAGTGCTTTAAGGTCAATTTGCTTTGAGTCCCCTTTGGGGGCATAAATAAATATAATAATAATAATATATTATTATTATTATATTTATAATATAACATTATGATTCCCCCCAGGGCATGAATAAATATAATATATTATTATTATTATTATTATTATCATTATTATTATATTTATAATATAACATTATGATTCCCCCGGGGCATGAATAAATATAATATATTATTATTATTATCATCATTATTATATTTATAATATAACATTATGATTCCCCCGGGGCATAAATAAATATATATTATTATTATTATTATTATTATATTTATAATATAACATTATGATTCCCCCATGGCATAAATAAATATAATAATATATTATTATTATTATTATTATTATTATTATTATTATATTTATAATATAACATTATGATTCCCCAGGGCATAAATAAATATATATTATTATTATTATTATTATTATATTTATAATATAACATTATGATTCCCCTGGGGCATAAATAAATATAATATATTATTATTATTATTATTATTATATTTATAATATACATTATGATTCTGCCAGGGCATAAATAAATAAATATATTATTATTATTATTATTATTATTATTATTATTATCATTATTATTATATTTATAATATAACATTATGATTCCCCCGGGGCATGAATAAATATAATATATTATTATTATTATCATCATTATTATATTTATAATATAACATTATGATTCCCCCGGGGCATAAATAAATATATATTATTATTATTATTATTATATTTATAATATAACATTATGATTCCCCCATGGCATAAATAAATATAATAATATATTATTATTATTATTATTATTATATTTATAATATAACATTATGATTCCCCAGGGCATAAATAAATATATATTATTATTATTATTATTATATTTATAATATAACATTATGATTCCCCTGGGGCATAAATAAATATAATATATTATTATTATTATTATTATTATATTTATAATATACATTATGATTCTGCCAGGGCATAAATAAATAAATATATTATTATTATTATTATTATTATTATTATTATTATTATTATTATTTTTATAAGATAACATTATGATATAATATTATTATATTATAATATTATTTTTATTATATTTATAATATAATATCATTATATTATACAGTAGAGTCTCACTTATCCAACATAAACGGGCCGGCAGAACATTGGATAAGCAAATAAGTTGGATAATAAGGAGGGATTAAGGAAAAGCCTATTAAACATCAAATTAGGTTATGATTTTACAAATTAAGCACCATTAAACATCATGTTATACAACAAATTTGACAGAAAAAGTAGTTCAATACGAAATAATGCTATGTAATTAGTAATTACTGTATTTACGAATTTAGCACCAAAATATCACAATTTATTGAAAACATCGACTACAAAAATGCGTTGGATAATAAAGAACGTTGGATAAGCAAGTGTTGGATAAGTGAGACTCTACTGTAATATTCATATTATATTGTAGTATAATATTATTTTATTATAATATTTTATTATTATATTTATAATGTAGTCTTCTACTATTCTATTATTATATTTTTATATTATATTATACATATTAATATAAGAATAAGAATAATAATGGGTTGCTGTGAGTTTTCCAGGCTCTGTGGCCATGTTCCAGAAGCATTGTCTCCTGACGTTTTCACCCACATCTATGATTGGTTCTTGTCTGGTAATTAATACGAGTAGCCAGATAAAGAACAACACTCAGAAAACAGGGTAATGAAAGACAAGAAACAATCAGGGCCAGCTAACACCTCTCGAGAAAAGGATTCCCCCAGGCAGGAAGCAGCCAGGCTTCGAAGCTGCAAGGCCATTCAGTGCTAATTGCAACTTTCAGACCTGCCTCCAACAGACAAGAGTGCTTTCTCCCATCCTGGGCATCATTCCACAGATATATAAATAACCTCCACTTGCCTAGTTTCCAACAGACTTCACAACCTCTGAGGGTGCCTGCCATAAATGCAGGCGAAATGTCAGGAGAGAATGCTTCTGGAGCATGGCCAGAGCAGATAGATAGTTAGATAGACAGATAGATAGATAGATAGATAGATAGATAGATACACACATAAACTCCACTTGCCTAGTTTCCAACCTCTGAGGATGCCTGTCCTAGATGTGGGCGAAACGTCAGGAGAGAATGCTTCTGGAACATGGCCAGAGCAGATAGATAGATGGATAGATAGATAGATAGATAGACAGACACACACACACATAAACCCCACTTGCCTAGCTTCCAGCAAACCTCCCAACCTCTGAGGATGCCTGTCCTAGATGTGGGCGAAACGTCAGGAGAGAATGCTTCTGGAGCATGGCCAGAGCAGATAGTTAGATAGATAGATTGATTGATAGAGATAGACACACACATAAACCCCACTTGCCTAGCTTCCAGCAGACCTCACAACCTCTTGAGGCTGCCTGTCATAAATGCAGGCGAAATGTCAGGAGAGAGTGCTTCTGGAACATGGCCAGAGCAGATAGATAGTTAGATTGATAAATAGATAGACAGATAGACAGACGCACACATAAACTCCACTTGCCTAGTTTCCAACCTCTGAGGATGCCTGTCCTAGATGTGGGCGAAACGTCAGGAGAGAATGCTTCTGGAGCATGGCCAGAGCAGATAGATAGATAGATAGATAGATAGATAGATAGATAGATAGATAGATAGATAGATAGATAGATAGATAGATAGACAGACACACACATAAACCCCACTTGCCTAGTTTCCAACCTCTGAGGATGCCTGTCCAAGATGTGGGCGAAACGTCAGGAGAGAATGCTTCTGGAACATGGCCAGAGCAGATAGATAGTTAGATTGATAAATAGATAGATAGATAGATAGATAGATAGACACACACATAAACCCCACTTGCCTAGCTTCCAGCAAACCTCCCAACCTCTGAGGATGCCTGTCCTAGATGTGGGCGAAACGTCAGGAGAGAATGCTTCTGGAGCATGGCCAGAGCAGATAGATAGTTAGTTAGTTAGATAGATAGATAGATAGATAGATAGATAGATAGATAGATAGATAGATAGATAGATAGATATACACACACATAAACCCCACTTGCCTAGTTTCCAACCTCTGAGGATGCCTGTCCTAGATGTGGGCGAAATGTCAGGAGAGAATGCTTCCGGAACATGGCCATACAGCCCAGAAAACTCACAGCAACGCAGTGATTCCGGCCATTAAAGCCTTTCGACAACACATTTCCCATCTATGCTTTCCTTCCTCTTTCCTTTGTTTCCTTTCTGCTTTCCCTTCTTCCCTTATTTTGGGCTTTTGTTCCTTCTTTCTTTCCTCCCTCCTTCCTATTTATTATTTATTAATAACATTAATATTATTATTTGAAACACAACAAAATGAGTCCACAGCAGACATTAATCATTATTATTATTATTATTATTATTAATTATTATTTATTATTAACCATTATTATTGTTTATTAATATTTATTATTATTATTATTATTATTATTATTATTATTATTATTATTATTATTATTATTATTTGAAACACAAATCCTTCTTCCTTGATGCTTTCTTCCCTTCCTTTTCAATTTTCTTCCCTTCTTTAGAGCATCATCTCTTGAATTTATTGGAAATGCAGCCTTCCCATGCCATGTGCTTTTCACATTTCCTTCTCGAGAACCACATAATTATTACAATAGCGCGTATATATATATATATATATATATATATATATATATGACTTGTGATTTTGTGATACTAAATCCAGCATAAATAATAATAATAATAATAATAATAATAATACATCACACAGTCCTAAACACTTGACTTGTGATTTTGTGATACTAAATCCAGCATAAATAATAATAATAATAATAATAATACATCACACAGCCCTAAACACTTGACTTGTGATTTTGTGATACTAAATCCAGCATAAATAATAATAATAATAATAATAATAATAATAATAATAATAATACATCACACAGTCCTAAACACTTGACTTGTGATTTTGTGATACTAAATCCAGCATAAATAATAATAATAATAATAATAATAATAATAATAATAATAATAATAATAATAATAATAATAATAATACATCACACAGTCCTAAACACTTGGGAAGTGTTCGACTTGTGATTTTGTGATACGAAATCCAGGATAAATAATAATAATAATAATAATAATAATAATACATCACACAGTCCTAAACACTTGACTTGTGATTTTGTGATACTAAATCCAGCATAAATAATAATAATAATAATAATAATAATACATCACACAGCCCTAAACACTTGACTTGTGATTTTGTGATACTAAATCCAGCATAAATAATAATAATAATAATACATCACACAGTCCTAAACACTTGACTTGTGATTTTGTGATACTAAATCCAGCATAAATAATAATAATAATAATAATAATAATAATAATAATAATACATCACACAGTCCTAAACACTTGACTTGTGATTTTGTGATACTAAATCCAGCATAAATAATAATAATAATAATAATAATAATAATAATAATAATAATAATAATAATAATAATAATAATAATACATCACACAGTCCTAAACACTTGGGAAGTGTTCGACTTGTGATTTTGTGATACGAAATCCAGGATAAATAATAATAATAATAATAATAATAATAATAATAATACATCACACAGTCCTAAACACTTGACTTGTGATTTTGTGATACTAAATCCAGCATAAATAATAATAATAATAATACATCACACAGTCCTAAACACTTGACTTGTGATTTTGTGATACTAAATCCAGCATAAATAATAATAATAATAATAATAATAATAATAATAATAATAATACATCACACAGTCCTAAACACTTGACTTGTGATTTTGTGATACTAAATCCAGCATAAATAATAATAATAATAATAATAATAATAATAATAATAATACATCACACAGTCCTAAACACTTGACTTGTGATTTTGTGATACTAAATCCAGCATAAATAATAATATATTATTAACATATATTTATTCCTTACCAGCTTCTCCTAATGACGACTTTGGCCAGAGACTTGATTTCTTTTATTTCTTGGTGCAAATATTGTTTGTGTTTCTAATAAGGGACTAAATCGATGTGGCTCTTTGTGCCACAGATTTAGCATCTCTAATAACAAGAAAAAGGTTTGTGTTGAAAAAGGACTTTTAAAAAATCCCCATTGTTTCCCTTATAACTCCCTATGTTCTCTTTTGCCTTTTGTTTGCTTTCTTTCTGTTGCCTTTTGAAGCAGCCTTTGAAAATGCTTAGCGTTGAGGCCTGGGAATCCTATATGATATTATTATTATTATTATTATTATTATTATTATTATTATTATTAATACAAAGTCCCAGTATGACTCAGCAAACGAGATCTATATGCTGGATTTAGTATCACAAAATCACAAGTCAAGTGTTTAGGACTGTGTGATGTATTATTATTATTATTATTATTATTATTATTATTATTATTATTATTTATGCTGGATTTAGTATCACAAAATCACAAGTCAAGTGTTTAGGACTGTGTGATGTATTATTATTATTATTATTATTATTATTATTATTATTATTATTTATGCTGGATTTAGTATCACAAAATCACAAGTCAAGTGTTTAGGACTGTGTGATGTATTATTATTATTATTATTTATGCTGGATTTAGTATCACAAAATCACAAGTCACGTGTTTAGGACCGTGTGATGTATTATTATTATTTATGCTGGATTTAGTATCACAAAATCACAAGTCACGTGTTTAGGACTGTGTGATGTATTATTATTATTATTATTATTATTATTATTATTATTATTATTATTATTTATGCTGGATTTAGTATCACAAAATCACAAGTCAAGTGTTTAGGACTGTGTAATGTATTATTATTATTATTATTATTATTATTATTATTATTATTTATGCTGGATTTAGTATCACAAAATCACAAGTCAAGTGTTTAGGACTGTGTGATGTATTATTATTATTATTATTTATGCTGGATTTAGTATCACAAAATCACAAGTCACGTGTTTAGGACCGTGTGATGTATTATTATTATTTATGCTGGATTTAGTATCACAAAATCACAAGTCACGTGTTTAGGACTGTGTGATGTATTATTATTATTATTATTATTATTATTATTATTATTATTATTTATGCTGGATTTAGTATCACAAAATCACAAGTCAAGTGTTTAGGACTGTGTGATGTATTATTATTATTATTATTATTATTATTTATGCTGGATTTAGTATCACAAAATCACAAGTCAAGTGTTTAGGACTGTGTGATGTATTATTATTATTATTATTATTATTATTATTATTATTATTTATGCTGGATTTAGTATCACAAAATCACAAGTCAAGTGTTTAGGACTGTGTGATGTATTATTATTATTATTATTATTATTATTATTATTATTATTATTATTATAATTTATCCTGGATTTCGTATCACAAAATCACAAGTCGAACACTTCCCAAGTGTTTAGGACTGTGTGATGTATTATTATTATTATTGTTATTATTATTATTATTATTATTTATGCTGGATTTCGTATCACAAATTCACAAGTCGAACACTTCCCAAGTGTTTAGGACTGTGTGATGTATTATTATTATTATTATTATTATTATTATTATTATTATTATTATTATTATTTGCTGGATTTCATATCACAAATCATATTATTATTATTATTATTATTATTATTATTATTATTATTATTATTTAATGCTGGATTTCGTATCACAAAATCACAAGTCGAACACATCCCAAGTGTTTAGGACTGTGTGATGTATTATTATTATTATTATTATTATTATTATTATTATTATTATTATTATTTATGCTGGATTTAGTATCACAAAATCACAAGTCAAGTGTTTAGGACTGTGTGATGTATTATTATTATTATTATTATTATTATTATTATTATTATTATTATTATTAATGCTGGATTTTGTATCACAAAATGACAAGTCAAATACTTCCCAAGTGTTTAGGAAATACTGTGTGATGCATTATTATTATTATTTTATTATTATTTTATTGTATGACACAGCAAACAAGAAAGATATGCTGGATTTCATATCACAAAATCACAAGTCAAACACTTCCCAAGTGTCTAGGACTGTGAGATGTATTTTCGGATGATGCGTGCAGATCCCAGTAGGGTGGCCTTTTGCAGTTGGCAGATCGCGATTTTGTCAGTGTCTATGTTTCCAAATGACAGCTGAGATCTTTTGATGTGCCCATCACCACCGGGACCACCTGCACTGGTTTCTGCCAGAGTCTTTGAAGTTCAATCTTGAGGTCCTGATAGCAGCTGAGTTTTTCCTGTTGTTTTTCGTCAATGCGACTGTCACCTGGGATGGCAACATCAATGATCCAAACCTTGTTCTTTTCCACAACTATGATGTCTGGTTGTGTTGTGTTCCAGAACTTTGTCAGTCTGGATTCGGAAGTCCCACAGTATCTTTGCGTGCTCATTTTCCAATACTTTTGCAGGTTTGTGATCCCACCAGTTCTTTGCTGCTGGGAGGTGGTACTTGAGGCATAAGTTCCAATGGATCATTTGGGCCACATAGTTGTGCCTCTGTTTGTAGTCTGTCTGTGAGATTTTCTCACAGCAGCTGAGGATATGATCCATGGTTTCGTCGGTTTCCTTGCACAGTCTGCATTTTGGGTCATCAGCTGATTTTTCGATCTTGGCCTGATTTGCCTTTGTCCTGATGTCTTGCTCCTGGGCTGCAGGGATCAGGCCTTCTGTCTCCTTCTTCAGGGTCCCATTCGTGAGCCACAGCCAGGTCTTCTCCTTATCTGCTTTTCCTTCAGTTTTGTCAAGGAACTTTCCATGCAGTGTTTTGTTGTGCCAGCTGTCAGCTCTAGTTTGTAGTGCGGTTTTCTTGTACTGATTCTGCTCTAGTTTGTAGTGCGGTTTTCTTGTACTGATTCTGCTCTAGTTTGTAGTGCGGTTTTCTTGTACTGGTTTTTTGTCTGCTGTGCTTTGAGGAGTTTCTGATTTTTGACTTCAGTCAAAGCAGGTTCTTCCCTTTGCTTTACATATTATTATTATTATTATTATTATTATTATTATTTATTAGTCCAGTGAAAACAATATGAATATATGTTGTTGAAGGCTTTCATGGCCGGAATCGCTGGCCACAGGGAAGGAGACGCTCATAGAATCCTAGCGATAAAAGGGACCCCAAAGGTCACATAGTCCAACCCCTTTCTGTCAGGTAGGAAGACACAATCAAAGCCTTCCTGACAGATGGCCATCCGTTTAATGGCTCCAAGAGAATCCTAGTGTTGAAAGGGATCCCCAAAGTTCACATAGTCCAACCCCTTTCTGTCAGGTAGGAAGACACAATCAAAGCCTTCCTGATAGATGGCCATCAATCTAATGACTCCAAGAGAATCCTAGTGTTGGAAAGGATCCCCAAAGGTCACATAGTCCAACCCCCTTCTGCCAGGCAGGAGGGCACAATCGAAGCCGTCCCAACAGATGGCCAGCTAGACTATTTAAAAACCAGAAAGTGATATATTCCATTCTTGAATGGCTCTCTGGAATCTCTTTTCCTGCCATTTGAATCCATTACTCCGTTGTGTCTCTGGAGCAGCAGGGTTTTTGTTTTTTCCTATTGAAATCCTAGAATCTCCATGGTTCACATGGTTTTCTGAACGCTGACTTTTCCATAGGAAACAGAGAAGAACCAGATGTTTTTTATTATATAGACAAAGCTGGAGATAACGCTGGAAGAAGGTGCCTTTTGGGGAAAGGAAGTCAATAATAGCCAAATTGGGCAGCCGGCTCTTTATTGCTGCGGGACGGCAGAAAATACTAACTTCCTGAGACTCTTGAGAGGAGAAGTCAATGAAAATGTGTAGGCGTTCTTCCTCCGCCAGACCACTCAGGAGATTTGGATGGCCATCTGTCGAGAGGGCTTTGATTGTGTCCCTGACATGGCAGAAGGGGGTTGAACTGGATGACCTTTGGGGGTCCCTTCCAACTCTACAAACCAACCATTGATGTGTCATGGTGACCATTAGGCTGGACATGTGTCACATAATAATAATAATAATAATAATAATAATAATAATAATAATAATAAACCAGTACAAGAAAACCGCACTACAAACTAGAGCTGACAGCTGGCACACGGCAGAAAATACAAACTTCCTAAGACTTTTGAGAGGAGAAGTCAATGAAAATGTGTAGGCATTCTTCCTCCGCCAGACCACTCAGACCGTCGGGAGATTTGGACGGCTATCTGTCGAGAGGGCTTTGATTGTGTCCCTGACATGGCAGAAGGGGGATGGACTGGATGACCTTTGGGGTCCCTTACAACTCTACAAACCAACCATTGATGTGTCATGGTGACCATAATATGGCTGGACATGTGTTACTTCATAATAATAATAATAATAATAATAATAATAATAATAATAATAATAATAAACCAGTACAAGAAAACCGCACTACAAACTAGAGCTGACAGCTGGCACACGGCAGAAAATACAAACTTCCTAAGACTTTTGAGAGGAGAAGTCAATGAAAATGTGTAGGCATTCTTCCTCCGCCAGACCACTCAGACCGTCGGGAGATTTGGACGGCCATCTGTCGAGAGGGCTTTGATTGTGTCCCCAAACATGGCAGAAGGGGGATGGACTGGATGACCTTTGGGGTCCCTTACAACTCTACAAACCAACCATTGATGTGTCATGGTGACCATAATATGGCTGGACATGTGTCACTTCATAATAATAATAATAATAATAATAATAATAAGTACAAGAAAACTGCACTACAAACTAGAGCTGACAGCTGGCACAACAAAACACTGCATGGAAAGTTCCTTGACAAAACTGAAGGAAAAGCTGATAAGGAGAAGACTTGTCTCTGGCTCATGAATGGGGGGATCCTTTGTTAGGAAATGTTAGCTGGCCCCGATTGTGAAATGTCCAAGGTGAGAGATAGAACTCTTTGTCTGTTGGAGGCGAGTGTGA
>NW_026943818.1:12332757-12490257 GCF_035594765.1 Anolis carolinensis
TGGCACTCTATGCAGTTCGAAAGCATGCAAATGTGAGTAGATCAATAGGTACTGCTCTGGCAGGAAGGTAATGGCACTCTATGCAGTTCGAAAGCATGCAAATGTGAGTAGATCAATAGGTACCACTCTGGTGGGACAGCATGGAAATGTGAAATGTGAGTAGATCAATAGGTACTGCTCTGGCGGGAAGGTAATGGCACTCTATGCAGTTAGAAAACATGGAAATGTGAGTAGATCAATAGGTACCGCTCCGGTGGGACAGCATGGAAATGTGAAATGTGAGTAGATCAATAGGTACTGCTCTGGCGGGAAGGTAATGGCACTCTATGCAGTTAGAAAACATGCAAATGTGAGTAGATCAATAGGTACTGCTCCGGCGGGAAGGTAATGGCAATCTATGCAGTTTGAAAGCATGGAAATGTGAGTAGATCAATAGGTACTACTTCTGCGGGAAGGTAACAGTACTCCATGCAGTTCGAAAGCATGGAAATGTGAGTAGATCAATGGGTACTGCTCCAGTGGGAAGGTAACGGCACTCCATGCAGTTCGAAAGCATGGAAATGTGAGTAGATCAATAGGTACTGCTCCGGCGGGAAGGTCACGGCACTCCATGCAGTTCGAAAGCATTATTATTATTATTATTATTACATGTATTATTTTACTCTATTATTACATGTATTATTTTCCTGTATTTATTATTATTATTATTATTATTATTATTATTATTATTATTATTATTATTACATGTATTATTTTCCTGTATTTATTATTATTATTATTATTATTATTATTATTATTATTATTATTGTTATTACATGTATTATTTTACTCTATTATTACATGTATTATTTTCCTGTATTTATTATTATTACATGTATTATTTTACTCTATTATTATTAAAAGGATACATAAGCACATTGACATTGAATAATGATGAGAATAATGATTTGATCAGAGTTGGACAGTCTTATCTTAAATCTGAGCTTTATGAACAAAATCTGGCTACCAGTACGGAAAAAAAAAAACACTCCAAAATCAGAACAGTATATAAGGAGCAGCACTCTGAAAGCAGAAAAATTCCCGACAGGAATCAATCAGGGGCAGCTAACGACTCTGAACAAAGGATTCTCCCAGTCCAGGATGTGAGGCCGGGAAGGCCATTTAATGCTAATGAAGGTAATTAATTTACATCTTCACACTGGCAAGAGTTCTTCACCCAGATATATAGACCTTCCTTGCTTAGTTTCTCCGTATACCTCACAACCGCCGAGGATGCCTGCCATAGATGTGGGAGAAACGTCAGGAGAGAATGCTTCTGGAACAGCTTGGGAAACAGACAACAACCTTACGATTCCTCGCTAAGCTTGAGTCTTGCATTTTGCCTGCAGAGGTGACTTAGAGGACAGCAAATCTACACTTGCTTGCATTTCGGATTTCCGGCTGTGAATTCATGGCTCCTTCGCTCCACTTGCAATGCCATCCCGAGCTAGAAGGTGGCACTCGAAGCCAGCAGTAGGAATCTCTGCAACAGCCACAAAAAAAGGCAGACCATTGTCGGCCAAGGAGACAATGGTCAGTGTTGTTTTGTGGGCCTTTTGGCCGCCAAGTGGCCTGTTGTATTTTTTGTTTTTGGGAAAAGGGATCAAAGGTTTGTATGATGTGTTATCGAAGACTTTTGACTTTTGTGACCACAATCATTGGGTTGCTGCGAGTGTTCCGGACTGTCTGGCCATGTTCCAGAAGCATTCTCTCCTGACGTTTCGCCCACATCTATGGCAGGCATATGGGAAGCCTTAGCATTGAACGGTTGTGTTGTTAAAGTGCAAAGTATGGAACCCTGCGCAGACGGGGAAGCCTTAGCATTGAACGGTTGTGTTGTTAAAGTGCGAAGTATGGAACCCTGTGCAGACGGGGAAGCCTTAGCATTGAACGGTTGTGTTGTTAAAGTGCGAAGTATGGAACCCTGCGCAGACGGGGAAGCCTTAGCATTGAACGGTTGTGTTGTTAAAGTGCGAAGTATGGAACCCTGCGCTGACGGGGAAGCCTTAGCATTGAACGGTTGTGTTGTTAAAGTGCGAAGTATGGAACCCTGCGCAGACGGGGAAGCCTTAGCATTGAACGGTTGTGTTGTTAAAGTGCGAAGTATGGAACCCTGTGCAGACGGGGAAGCCTTAGCATTGAACGGTTGTGTTGTTAAAGTGCGAAGTATGGAACCCTGCGCAGACGGGGAAGCCTTAGCATTGAACGGTTGTGTTGTTAAAGTGCGAAGTATGGAACCCTGCGCAGACGGGGAAGCCTTAGCATTGAACGGTTGTGTTGTTAAAGTGCGAAGTATGGAACCCTGCGCAGACGGAGAAGCCTTAGCATTGAACGGTTGTGTTGTTAAAGTGCGAAGTATGGAACCCTGCGCAGAAGGGGAAGCCTTAGCATTGCACGGTTGTGTTGTTAAAGTGCGAAGTATGGAACCCTGCGCAGATGGGGAAGCCTTAGCATTGGACGGTTGTGTTGTTAAAGTGCGAAGTATGGAACCCTGCGCAGATGGGGAAGCCTTAGCATTGGACGGTTGTGTTGTTAAAGTGCGAAGTATGGAACCCTGTGCAGACGGAGAAGCCTTAGCATTGGACGGTTGTGTTGTTAAAGGGCGAAGTATGGAACCCTGTGCAGACGGAGAAGCCTTAGCATTGAACGGTTGTGTTGTTAAAGTGCGAAGTATGGAACCCTGCGCAGACGGAGAAGCCTTAGCATTGGACGGTTGTGTTGTTAAAGGGCGAAGTATGGAACCCTGTGCAGACGAGTAAGCCTTAGCATTGAACGGTTGTGTTGTTAAAGTGCGAAGTATGGAACCCTGCGCAGACGGAGAAGCCTTAGCATTGGACGGTTGTGTTGTTAAAGGGCGAAGTATGGAACCCTGTGCAGACGGAGAAGCCTTAGCATTGAACGGTTGTGTTGTTAAAGTGCGAAGTATGGAACCCTGTGCAGACGAGTAAGCCTTAGCATTGAACGGTTGTGTTGTTAAAGTGCGAAGTATGGAACCCTGCGCAGAAGGGGAAGCCTTAGCATTGGACGGTTGTGTTGTTAAAGTGCGAAGTATGGAACCCTGTGCAGACGAGTAAGCCTTAGCATTGGAAGGTTGTGTTGTTAAAGTGCGAAGTATGGAACCCTGTGCAGACGGAGAAGCCTTAGCATTGGACGGTTGTGTTGTTAAAGTGCAAAGTATGGAACCCTGCGCAGACGGGGAAGCCTTAGCATTGAACGGTTGTGTTGTTAAAGTGCAAAGTATGGAACCCTGCGCAGACGGGGAAGCCTTAGCATTGGACGGTTGTGTTGTTAAAGTGCGAAGTATGGAACCCCATCATCGGCATTTCGCAAGAACGTGTGGGTCACATGATTGCTTTGCTTGGCTATTAAATGTTGAGAGAACTGTGAGACGCCGGTCGCGGAAACCGAGTGTCGACTTCTTCCGTAACGGCTTCAGAAAACTTGGCAGAAATGTATCCAATGGTCTGGTGATGATGTGGAAAAGTGAATAGTGGTAGTTAAAGAGCACATTGTAAGGATTATTCGTGCATTTGATTTATTAAAATAGTCCCATCCAAACCAAACCAAGTAACGAAGGTGGAGGCCTTACTTTTCATTCACAGTATCTATCCATGTATGTTGGTTTCCTGCAAACGGTGTAGCTCAATTATCGATCGGGTTTCTGAATGACTAGGAGATCTCGAAATGGCAGAATTTCCTTCCTTTTTACTGGAACTTGAGGAGATGAATCCTGTCCTTCCCTGCTTTTCTGTCTCCTTTTCCTCCAGCAGAGGGAAGCCGAGCCAAGCTCCAAAAACGAGAGGAGTCTGGCGAAAGGGAGGGAAGGAAACAGAGGAGGGGACGGAGGGGATGGGGCTGTCTTGGGCCCCCCTCCTTTGACGTCAGAATGCGCTTTCTGGGCGCCCCGCCCCCCCTCCCCACCCCCTTGGCTCAGTCCTCGCCCTGCCAAGCCTTTGCCAGGGAAGCAACAGAGAAGCAGCTGGTGGGGAAAGAGAAAGGGAGAGGAAGGGGAGGGACCCGCCAAAGCATTGCAGAACCTTTCGGCGTGCATGTTTATTTAATTTTTGTGAAGAGGTGCTCTCCATTCATCAAGGATTGCCGTTTCAGCACCAGAAGCAACGGAAAGCAGCCTCGGAGCTGTCCGTTTCAGCACCGGAGCTATTCCAGTCAGCCTCAGAGCTGTCCATTTCAGCACCGGAGCTTTTCCAACCATCCTCGGAGCTGTCCGTTTCAGCACCAGGACTATTCCAATCAGCCTCGGAGCTGTCCATTTCAGCACCGGAGCTATTCAAATCAGCCTCAGAGCTGTCCGTTTCAGCACCGGAGCTATTCAAATCAGTCTCGGAGCTGTCCATTTCAGCACCGGGAGCTTTTCTAACCAGCCTCGGAGCTGTCCATTTCAGCACCGGGAGCTTTTCTAATCAGTCTCGGAGCTGTCCGTTTCAGCACCGGGAGCTTTTCCGACCAGACTCAGAGCTGTCCGTTTCAGCACCGGAGCTATCCGAACCAGACTCAGAGCTTTCCCTTTTGGCACCGGCAGCTCTCTTGTTCTCTGCCGGGATGGGGCGGGATGGCCTTCTCTCCGGTGCCGCCTTCGTCCAGGGTGCCGGGGCCGAGGCACAGGGCATCCCGGTGTCCACACTCAGGGAACCCGGCTCAGAATGAAGACGGAGGAGGAGCCGGAGGAGGAGGCAGCGGCCGGAGTGCCTGAGCGGCGGAGGCGGCGGCGGAAAAGGGTCGGAGGGGGAGGCGGCGGCCCCCCAGCGCCGCCATGTCAGTGCCCTTGCTGAAGATTGGTGTGGTCCTCAGCACCATGGCCATGATCACCAACTGGATGTCCCAGACCTTGCCTTCCCTGGTGGGGCTCAACACCACCAAACTCACCGCCGCATCTGGAGGCACCTTGGACCGGAGTACCGGAGTGAGTGTCGGGCGTGGGAGGGGCCGCGTGGGAGGGGCGACGTATGGACCTCACGGGCACCCGTTGCCAGTTGTGGTCAAACGGGTCCAGAGGGACCTCAAGGAACTAAGGAACTCACCTCCTTAAGCTTTGGGGGGGGGGGGGGTTGTGGTAGATTCCTTGGGGATTGTGATTGTCCACCATATGTAAATCAGAGATGTTCTTAGTGGTCTTCTCAACATTTCCAGGTCCTCAAGGGAAGATATAGGTTGGGGCGAAGGTATGGAAGAGAGGCGGGTTCGTTGTCCATTCTTCTGGACCCCTTAGCTGAGGAACCTCAAAGGGATAGGGATCCCAAGTTCCTCACCTTTGAGGAGGTCACAGCCAATCCCGTTGGGATTCTGACCAAAGATATGGAGTGTAGAAAGAGTCATGGAAGGAAGGATCATCAAGAGGTTCTTGATGGTCTCCCCACATTCTAGAACCTCAGGAGATGGTCCAAGATAGCTTTGGGATACTGATCAAAGGTATGGAAGCTAGAAAGTCATTGCAGATTCCGTTGGGATTCCGACCAAAGGTATGGAGCCTAGTAAGAGAGTCATGGAAGGAAGGCTCACCAACTAGATGAAACTCGAAGAGGATCTTGATGGTCTCTCCAATATCTCCAGAACCTCAGGAGATGGTCTGAGATAGCTTTGGGATACTGATCAAAGGTATGGAAGCTAGAAAGTCATTGCAAATCCCATTGGGATTCCGACCAAAGGTATGGAGCCTAGTAAGAGAGTCATGGAAGGAAGGCTCACCAACTAGATGAAACTTGGAGAGGATCTTGATGGTCTCTCCAATATCTCCAGAACCTCAGGAGATGGTCTAAGATAGCTTTGGGATACTGATCAAAGGTATGGAAGCTAGAAAGTCATTGCAGATCCCATTGGGATTCCGACCAAAGGTATGGAGCCTAGTAAGAGAGTCATGGAAGGAAGGTTCACCAACTCGATGAAACTCGAAGAGGATCTTGATGGTCTCTCCAACATCTCCAGAACCTTAGATGGTCTAAGATAGCTTTGGGATTCTGACTGAAGCTATGGAAGCTAGAAAGTCATTGCAGATCTCGTTGATATTCTAACCAAAGGTATGGAGCCTAGAAAGGAGCCATCAACTAGATGGAACTCAGACGGGTTCTCGGTGGTCCCCCCAACATCCCCAGAACCTTAGGAGATGGTCTAAGATAGCTTTGGGATTCTGACCAAAGGTATGGAACCTAGAAAGAGAGTCATGGAAGGAAGGATGGTCAACTAGATGGAACTCAGGAAGGTTCTTGGTGGTCTCCCCAACATCTCCAGAACCTTAGGAGATGGTCCAAGATAGCTTTGAGATTCTGACAAAAGGTATGGAACCTAGAAAGAGAGTCATGGAAGGAAGGATGGTCAACTAGATGGAACTCAGAAAGGTTCTTGGTGGTCTCCCCAACATCTCCAGAACCTTAGGAGATGGTCTAAGATAGCTTTGGGGTTCTGACCAAAGCTATGGAAGCTATGGAACTCAGATGGGTTCTCTGTGGTCTCTCCAACATCTCCAGAACCTTAGGAGATGGTCTAAGATAGCTTTGGGATTCTTATCAAAGGTATGGAGCCTAGAAGGACAGCCATGGAAGGAAGGATGGTCAACTAGATGGAACTCAGAAAGGTTCTTGGTGGTCTCCCCAACATCTCCAGAACCTTAGATGGTCTAAGATAGCTTTGGGGTTCTGACCAAAGCTATGGAATCTATGGAACTCAGATGGGTTCTTGGTGGTGTGTAAAACATCTCCAGAACCTTAGGAGATGGTCTAAGATAGCTTTGGGATTCTAACCAAAGGTATGCAGCCTAGAAAAAGAGTCATGGAAGGAAGGATGGTCAACTAGATGGAACTCAGAAAGGTTCTTGGTGGTCTCCCCAACATCTCCAGAACCTTAAGAGATGGTCTAAGATAGCTTTGGGATTCTAACCAAAGGTATGAAGCCTAGAAAGAGAGTTGTGGAAGGAAGGATGGTCAACTAGATGAAACTCAGACGGGTTCTTGGTGGTCTCCCCAACATCTCCAGAACCTTAGGAGATGGTCTAAGATAGCTTTGAGATTCTGACAAAAGGTATGGAACCTAGAAAGAGAGTCATGGAAGGAAGGATGGTTAACTAGATGGAACTCAGAAAGGTTCTTGGTGGTCTCCCCAACATCTCCAGAATCTTAGATGGTCTAAGATAGCTTTGGGATTCTGACCAAAGGTATGGAACCTAGAAAAAGAGTCATGGAAGGAAGGGTGGTCAACTAGATGGAACTCAGAAAGGTTCTTGGTGGTCTCCCCAACATCTCCAGAATCTTAGGAGGTGGTCTAAGATAGCTTTGGGATTCTGACCAAAGATATGGAGCCTAGAAAGAGAGTCATGGAAGGAAGGATGATCAACTAGATGGAACTCAGACGGGTTCTCGGTGGTCTCCCCAACATCTCCAGAACCTTAGGAGATGGTGGTTCTGACCAAAGCTATGGAAGCTATGGAACTCAGATGGGTTCTCAGTGGTGTGTAAAACATCTCCAGAACCTCAAGATACTATGGACCACAGCTGAGGAGCTCCTGGTGTAGATGAAAGCACACCTTCTGCCCCACCTGCTACTTCTCTTGTTGGGGAGGACGATTAGAGGTGAGAAGGGCTCCCTCATTGAGTGGCAGTTGCACCACATGGGTGTCCTTGACTCACTCGCTTGAGTCACGACCCTCCGCAGTTTGGACTCCTTGGTGAGAGAGATGATTTGAGTGGTGACTTTTGGCAGTTGTAAGGCAGAGGTGTGGGGAAAAGCGTGGGGCAGGGGTTGCGCCGTAAATCCAGTGCGCAACAGTCTGCTCTGCCCATCGCTCAAGGACTGCAGCACCGAGTGACGGCTTGGCATGTGCGGACACACCACATGCCATGGGTTTCTCTGGCATTTCCATTCACCTTGGCTCGAGTGAGCAAAGGATGGAGAGAGATGGAGGGAGGGAGACGGAGGTGTTTGCCGGGTATTGATCCATTGATGATTGATCGTCCCATTGGGTCCATTGTGTATGTTTGGGTTGGGGAGACCGCCGGGGCGCCAATCCGGAAAAATAATAATCACTCGCTGGTTGTTCAGAGCACAAGTCCCAAGAGATCTACTCCAGTTCGGAGAAGCCCTTTGACTTTGCTTTCCTGGCAAGAGTGTGGTGGCGTTATGGTTGCTCAAAAGAGAGAGGGCAAGAGATGCCATCACAAACCCTGTACCACTCAGAATAATAATAGTAATAATAATAATAATAATAATAATAATAATAATAATAATAATAATAATAATAATAATAATTTTGCCAACTGCAAAAGGCCACCCTGCTGAGATCTGCAGCATCATCCGAAAATACATCACAGAGTCCTAGACACTTGGGAAGTGTTTGACTTGTGATTTTGTGATATGAAATCCAGCATATCTGTCTTGTTTACTGTGACACAATAATAATAATAATAATAATAATAATAATAATAATAATAATAATAATATACCTCTTATATCCTAATAATAATAATAATAATAATAATAATAATAATAATAATAATAATAATAATAATAATCTTACACACTTGGGAAGTTTTCGACTTGTGATTTTCTGATATGAAATCCAGCATGTCTATCTTGTTTGCTGTGTCATAATAATAATAATAATAATAATAATAATAATAATAATAATAATAATAATAATAACAACTGCAAAAGGCCACCCTACTGGGATCTGCAGCATCATCCGAAAATACATCACACAGTCCTAGACACTTGGGAAGTGTTCGACTTGTGATTTTGTGATACGAAATCCAGCATGTCTATCTTGTTTGCTGTGTCATACAATAAAATAATAATAATAATAATAAATATAGATTACTTATATCCGAATTAATAATAATAATAATAATAATATAGATTAAATACCAATAATAATAATAATAATAATAATAATAATAATAATAATAATAATAATAATAATAATATTGAACTTCAAAGAATCTGGCAGAAACCAGTGCAGGTGGTCCTGGTGGTGATGGGCACACTGGGTGCCGTGCCAAAAGATCTCAGCCGGCATTTGGAAACAATAGACATTGACAAAATCACGATCTGCCAACTGCAAAAGGCCACCCTACTGGGATCTGCACGCATCATCCGAAAATACATCACACAGTTCTAGACACTTGGAAAGAGTTCGACTTGTGATTTTGTGATATGAAATCCATCATATCTATCTTGTTTGCTGTGTCATAATAAAATAATAATAATAATAATAATAATAATAATAATAATAATAATAATAATAATAATAACAACAACAACAACAACTGCAAAAGGCCACCCTACTGGGATCTGCAGCATCATCCGAAAATACATCACACAGTCCTAGACACTTGGGAAGTGTTCGACTTGTGATTTTGTGATACGAAATCCAGCATATCTATCTTGTTTACTGTGTCATAATGAAATAATAATTGTCTGTATGTATAGGAATGAAAGCTGTGGTCTTGGGAATATAGGGATTACATCCCATGAAACTCAATGACACCACCCGTCTCCAGGAAACCTGGTTCGGATTTCTGTCAGTCAGATATCCCATGGGATTTTGCTGGATGTATCTGCTTAGCTCCCCGTCCGTCCGTCCGTCCATCAGTCCGTTTGTCCGTCGATGATCTGTTCTTCTGTCCGAAACGACGGAGCAATCTGTGTGCATTCGGCTGAGGATAAAGCCGAAAATGATCTCGTTCAATCTGCAGGAAATAAAAGCCACGTGCCTTCCTATTAAACCGTAGCCTCCGGTGGGATTAAATCAAGGGAAATGGAAGGAAGCCAGGAATACCGTCATCCCTGGAGATGGTTGGCTCCTTTAGTGAAGATCCGATGTTTCGGAGCCGCTCGTGAACTTCCAATCAGATGGTGGGGAAAGTGTGCTTCTCCAAACCCGAGCTTGAGAGTTATAGTCCACTGCTTTTGTACCGAACTGGGTGTCTTCTTGTTACGTTGTGGTATGTGGTTGAGAAAATGCAAGTTTTCCAAAAAAATATTATTACTTGTATTTTCTGAACCAACCATTTGGGGGCACCAGAGAGCACTTGCCTATATTTCCAGTGGCATCATAGTCACAGGATCTTGGTTGTAATGAGTAATTCAGGATGTGTCTACACCAGGCCGGGGCAAACTTCGGCCCTCCAGCTGTTTTGCACTTCAACTCCCACAATTCCTAACAATATAATAATAATAATACAAAATAATAATAATATAATAATAATGCAATATAATAGGAATAATAGGAATAATAATAATATCCTAGGCACTTGGAAAGAGCCAAATCCCAGATACTTGGACCTCATGTGCCTGTGTGCTGTGATGTTCTCTACATGTAATGATAATGCAATATAATAATAATAATAATAATAATAATAATAATAATAATAATAATAATAAATAATAATCAAAGAAGAAGAACATGCCCTGGCAGAATATGTCAAGCAAAGTGAAGAACCTGCTTTGATTGAAGTCAAAAATCAGAAACTCCTCAAAGCACAGCAGGCAAAAAACCAGTACAAGAAAACCGCACTACAAACTAGAGCAGAATCAGTACAAGAAAATCGCACTACAAACTAGAGCTGAGAGCTGGCACAACAAAACACTGCATGGAAAGTTCCTTGACAAAATTGAAGGACAAGCTGATAAGGAGAAGACCTGGCTCTGGCTCACGAATGGGACCCTGAAGAAGGAGACAGAAGGCCTGATCCTTGCAGCCCAGGAGCAAGACATCAGGACAAAGGCCATTCAGGCCAAGATCGAAAAATCAGCTGATGACCCAAAATGCAGACTCTGCAAGGAAACCGACGAAACCATTGATCATATCCTCAGCTGCTGTAAGAAAATTGCACAGACAGACTACAAACAGAGGCACAACCATGTGGCCCAAATGATTCACTGGAACTTATGCCTCAAGTCCCACCTCCCAGCAGCAAAGAACTGGTGGGATCACAAACCTGCAAAAGTATTGGAAAATGAGCACGCAAAGATACTGTGGGACTTCCGGATCCAGACTGACAAAGTTCTGGAACACAACACACCAGACATCACAGTTGTGGAAAAGAAAAAGGTTTGGATCATTGATGTCACCATCCCAGGTGAAAAACAACAGGAAAAACTCAGCCGCTCTCGGGACCTCAAGATTGAACTTCAGAGACTATGGCAGAAACCTGTGCAGGTGGTCCCGGTGGTGATGGGCACACTGGGTGCTGTGCCAAAAGATCTCAGCTGGCATTTGGAAACAATAGACATTGACAAAATCACGATCTGCCAACTGCAAAAGGCCACCCTACTGGGATCTGCACGCATCATCCGAAAATACATCACACAGTCCTAGACACTTGTGAAGTGTTCGACTTGTGATTTTGTGATATGCCCAAAGTACGATAGCCTCAGTTGAGTCACCTTGAGACTTCAGGCCTTTTGCCGGACCTATGGCTCTCCAAAGAAAACTCATATCCTCCACCCCATCCTCCAAAAACAACGGTTAGCTCAAAAAGGTGGAACCAATGTCAGATCTCCTCCTTGCCCGGCATGAAAGGACAAAGGCACGGAGCATCGAGATGCTTTTAAGGCGGCTTAATTATTTATGCCCTTTGCGAAAAATAGACCGGGAGATGCGCTTCGGAACAACGCGTCCCTGGGAAGAAACATCATTTGGAGAAGCTCTTAAGAGGTTTTCAATGTCGAGGCTCCCGCCTTGATCCAGACATTGAATTTCCACTGGACACGTTTTAGTGCCCGTGTATGCCTTCAAGTTCTTTTTGTTTGGTTATTATTATGATCGTGATCATGATCCCATATCAACAATTAGAACCATTATTATTCGTTACCATTATCATCCTCCCAAATAAACAAATAAAGCCCTTGCAACCAATTAAAAACGTTATTATTATTATTGTTATTATTATTTGAAACACAACAAGATGGGTCCACAGCAGACACTGCTGGTTGTTGTATTGGATCACACGTCGGACATTATTATTATTATTATTATTATTATTATTATTATTATTATTATTATTAGAAACACAACAAGATGGGTCCACAGCAGACACTGCTGGTTGTTGTATTGGATCACACGTCAGACATTATTATTATTATTATTATTATTATTATTATTATTATTATTATTATTATTATTTGAAACACAACAAGATGGGTCCACAGCAGATACTCTGCTGGTTGTTTTATTATTATTATTATTGTTGTTGTTGTTGTTGTTGTTGTTGTTGTTGTTGTTGTTATTATTATTATTATTATTATTATTATTATTATTATTATTATTATTATTAGGAACAGAACAAGATGGGTCCACAGCAGACACTCTGCTGGTATTATTATTATTATTATTATTATTATTATTATTATTATTATTATTATTATTATTATTATTATTATTATTAGAAACACAACAAGATGGGTCCACAGCAGACACTATGCTGGTTGTTTTTTTATTATTATTATTGTTTTATTATGACACAACGAACAAGATAGATATGCTGGATTTCGTATCACAAAACCACAAGTCGAACACTTCCCAAGTGTCTAGGACTGTGTGGTGTATTTTCGGATGATGCGTGCAGATCCCAGTAAGGTGGCCTTTTGCAGTTGGCAGATCGTAATTTTGTCAATGTCTATTGTTTCCAAATGCTGGCTGAGATCTTTTGGCACGGCTCCCAATGTGCCCATCACCACAGGGACCACCTGCACTGGCTTCTGCCAGAGTCTTTGAAGTTCAATCTTGAGGTCCTGATAGCGGCTGAGTTTTTCTTGTTGTTTTTCATCAATATGACTGTCACCTGGGATGGCGAAATCAATGATCCAAACCTTGTTCTTTTCCACAACTGTGATGTCTGGTGTGTTGTGTTCCAGAACTTTATCAGTCTGGATCCGGAAGTCCCACAGTATCTTTGCGTGCTCATTTTCCAAGACTTTTGCAGGTTTGTGATCCCACCAGTTCTTTGCTGCTGGCAGGTGGTACTTGAGGCACAAGTTCCAATGAATCCTTTGGGCCACATGTTTGTGCCTCTGTTTGTAGTCTGTCTGTGCAATTTTCTTACAGCAGCTGAGGATATGATCCATGGTTTCGTCAGTTTCCTTGCAGAGTCTGCATTTTGGGTCATCAGCTGATTTTTCGATCTTGGCCTGAATTGCCTTTGTCCTGATGTCTTGCTCCTGGGCTGCAAGGATCAGGCCTTCTGTCTCCTTCTTCAGGGTCCCATTTGTGAGCCAGAGCCAGGTCTTCTCCTGATCAGCTTTTCCTTCAATTTTGTCAAGGAACTTTCCATGCAATGTTTTGTTGTGCCAGCTGTCAGCTCTAGTTTGTAGTGCGGTTTTCTTGTACTGGTTTTTTGTCTGCTGTGCTTTGAGGAGTTTATTATTATTATTGGAGGAATGATATTGTTTCATTATGGGATATGTTCTTCATCCAAGGATGCATTTATCCAACTGTTACATGGAAGGGAGGACTTTTCTTTTGCTATTGAAAGCTGTTGAAAGATCAAGCCTTTCAAACCATCCAGTCAGTGCTTAAACCATGTATCTCCCCGAAAATGTCCTGTGATCAAAGCCTGTGAGCGGTGGATTAATGTCACGGATCCAACGTGAGGGTCAAAGCAATGCCTTAAGCCCCTTCCCGATACATCTCCTTACACTAGCATTTTGTGGACGTCTCCGTGGTTAGATCCTCATTAAATTGGCACAATTCAGCATGAGGTCCCTCTCGTTTGAGCCGTCCCAAACCTGGATTACTCGGAGGCGGATGAGAAATATCAATCTTGTGAAACACTGTGATCAAGAAACTTAAGCGTTCGAGCTTTCGGGGTCGTCACTTGGCCTCAGTCCTGGGAGTTGTAGTGTTTAGTAGGCCTTTCCTGTCAAAAGGCACCAAACTACAACTCCCAGTGTGTGTGTATGCATTTATTTATAGTATTTATATTCCACCCTTCCTTCTCACCCCAAAGGGGACTCAGAGCGGATGACAATGCACATGTACATGGCAAACATTCAGTGCCATTAGACATACAACATATATAGACAGTAACATATATTTCTCCTGAGAGGCCATTTAGTACTAAAGGGCAGGGCTAGGGGCGGGGCCTCTTCCCAAGAGCCTGAGACAGGGCTGAGCCTCTATATTTCTCCCGAGAGGCCTTTTAGGACTAAAGGGCGGGGCTAGGGAAGGGGGCGGGGCCTCTTCCCAAGAGCACGAGACAGGGCTGAGCCTCTATATCTCTCCTGAGAGGCCTTTTAGGACTAAAGGGCGGGGCTAGGGAAGGGGGCGGGGCCTCTTCCCAAGAGCACGAGACAGGGCTGAGCCTCTATATCTCTCCTGAGAGGCCTTTTAGGACTAAAGGGTGGGGCTAGGGGTGGGGGCGGAGCCTCTTACAAAAGCGTGAGACAGGGCTGAGCCTCTATATTTCTCCTGAGAGGCCTTTTAGGACTAAAGGGCGGGGCTAGGGGTGGGGGCGGGCCTCCTTCCAAGAGCCCGAGACAGGGCTGAGCCTCTATATGTCTCCTGAGAGGCCTTTTAGGACTAAAGGGTGGGGCTAGGGGTGGGGGCGGGGCCTCTTCCCAAGAGCGCGAGACAGGACTGAGCCTCTATATTTCTCCTGAGAGGCCTTTTAGGACTAAAGGGCGGAGCTAGATGTGGGGGCGGAGCCTCTTCCCAAGAGCATGAGATAGGGCTGAGCCTCTATATACCTCCCCTGAGGCGCTTGTTAGAACACAGGGGCAGGGTATAGAGGTTCAGCCCCGTCAGGCACTTGGGAAGAGGCCCCGCCCCCTCCTCTAGCCCCGCCCCCTGTGTCCTGGCAGGCACCACAGGACAGGGATAGAAGCTCAGCCCTAGCTCAGAGCTCATAACTCCACCCATCCCAGTCCTGGCTGCCCAGTTGTGGCCCCGCCCACCTTCACCTCCCCCTCACAGCCCTGCATCTTGGACTAGGGGAGAGGCTCAGCCCCACCCTCTTGAGCAGGAGCCACACCCACCCGTCTAAACCACGCCCCCTTTCCAGGGGGCACTGAGTCATTTTTTTTTTCTGGCTTACTACCGATTTCTCTTAGCCGAGGGAAGGTGTGAACGGGCTCCTCGGCTCCTCGTCGGTTCTTCCTCTCACCCTCCCTTTCTTCTGTCCTTCTCGCCAGGTGTTGCCGACCAACCCCGAGGAAAGTTGGCAGGTGTACAGTTCTGCCCAGGACAGCGAGGGCCGGTGTATATGTACGGTGGTGGCCCCTCAGCAGACGATGTGCTCACGTGATGCCAGGACAAAGCAACTGCGGCAGCTATTAGAAAAGGTGAGTGCAATTCCCCCAGTTTCACCAGTTTGGGGGTTGAAGGAGGAGGGTGGCTGCTATTGAAAAGGTGGTAGACACCCTGGGTTTTCTGAGAAGCCCACGTCCCAAGGTCTAAGGAAAAATGGGAGGGGCACCATACTCTTTGGACTCTTCCTTTTGGACCTCAATCCAAGAGGAAGCATTTCAAGTCATTCAAATTGGAGAAGACTGGCAGGAAAGCCGGGAAGTCACCAAGGACGGGACCTTTGGAGAACCTCAATAGGCCTACTCCACATCCTGGACTGATTCCATAAATAGGTTCCTTCATTCTAGTCGTATTATTCGTTATTCCATTCCCTGAGCCCTGTTCCTTCCATGGGTTGTCCACTATAGATAGCTCATCCACACTAGTCTCCAATTCTGGTTCCTGGGTCTTCTTCCTTCAGTAGGCTTTCCATCATGGATATGTCCTTCATTGTCTTCTTTAATGGAGCTATTCCACTTCCTGGATCCTATTCCTTCAATGGGTTGTCCATCATGGAGAACATCTTCATTCTAGAATTCAATCGAGCTATTCCACTTCCTGGACCCTATTCCTTCAATGGGTTGTCCATCATGGAGAACACCTTCATTCTAGAATTCAATGGAGCTATTCCACTTCCTGGACCCTATTCCTTCAATGGGTTGTCCATCATGGAGAACATCTTCATTCTAGAATTCAATGGAGCTATTCCACTTCCTGGACCCTATTCCTTCAATGGGTTGTCCATCATGGAGAACATCTTCATTCTAGAATTCAATGGAGCTATTCCACTTCCTGGACCCTATTCCTTCAATGGGTTGTCCATCATGGAGAACATCTTCATTCTAGAATTCAATGGAGCTATTACACTTCCAGGACCTTATTCCTTCAATGGGTTGTCCATCATGGAGAACATCTTCATTCTAGAATTCAATGGAGCTATTCCACTTCCTGGACCCTATTCCTTCAATGGGTTGTCCATCATGGAGAACATCTTCATTCTAGAATTCAATGGAGCTATTCCTCTTCCTGGACCCTATTCCTTCAATGGGTTGTCCATCATGGAGAGCATCTTCATTCTAGAATTCAGTGGAGCTATTGCACTACTTGGACCTTATTCCTTCAATGGGTTGTCCATCATGGAGAACATCTTCATTCTGTAATTCAATGGAGCTATTCCACTTCCTGGACCCAATTCTTTCAATGGGTTGTCCATCATGGATAACTTCTTCATTCTAGTCTTCAATGGAGCTATCTCAGTTCCAGTTCAGTTCCAGTTCATCCAGTTCATTCCAGTTCATTGACCACCATGGGTTCATCTCCCCTTCCTCAACTTTCAAGATGAGTAATACAGTGTTTTCATTGGCTACTAATTTGGGAGGTGGGTTTGCAGAGCTAAAGAGGAGAAACATGAGAGAGGAACATCTCACAAATACTGATTTTTCTCCCTTTTTTTACTTCCACTGTTATGATTTTTGATGTATTTGAAAAGCTCAATTTCTTCTGAGAAATGAACACTTTGCTTTGGCAGGCATCAATTATGCGATATGCACGATCCTTGACTGAATACTCGATATCATTACATGTCTGCCACAGAAAAATAAAACATTTCACATCTTGTCATCAAGATGTCACCGATGCAAAATATCTAGATTGTATCTTCTGCTCGGATTCGCGTATAAGACTTATTCGTTTCAACTCACTGGAAAGGGTTGAAAACTATGAGATGAAAAAGTATTTTAGCAAATTCAGGGAAGTTGACCCTATAGTTGCCCTAGCGAGGCCTAGAGATTCCTATAATTGTGTTCTTCCAGTTGAAGTTGACCATAAAGTCATACTGGTGAGCCTAGAACTTACTGGAGAGGTGTTCTTACAGCTGAAATTGACCATGTAGTTGCCCTAGAGAACCTAGAGATTCTTGGAGAGGAGTTCTTCCAGTTGAAGTTGACCATGTAATTGCCCTAGAAAACCTAGAGATTCCTAGAGAGGCGTTCTTCCAGCTGAAGTTGACCACATAGTTGCTCTAGAGAACCTAGAGATTCCTAGAGAGGTGTTCTTCCAGTTGAAGTTGACCACAAAGTCATACTGGAGACGTGTTCTTCCAGCTGAAATGGACCATGTAGTGGTCCTAATGAACCTAGAGAGTCCTAGAGAGGTATTCTTCCAGTTGAAGATAACAATATAGTTGCCCTAGAGAACCTAGAGATTCCCAGAGAGATATTCTTCCAGTTGAACTTGACCTCAAAGTCATACTTGGAGAGGTGTTCTTCCAGCTGAAGTTGACCATATAGTTGACCTAGAGAACCTAGAGATTCCCAGAGAGGTATTCTTACAGCTGAAGATGACCTCAAAGTCATACTTGGAGAGGTGTTCTTCTAGCTGAAGTTGACCATAAAGTTGCCCTGGAGAACCTAGAAATTCCTAGAAAGGTGTTCTTCCAGTTGAAGTTGACCACATAGTTGCCCTAGAGGACCATACCCCTGGAGAGGTGCTCTTCCAGTGGAAGTTGACCACAAAGTCATACTGGAGAGGTGTTCTTCTGGCTGAAGTTGACTATATAGTTGCCCTAGAGGACCTAGAGATGCCTAGAGAGGTATTCTTCCAGTTGAAGTTGACATATAGTTGCCCTAGAGAACCTAGAAATTCCTAGAGAGGTATTTCTCCAGCTGAAGTTGACTATATAGTTGCCCTAGAGAACCTAGAGATGCCTAGAGAGGTGTTCTACTAGCTGGATTTGAAGGACCTAGAGATTCCTACATCTACATGAGTTAGGCATGGACACCCCACTCAGAAAATATATCTATGTGATTTGAAGTTGCCTGTTGACTCATGTATTTCACAGGGTTTTTCTTCGGTAAGGAATATCACCCACAACACTGGTGTTCCTTGGGGGTCTCCCACCCAAGTATTAACTAGACCCAGCCCTTGCTTAGCTTCCAAGATTGCATAGGATTGGTTGACGCCAGGATTGTTAGGTTCTATTCAGAAAGTGGGGCGGGTGATGGATGCGTTGATCCCCGAGGCAGGTTCATGATACTTTCGTGGTGACAGTTTTTCGTCGCTGACGTTCCTGCCTCGCACACCGACAATCAATGACTGTCATCTGCCAGTGACAACGTGATAATTCATTGCTGAGCAGAAACATCCTTCTTAGTCAAAAGATACTCTTGAGTGGTTATGAAGGAGCTTTTTCCTCTCAAGAAGGAGAGCCATGGACACCATGGCTGGTATCTAAGCTACTTAGCTCTGTTACTACCTTAGTTATGGAGCTAAGTAACTTCTCCTGCCTTGTCCTTCACCTTCGACTTACCCAGAAGCATTGGAATCTACTGATCAGGATCCAACAGATAGATATTTCCTTCACACTGGTGATCTTCTTTGTGTCAGTCAGAATCAGGATCCCAGTCACAACTCTTAACTTATCAGGAAGCAACCACCATGAGCCTTCCGTCTCAATGTTCTCCTCCATTAGGCCACTCAGCGACTACAAATGAGACTTCATAGCTGTTTTATCTGCCGATCCCAGCGGCTATATATATCTATTTACACAGCTATTTACAAAGAAAACAACCGGAGCTGCTGGCACACATGTCGCTCTGGCAGAGAGATATTATTATTATTATTATTATTATTATTATTATTATTATTATTATTATTATTATTAATGGCGACTCACTAAAGCCCTTATCAGCAAAATAAGACACATCCCACATTCCAATGTCTGTGACATGTCTTCCTTCTACGTGCAAAACGGAAGTCTTGATGCTTTGCCCTTCTAGCAATAAATCAAGGCTCTATGCAATTAACCACTTAAACACTGGAATGCTTACATACATACACTTTAACAATGAGTGAATATTTCACACACTACAAAAACCATGACACCTACCATTGACCAGCGATGATCCCTGGACAACCCAACTGAATGGTCCATAGAGATGGTCCATTGACCAGTGATGATCCCTGGACAATCCAACTGAATGGTCCATATGGATGGTCCATTGACCAGTAATGATCCCTTGACAACCCAACTGAATGGTCCATAGGGATGGTCCATTGGCCAGTGATGATCCCTGGACAACCCAACTGAATGGTCCATAGGGATGGTCCATTGGCCAGTGATGATCCCTGGACAACCCAACTGAATGGTCCATAGGGATGGTCTATTGACCAGTGATGATCCCTGGACAACCCAACTGAATGGTCCATAGGATGGTCCATTGGCCAGTGATGGTCCCTTGACAACCCAACTGAATGGTCCATAGGGATGGTCCATTGAGCAGTGATGATCCTTGGACAACCCAACTGAATGGTCCATAGGGATGGTCCATTGAGCAGTGATGATCCCTGGACAACCCAACTGAATTGTGGTTGTGGTTACTCCCATTGTCTCCATGGTCATTTTGACCTTCTCATTGTCCTTCTCTGCCTCCCCAATCCCACCTCGCTCTTTGCACAGGTACAAAACATGTCCCAGTCCATAGAGGTGTTGGACCGGAGGACCCAACGGGATCTACAGTATGTCGAGAAAATGGAAAACCAGATGAGAGGGTTGGAAACCAAGTTCAAGCAGGTGGAAGAGAGCCACAAACAACATCTGGCAAGGCAGTTCAAGGTGAGTCCATGATCTGGTAAAAACTCTACTGAGTCTTCCATCTTCTCCAACTTAGGACAGATGGAAGAAACATTCCTTGGTGTGAGGGACAACCCCAAAATCTAAGTTTCCCAGATTGTAGCGGGGTGTAATAGGATGGCATCACCAGGTCCCTTGTTTCAAAGATGGAGGAGCAAGCCATTCATGTCATCCTATGACACCCTGATCTTCTGCATCACTTGAGTCAACTGATTGGTTATAAGGTGGGTTTCGGGGTCATTTATGGTCATGACCATAGTCCCATGATTATAAATAAGACTAGAAAATGGTTAGGTGGTCCTAAGACTACCTTAGGACATTATAATTGAGTAAGAGGAAGCCATCTATGGTCTCACCTCAAGGTCTCCATAGTGGTTCTCAAGCTTTTAGTCCTTCAGGTGATGCTGAGCTTTATCTTCCAGAATCCCTCAAATGTCACCTCACTGGGAGTTGAGTCCAAGCCAACTGGGAAGTCCAGTGGTTGAGAACCACTGGCTGGGGCTCCTGGGAGTTGAGTCCAAGCCAACTGGGAAGTCCAATAGTTGAGAACCACCTTAGTGATTCTTCTTCAGTAGGGAGATGGTGTAGGGTCTTCCCAGTTAGAGGTTGAAACAGGTCAGTCAACTAGAAAAGACCTGGATTGGGTTTGGAGGAGCCGAGAATAGGAAGTTCTCAACCTGTGGATCCCCAGATGTGTTGGCCTTCAACTCCCAGAAGTCCAGCTGGTAAACTGGCTAGGATTTCTGGAAGTTGTAGGCCAAAGCACAGGTTGAGAACCAAATATTATATGGTTTGGAAGAGTTTGTACTGAAACTGATGTACGATATCATTTATTCAACTACCATACATGGACGACTTCAACCTGAAGTCACCATAGAACCATGTTGGATGATCTGGAAAATCCCCAGAGGAATATCTTCTCTTGGAATGTTCTAGGTCCACCAAGATGATGACCCTGTGGTCATTTTTAGCAGAAGCTTCTGGGAGGTCTAGTCAATCCATAGAGAGGACCTATTTCGTTGGGCATGGACAGGTGAAAGGTGCAGGTCCTGTGAGATGTCCTACTTGGGGTTCCTTTTCGATTCGAACAGAACTTGGAAACATGACTCTTGCTCATTGAGGTCTAGAGGGCGATTGTGAAATAACTATTCCAGAATCACTGGTTAACTGTGCACTTTCCAGGCGGTATGGCCATGTTCCAGAAGCATTCTCTCCTGACGTTTCACCCACATCTATGGCAGGCATCCTCAGAGGCTGTGAAGTTTGTTGGAAACTAGGCAAGTGGGCTTTCTAGATCTGTGGAATAATGTCCAGGGTGGGAGAAAGAACTCTTGTCTGTTTGATGCAAGTGTGGACATTGCAATCGGCCAGCTTGATTAGCATTGAATAGCTTTGCAGCTTCAAAGCCTGGCTGCTTCCTGCCTGGGGGGAATCCTTTGTTGGGAAATGTTAACTGGCCCTGATTGTGAAATGTCCAGGGTGGGAGAAAGAACTCTTTGTCTGTTTGAGGCAAAGGTGAAAGATGCATTTGGCCAGCTTGATTAGCATTGAATAGCTTAGCAGCTTCAAAGCCTGGCTGCTTCCTGCCTGGGGGAATCCTTTGTTGGGAAATGTTAGCTGGGCCTGATTGTGAAATGTCCAGAGTGGGAGTAAGAATTCTTGTCTGTTTGAGGCAAGGGTGAATGTTCCAGTTGGCCAGCTCGATTAGCATTGAATAGCCTTGTGTGTTCAAAGCCCAGCTGCTTCCTGCCTGGGGGAATCCTTTGTTGGGAAATGTTAGCTGGCCCTGATTGTGAAACGTCCAGGGTGGGAGAAAGAACTCTTTGTCTGTTTGAGGCAAGGGTGAATGTTGCATTTGGCCAGCTTGATTAGCATTGAATAGCTTCGCAGCTTCAAAGCCTGGCTGCTTCCTGCCTGGGGGAATCCTTTGTTGGGAGGTGTTAGCTGGCCCTGATTGTGAAATGTCTGTTTGAGGCAAATGTGAATGTTGCAATTCACAAGACAAAGAGTTCTTTCTAGACATCGTTCCACAGATATATAAACTCCACTTGCCTAGTTGTGAACAGACCTCACAACCTCTGAGGATGCCTGCCACAGATGTGGGCGAAACGTTAGGAGATAATGCTTCTGGAACATGGCCAGATGGCCCGGGAAACTCGCCGCAACCCAAAGTTTGATCCTATTGTTTTTTTAATTATTATTATTATTATTTATGAGAAACAATTAGCAAATGTTGATTAGCTACTGTCTTGTCTGAAGGCAGGTTAGTGAGCCGGCTCTTCAACAGTGTCTCATTTTCTTGCTTGCAGGGCTAACTTTAAAGAAATTTTTACAATGTCGCACTGGCTGAAGAAGCAATTCATCCCCCCCAGAGTTGTAACCCTGAGAAACACAAAAAAAAAATACAAAAAAATATATATACGAGGGCAGAAAGCTTTCCCACCGCCATCTTTGATTTCTCTCCTCTTTTCTTCTTTTTCTTTTGTGTTTCTTTTTGTTCTTTTCTCGCTCTTCCTTTGCATGTTCCAATGTAGAGACGCATTCCACCACCGTTGCATTTTATTACTCTTACGATCATCATCGTCATGATTAATTTATGGAAAAGACAAAAAAAAAATTCAAAAGAATTTGTGTATGTGACCGAAGCATGTAACCTTCAGATGTTGCATTCTAAAAACGAAAAAAAAAATATTCTAAATAAAGGCCTTTTTCCCAAATAAGACGGTGTTCTTCAGACTGTTTCATAATAGATAATATGTTGGTTTATTCTCACCGCAACGTGTTGTCGAAGGCTTTTCATGGCCGGAATCACCGGGTTGCTGTGCGGTTTCCGGGCTGTCCGGCCCTGTCCCAGAAGCATTCTCTCCTGACGTTTCGCCCACCACTATGGCAGGCATCCTCAGAGTTTGTGAGGTCTGTTGGAAACGAGGCAAGTGGGGTTTATATATATATATATATCTGTGGAATAATGTCCAGCGTGGGAGAAAGAATTCTTGTCTGTTGGAGGCAAGTGTGAATGTTGCAATTAGCACTGAATAGCCTTGCAGCTTCAAAGCCTGGCTGCTTCCAATAACAATAATAATAATAATAATAATAATAATAATAATAATAATAATAATAATAACTTTATTTTTATACCCCGCCCCATCTCCCCGAAGGGACTCGGGGCGGCTTACATGGGGCCTTGCCCAATAACCTACCTGGGGGATTCTTTTTTTGGGAGGTGTTAGCTGGCCCTGGTTGTTTCTTGTCTAGAATCCCCCCGTTTTCTGAGTATCGTTCTTCATTTATTGTCATGATTTTAGAGTTTTTAAATACTGGTAGGCAAATCATGTTCACATTGAATAGCCTTTCAGCTTCAAAGCCTGGCTGCTTCCTACCTGGGGGAATCTTTTGTTAGGAGGTGTTAGCTGGCCCTGGTTGTTTCTTGTCTAGAATTCCCCTATTTTCTGAGTGTCGTTCTTCATTTATTGTCATGATTTTAGAGTTTTTAAATACTGATAGGCAGATTATGTTCATTTTCGGTCTAACAACCACCGGACTACACAGAGAAATCCACAAGCTTGTGGACAATTTCTACAGAAAGGAGGAAACCATGAAAATGAACAAACTCTGGCTCCTGGTATTTTAAAAACCCCAAAATCAGGACTGTAAATAAACGTAAACACTCAGAAAACAGGGGAATTCAAGGCATGAAACAATCAGGGCCAGCTAAAACCTCCCAACAAAGGATTCCCCCAGGTAGGAAGCAGGCATGCTTTGAAGCTGCGAGGCAAGTGTGAATAATGTTGCAATTAGCATTGAATAGCCTTGCAGCTTCAAAGCCTGGCTGCTTCCTACCTGGGGGAATCCTTTGTTGGAAGGTGTTAGCTGGCCCTGATTGTTTCTCATCGGGAATTCCCCTGTTTTTGAGTGTTGGATCTTTATTCACTGTCCTGATTTTAGAGTTTTTAAAATACTGGGAGCCAGATTTCGTATATGTTTAATACAGGCAGCCTGATAAAGACCAATATTCAAAAACAGGGCAATTCAAGTCGAGAAACAATCAGAGCCAGCTAACTGCCTCCCAACAATCAGGGCCAACAAAGGATTCCCCCAGACAAGGAAAAAAAAAGCCAGGCTTTGAAGCTGCAAGGCCATTCAATGATAATGGTAACAGAGTGGAGGCTAATCTAGTTTCCCTCAGGAGGGAGCTCCTGATTTCACAATCAGGGCCAGCTAACATTTCCCAGCAAAGGATTTCCCCCAGGCAGGAAGCAGCCAGGCTTTGAAGCTGCAAGGCTATTCAATCAAGCTGGCCAATTGCAATATTACACTTGCCTCCAACAGACAAGAGTTGATTTTTTTTCTCCCACCCTGGACATTATTCCACAGAAATAGATAGATAGATAGATAGATAGATAGATAGATAGATAGATAGATATAGATATATAGATATAGATGATATAGATATATATATAGATGATATAGATATAGATGATATAGATATATATAAAAACCCCACTTGCCTAGTTTCCAACAGACCTCACAACCTCTGAGGATGCCTGCCATAGATGTGGGCGAAACGTCAGGAGAGAGTGCTTCCGGAACATGGCCAGACAGCCCGGAAAACTCGCCGCAACCCAAAGAAAGAAACCTTTCCTCGATAAGATTAATAATAATTAGGTCGTGGGTGCCCCCCCCCCTTTAAAAAAGCCGACCCGGTCCCAGCGTCAGTCAGGGGGAAAAAGCGAGAGAGGGAGATGTTGAACTCCGAGCACTGAAACCAAGCTTATTTTAACCTTGCAGGCGATAAAAGCGAAAATGGAGGAGCTTAGGCCCTTGATCCCAGTGCTGGAGGAGTACAAAGCCGATGCCAAATTGGTTTTGCAGTTTAAAGAGGAAGTCCAGAATCTGACGTCAGTTCTAAACGAACTCCAGGAGGAGATTGGCGCCTTTGACTACGAGGAGCTACAGAACAGAGTGTCAAATCTTGAAGAGAGGCTGCGGGCGTGCATGCAAAAATTAGGTAGGCTTGCACACCTGAAGGGAGGAGACGCCCCGCCGGCATCCCCCAAACCCAACCCCCCGGGAGGGATAAAGTGGGGCGTCCGCACTCCGGGGTCCCCTCGGTGGATCCCCAAGGGCCAGGCGCTGCCGTTGGGAGCTCAGCTGGAACCAACCGAGGTCCAAAATAATGTGGTTTCAATGCCCGGGGTTTCACCAAAGGTCTTGAACACATGTATAAGACTAGCACTCATGTATAAGACTAGTCATGTCCGTTGGAAACACAACCTTGTTATACACTCATGTATAAGTCTAGTCAGGTCCGTTGGAAATAATCAACCCCAAAAACCTGGGTGGACTTATCCCGGGGTTTCGCCAAAGGTCTTGAACACAACTCTGTGATACACTCATGTATAAGACTAGTCATGTCCGTTGGAAACACGACCCTGTTATACACTCATATATAAGTCTAGTCAGGTCCGTTGGAAATTATCAACCCCAAAAACCTGGGTGGACTTGAACACATGTATAAGACTAGTCATGTCTGTTGGAAACACAACCTTGTTATACACTCATGTATAAGTCTAGTCAGGTCCGTTGGAAATAATCAACCCCAAAAACATGGGTGGACTTATCCCAGGGTTTCACCAAAGGTCTTGAACACGACCTTGTTATACACTCATGTATAAGACTAGTCATGTCCGTTGGAAACACGACCTTGTGATACACTCATGTATAAGTGTAGTCAGGTCCATTGGAAATTATCAACCCCAAAAACCTGGGTGAACTTATCCCGGGGTTTCACCAAAGGTCTTGAACACATGTATAAGACTAGTCATGTCCGTTGGAAACACGACCCTGTTATACACTCATGTATAAGTCTAGTCAGGTCCGTTGGAAATAATCAATCCCAAAAACCTGGGTGGACTTATCACAGGGTTTCACCAAAGGTCTTGAACACATGTATAAGACTAGTCATGTCCTTTGGAAATACGACCTTGTTATACACTCATGTATAAGTCTAGTCAGGTCCATTGGAAATTATCAACCCCAAAAACCTGGGTGAACTTATCCCGGGGTTTCACCAAAGGTCTTGAACACATGTATAAGACTAGTCATGTCCGTTGGAAACACGACCCTGTTATACACTCATGTATAAGTCTAGTCAGGTCCGTTGGAAATAATCAATCCCAAAAACCTGGGTGGACCTATCCCGGGGTTTCACCAAAGGTCTTGAACACATGTATAAGACTAGTCATGTCCTTTGGAAATACGACCTTGTTATACACTCATGTATAAGTCTAGTCAGGTCCGTTGGAAATAATCAATCCCAAAAACCTGGGTGGACTTATCCCGGGGTTTCACCAAAGGTCTTGAACACATGTATAAGACTAGTCATGTCCTTTGGAAATACGACCTTGTTATACACTCATGTATAAGTCTAGTCATGTCCATTGGAAATTATCAACCCCAAAAACCTGGGTGGACTTATCCCGGGGTTTCAGCAAAGGTCTTGAACACAACCCTGTTATACACTCATGTATAAGACTAGTCATGTCCGTTGGAAACACGACCTTGTTATACACTCATGTATAAGTCTAGACATGTCCAGAATTGCAACTCAATCATATCTATAGAAGGCCTCACGTTGACCACTCCCATTGTCAATCTCAAAACTTGATAAGTCAACACTTATGGAGGCCCCGTTGGTTAGAGTTGGGTTGTGACCAAAGTCCCTTATAGTTGGGTGTATGGTAAAAATATAAGAGAATATGTCTTCTCCAAGCAGTTGGAGACCTATCATCCATTAGGTTCTCCCAACTACAGGAACACTACTCAGACCTACACCAGAAAGCATGGCCAGAATCCATAATATCCTCCAACTTCTCAGCTTGTTGATGGGTTGGTTCCAGTTTGGTTGGCTCCTGAGATGTTGCCCATTCTCACCCCACTTCTCCGGACCCTTTGGAAGCATCTCAAAGCCATCTGAGATATGGTAGTGTCCATGGATAGGTGTGTATGTGTGTCCCTACAAGTGTTTGGCCAACAAGCGGGATGGAGGAGAGGGAAGAAGCTCCACCAAACATGAACAAACCTTTGGGAACACCAACCATGTTCTTCTCTCCATGGTCAATGTTTCTAAAGCCAACAGGTGAGGAAAGGGATCTCCAATCAGAACCAATCAGAACCATCTAAAATGATCCACCATTCAAGGGACACCAGAACACCTTGGATTGAATCCTGGGGGGAAATGGATGGTGTGTAATTTGTCCGTAAATTATTACGTTCAACCCATTGAATGGAAAAAGATGAAGGCCTGAATCCAATTGGCCAAGTAGAGTAGATCGGCCTAATCCATTACTGGATGTTGGGTCAACACATAAATAAACAGATTCCATTGATCGACCTAGATGGGACCTGTTACATTAGCTGGATTGGTGAATTCATCTAATGATAACAACAACAACAACAACAACAACAACTTTATTCTTATATCCTGCCCCATCTCCCCAGAGGGATTTGGGGTAGCTCACATGGGGACCAAGCCCAAAATACAGCATAAAATACAACAGCAAAATACAACAACAGTATTACTACTATTACTACTATTGGGTTGCTGTGAGTCTATCGGGCTGTATGGCCATGTTCCAGAAGTTTTTTTTTGAGAGAAGGCTTCTGGAACATGGCCATTCAGCACGGAAAACTCTCAGCAACCCAAAGGGATGAATACTTAGAAAGGACCCTAAGGGTCATTCTGTCTCAAGTTCCATAGATGCAGTGGATCGTCAACCAATTTCCATTGACACGCCTCCAACCAAGGAGTTGCTCACCGCCTTTCCAGAAAATGAATTCCACTCTCCAGTAGATACAATAACGGGTGGCAATTGTCTCTAGGTTCAGCACCTTGGATAGCTCCTTTAGAGTTGATAATGGGTGGCAATTGTCTATAGGTTTGGCACCTTGAATAGCTCCTTTAGTTGATAATGGATGGCAATTGTCTATAGGTTCAGCAAGTTGGATAGCTCCTTTAGAGTCGAGAATGGATGGCAATTGTCTATAGGTTCAGCAAGTTGGATAGCTCCTTTCAGAGTCTAGAATGGATGATGATTGTCTATAGGTACAGCTTGGATAGCTCCTTTAGAGTCTAGAATGGATGGCAATTGTCTATAGGTACAGCAAGTTGGATAGCTCCTTTAGAGTCGAGAATGGATGGCAATTGTCTATAGGTTCAGCACCTTGGATAGCTCCTTTCAGAGTCTAGAATGGATGATGATTGTCTATAGGTACAGCTTGGATAGCTCCTTTAGAGTCTAGAATGGATGGCAATTGTCTATAGGTACAGCTTGGATAGCTCCTTTAGAATCGATAATGGATGGCAATTGTTTATAGCTCCGGCACCTTGGATAGGTCCTTTCAGAGTCTACAATGGATGACGGTTATCTATATGCTCAGCACCTTGGATAGCTCCTTTAGAGTCGCTAACGGATGGCAATTGCCTATAGGTTCAGCACCTTGGATAGTTCCTTTAGAACCGAGAACGCGTGACAATTGTCTATAGGTTCAGCACCTTGGATAGCTCCTTTAGAGTTGAAAACACGTGACACCTGTCTATAGGTTCAGCACCTTGGATAGATCCTTTAGAGTTGAAAACACGTGACACCTGTCTATAGGTTCAGCACCTTGGATAGCTCCTTTAGAGTCGAGAACATATGCCAATTGTCTATAGGTTCAGCACCTTGGATAGCTCCTTTAGAGTTGAAAACACGTGACAATTGTCTATAGGTTCAGCACCTTGGGTAGCTTTTTTAGAGTCAATAATGGATGGCAATTGTCTATAGGTTCAGCACCTTGGATAGCTCCTTTAAAGTCGAGAATAGCACCCACAATGGATGACAGTTGTCCCGCCAAATCCATGGGTTCAACCATCTAAATATTCCCCCCAAAATTCCATAAAGTCCTGGACTTCAGCATCCATGGATCTTTGGATTATAGATACTGGTGGTCTGCTATAACTGGGCCACGGAGAAGTCACTTTTGGGAGCCAAAGACACAAGCTGAACTGAAGGAGCTGCCAGGCAATTCCTCCGAAAACAGGCTGTCTGCTGTCAACAACCCTTGTTGGTTCCTTGGCACCGTGGGCGATCCAGCTGTTGTCAGGAGAGCTTCCTCTCCGAAGGGCATTATCACCATGCCGGCTCTCTCATTAAGCGGGAGGGAAGACGCCCAAAGCATCTGACGCTTCCCCGGTTCAATTAGCTTTAATTAGAATCACAGAACGAGGGATGAAAAGGAGACCGGGCACACGGCGAGGGATGGCACAGCGAGGAAGGCAACGCGGCCAAACGCCGACATCAATCACAAAACGCTTCTTAGGAGGCACCCAACCCAACAAAGGATTTCCATGGCCACCTTATTATTATTATTAGTAGTAGTAGTAGTAGTAGTAGTAGTAGTATTAGTATTATTATTATTTCCGCTGCTAAGAATAGGCAAGTGTTTGCACATTATTCTTATTCTTGCTGCTAAAGGTAGCTGAGTGTTTGCCTAACATTATTATTATTATTATTATTATTATTATTATTATTATTATTAACTTTGGTGCTTATCTGTGACCATTTACAAAGCTAAAGTAGCTGAGTGTTTGCCTAACATTATTATTAATGTTGAACACGCTGCGCCACTGGGGGCTATAATAATAATAATAATAATAATAATAATAATAATAATAATAATAATAATAATAATGTGGCCATGGAAATCTTTTAAATAAATTATTATTATTATTATTATTATTATTATTATTATTATTATTATAGCCCCCAGTGGCGCAGCGTGTTAAAGCGCTGAGCTGCTGAACTTGTGGACCAAAAGGTCGCAGGTTCGAATCTGGAGAGTGGAGAGAGCACTTGCTGTTAGCCCCAGCTTCTGCCAACCTAGCATGCAAATGTGAGTAGATGAATAGGTACCGCTCCGGCGGGAAGGTAACGGTGCTCCATGCAGTCATGCCAACAGCCACATGACCTTGGAGGTGTCTACGGATAACGCCGGCTCTCTGGCTTAGAAATGGAGATGAGCACCAACCCCCAGAGTCGGACACGACTGGACCTAATGTCAGGGGGAAACCTTTACCGTTATTATTGCATTCCCTTCTTTTGCAGCCTGCGGGAAACTGACAGCCATCGGCGACCCGATTACAGTGAAGACGTCCGGATCGAGATTCGGTTCCTGGATGACAGACCCGGTGGCTCCGGAAGGTGAAAACAAGGTAAGATGATGAAATCCAGACTCCATCCATTGTTGTGATTCTTTTCCAACAAGGGACTAACATGCCCATCAGATCTGGTTAATAATACAGTCGAGTCTCGCTTGTCCATCATAAACTGGCGGGCAGAGTGACGGATAAGCGAAACTGACGGATAACAGGGTGGGTGCTCGCTCACTCGCCCACCCTCCCTCGCTCACTTACCAGGCCGGGTCCCAGCAATAGTGGCACCGGGACCTGGTGAATGAGTGAGTGAGTGAGTGAGTGAGCGAGCGAGGGAGGGCCTTTGCTGCCCTCCTTCACTCGCCCGCCCTCCGTCCCTCGTTCACTCACCCGGCTGGGTTCCGGCAGCACCGGAACCTGGCGGAGTGAGTGAGTGAGAGAGAGAGTGAACGAAGGAGGGCCTTTGCCGCTGTCCTTCACTCGCCCGCCCTCCGTCCCTCTCTCACTCACTCGGCTGGATTCCGGCAGCACCGGGACTTGGTGGGGTGAGTGAATGAGTGAGAGAGCAAGCACGGGAGGGCCTTTACTGCCCTCCTTCACTCGCCTGCCCTCCATCCCTCGCTCACTCACTCAGCTGGGTTCCGGCAGCACAGGGACTTGGTGGGGTGAGTGAGTGAGTGAGTGAGAGAGAGTGAGCAAGGGAGGGCCTTTGCCGCCCTCCTTCACTCGCCCGCCCTCTGTCCCTTGCTCACTCACTCGGCTGGGTTCCGGCAACACAGGGACTTGGCGAGGTGAGTGAGTGAGAGAGAGCAAGGGAGGGCCTTTGCCGCCCTCCTTCACTCGCCCACCCTCCATCCCTTGCTCACTCACTTGGCTGGATTCCGGCAGCACCGGGACTTGGCACGGTGAGTGAGAGTGTGAGCGAGGGAGGGCCTTTGCCGCCCTCCTTCACTCGCCCACCCTCTGTCCTTCATTCACTCGCTGGGTTCCGGCAGCACCGGGACCCAGCAGGGTTTGTGAGGGAGAGAGGGAGAGAGTTAGTGAGGGATGACATTTGCCATCGGATAATACAGAGTATCGGATTAGCGGAAGTCGGATAAGCGGGACTCTACTGTATTACTAATTTAACATTTACCTGATCTAATGATTAATATAAGTTGTACGCTTAAGGATTACATTAAGCTTAAGGATTACATTAGTCAGTAATTTTCCATTGTTAGATTAGCCTTCTGCGCATGCCTGTAAAATGCTATACTTCCGCAACAACCAAAGTAGAATAGAGTGGGACTATGACTTCCTTTGGTCTAGAAATTATGTTATTATTGATGCAGAATAGAATTGCATTGGCTTTTTCAGCTGGTTCCTTTAAAAATAGTCAGAGTCTTTTGTGTAGATGGGGGAGTCATAGCTCCACTCTATTTCGCTTTTTTAGTTACCGTAGTTCCTTTAAAAAGCCATTACCTTCTTCCTATTTTTCTCCCCAAAAGAAGCAATCATTTTTGGTCCTATCCTACCGTTCTAGTTTCTATGGAAGTGAGAGTTCTCTGGTGTATATATACAATGATTTTCATCTAAAATGCCGAGGCTGCCTTATTGTGCTGCCTTCCACCCCAGGCGCTCTTTCCTCATCTTCTTTTAACACAATTCCAACGTGATAATCAAATGGGGGGATTCTTGTCATCTCGGTCCCAACCCAAAGCCGGCGGGACGAGGAGGCGAGTGGGGCGCGTTAGGTAGGAGATTACCGAAAGGAAGCTGCCGTGTTTTGTTCCCCTCCAAAAGGCAGAGAAGAAGGGAGCGGGGCATTCACCAAGCGACAAATTCTTTGCAATTTTGTCATTTCTGAAGCTCTCGCTGAGCACTGTGGCCTCCATTGATGCAAGAGGCAGAGCTAGTCTGATTTGTAAAGATTTAAAGCTGGAGAGGTGGGGTTATTAAGAGTAGGACGTAACAACCATTGTGATATTTGACATTATTAAGCATGGAAAGTAACAATCATTGCGATACTTGGGGTTATTAAAAGTAGAACGTAACAGTCATTGCGATATTTGGGGTTATTAAGAGTAGAATGTAGCGACCATTGCGATATTTGGGGTTATTAAGAGTAGAATATAACAACCATTGTGATATTTGGAGTTATTAAGCATGGAAAGTAACAATCATTGCGATACTTGGGGTTATTAAGAGTAGAACGTAACAACCATTGTGATATTTGACGTTATCAAGCATAGAAAGTATCAACCATTGCAATACTTGGGGTTATTAAGAGTAGAATATAACAACCATTGTGATATTTGGAGTTATTAAGCATGGAAAGTAACAATCATTGCGATACTTGGGGTTATTAAGAGTAGAACGTAACAGTCATTGCGATATTTGGGGTAATCAAGAGTAGAATGTAACAACCATTGTGATATTTGGGGTTATTAAGAGTAGAACGTAACAGTCATTGCGATATTTGGAGTTATCAAGAGTAGAACGTAACAACCATTGCGATATTTGGGGTTATTAAGAGTAGAACGTAACAGTCATTGCGATATTTGGAGTTATCAAGCGTAGAACGTAACAGCCATTGTGATATTGGGGGTTATCAATAGTAGAACGTAACAGTCATTGCGATATTTGGAGTTATCAAGCGTAGAAAGTATCAACCATTGCGATACTTGTTGTTATTAAGAGTAGAACATAACAGTCATTGCGATATTTGGAGTTATCAAGCGTAGAACGTAACAACCATTGCGATATTTGGGGTAATCAAGTGTAGAAAGTATCAACCATTGTGATACTTGAGGTTATTAAGAGTAGAACGTAACAGTCATTGCGATATTTGGAGTTATCAAGCGTAGAACGTAACAACCATTGCGATATTTGGGGTAATCAAGTGTAGAAAGTATCAACCATTGTGATACTTGAGGTTATTAAGAGTAGAACGTAACAGTCATTGCGATATTTGGAGTTATCAAGCATAGAATGTAACAACTATTGTGATATTTGGCGTTATCAAGCGTAGAAAGTATCAACCATTGTGATATTTGTTGTCATCAAGCGTAGAAAGTATCAACCATTGCGATATTTGGCGTTATCAAGTGTAGAAAGCATCAACCATTGCGATACTTGTTGTTATTAAGAGTAGAGTGTAATAGTCATTGCGATATTTGGGGTTATCAATAGTAGAACGTAACAGCCATTGCGATATTTGGAGTAATCAATAGTAGAATGTAACAACCATTGCGATATCTGGGGTTATCAAGCATAGAACCTAACAACCATTGCGATACTTTGGGCTATTAAGAGTAGAGCGTAATAGTCATTGCGATATTTGGGGTTATCAATAGTAGCACGCAACAGCCATTGCGATATTTGGGGTTATTAAGAGTAGAACGTAACAACCATTGCGATATTTGGGGTTATCAAGGCCTATCAACAAGTGTAGGGTTGATATCTGACAGCGATTCCCATCCGCCCAAGCTAGCAGAGTCAATGATGGGAGTTGCAGTCCAGCAAGCTCAGGAGGGCCACAGGTGACCAACCCTGGTTTGAAACAGACTGACTCTGGTTCCTCAAATGACTACAGTGAAGCATGTGGCCGGAGGTCATCAGTAAATAAATAACAGACTCTCTGAGTTTGTGTAATCCTCTTTTCTAGCCATTCACGAGATTGCTTTGTGTTGGATTACTGTGCCCTGGAACAGTTAACCAGTTGTTGGACAGGGGGGATCGTTCTCTAGAAAACCACTGTATCAATGCCATGGAATACTCGAAGCTATAGTTTGTCGAGACATTTATTGGTAAAGAAGGCTCGAGACCTCGTAAAACTACAACTCCCAGGATTCCATTGCATGGGGCCATGGGAACTCAACTCTGATCAGTATAGATCAGTGGTTATTTGGAAGAGGCCCCGCCCCCACCCCGGGTCCCACCCTTTAGTCCTAAAAGGCCTCTCAGGAGAAATATAGAGGCCCAGCCCTGTCACAGGCTCTTGGGAAGAGGCCCCGCCCCCTTCCCTAGCCCCGCCCTTTAGTCCTAAAAGGCCTCTCAGGAGAAATATAGAGGCTCAGCCCTGTCTCGGGCTCTTGGAAGTAGCCCTGCCTCGTTCCCTAGCTCCGCCCTCTGTGTCCCAACAAGAGCCTCAGGAGAAGTATAGATTCTCAGCCCTGTCTCTGGCACTTAGGAAGAGGCCCCGCCCCTTCTCTGGCCCGCCCCCATGTCCTAATAGGTGCCATCACCGCCCCCCTGGATTGCTCCAGCGCCCACCGGGGGGGCGGTAGCGCCCACTTTGGGAATCACTGATATAGAGGCACCCTAAAAGTCCTTATGTTTATGTCTCTCCTGTGCCTTCCCCCTCCAGGTCTGGTACATGGACAGCTACCACAACAACCGCTTTGTTCGGGAGTACAAATCCATGTCGGACTTCATGAACACGGACAACTTCACTTCCCACCGCCTCCCCCACCCGTGGTCCGGGACGGGCCAAGTGGTCTACAACGGCTCGATCTATTTCAACAAATACCAAAGCCACATCATCATCAAGTTCGACTTGAAGACGGAGACCATCCTCAAGACGCGGAGCTTGGACTACGCCGGCTACAACAACGTCTACCACTACGCCTGGGGGGGCCACTCGGACATTGACCTCATGGTGGACGAGAACGGCCTGTGGGCCGTCTACGCCACCAACCAGAACGCGGGGAACATTGTCATCAGCAAGCTGGACCCCAACACCTTGCAGAGCCTCCAGACGTGGAACACCAGCTACCCCAAACGCAGTGCCGGAGAAGGCTTCATCATCTGCGGCACTTTGTACGTCACCAACGGCTACTCCGGCGGCACCAAGGTGACGTACGCTTACCAGACCAACACCTCCACCTACGAGTATATAGATATCCCCTTCTTAAACAAATACTCCCACATTTCCATGTTGGACTACAACCCGAAAGACAGGGCTCTCTATGCCTGGAACAATGGACACCAGATACTTTACAACGTCACGCTCTTCCACGTTGTCCGATCCGATGAATTGTAGTCCGCCCGACGGTCGGATAAGGCGAACGACGGCAAAGAAGCCAGAGGTGCAATATATGGAAACGGATTTTTTAGGAAACAGCTGCCAAAATCGCCAAAGGAAAGGAGCCGTTGTTGTCAAGGTCAGCGTGCCGTTCTCCGGCGGGCGTTCCCAAAAACCAGGGAGGAAAATTACAATAAAATACACTCATTTGCAGCTGGAACTGCACTTGACAAACCATTTCTTTTTCAGTTGTCGTTTGGTTTTGATTTTCCAGGGATTCGGGGGAGGTTTTGGGGGGTCCGTTTCTTTGCCTTTTGTTCCAATAGCAACGCTGTAGTACAATGTTAAGGCAATGACTGTTGGAAATGTATCGTCGAGATGGGTCGGGACACACGTTTCTCTCTCTCATCCGCACCCGCCCACTCTTTTTTGGTGTTTTGCATGGACATTTCCTACGTCACAACTGGCTACGATGGATTGTTGGAAATACGAGGGTTGGTGAACGAAGGTTTTTTTCCCCCCGTCGCAGCTAGCTACCGGTCCTTTCCCCATCTCTTTTTCCTCTGTGTTTTATGTCACCTTTAGAATAATTGTTCCGAGACCCAAAGTAGCTAATGAATCTGTGTCTTTAGTAGCTATAAAATACAAAAAAGGGAAAAAATAATGAAAAAAAGGTATGTATTATGAACAAGTCGTTGTACCCAACTATTTGTTTAAACATGTATCCAGCCAATATCTTGTACACTGTATGTCTGTTATTAACCAGAGGTGGAAAAAATAATAATACTTTGTATGTCCAAGTTTATGCAATGAATGTTGTACATGGAAATGACGTCATTTGGATTAATAAATGAAGGTTTCATATCTTTAAAAAAAATATACGGGTGCAGCGTCCACCTTTAGTACATTACGTTCGTTCAAGAGAACTGCAGGTCAGAGTGGCCTGTCATAATAATAATAACAACAGCAACAGCAACAACAACCAGTACAAGAAAACCGCACTACAAACTATTGCTGACAGCTGGCACAACAAAACATTGCATGGAAAGTTCCTTGATAAAATTGAAGGAAAAGCTGATAAGGAGAAGACCTGGCTATGGCTCAGAAATGGCAATTAGTAAATGTTATTTCCTAAAGCTTGTGAACATACAATATTTCTGGTTGTTCCTTTTTTTTTTTGTCTGTTGGAGGCAAGTATGAATGCTGTAATTTGCCAGAATGATGAGCATTTAATGGCCTTTCACCTTCAAATCCTGGCAGTTTCCTCCCTGGGGGAATCTTTTGTTGGGAGGTGTTAGCTGGCCCTGGTGGTTTCCTGTCTGGAATTCTCGTTTTCAGAATGTTGTTCCTTATTTACTGTCCTGATTTTAGAGATTATATTGTTCTGTTTTATTATACCACACTAATTATTATATCTTATATTATCTGCTTAGAACTGGATTATATGAGGCCTCTTCTATACAGCTGTATAAAATCCACATTGAACTGTATTATATGGCAGTGTGGACTCAAGATGATCCAGTTCAAAGCAGATACTGTGGATTATCTGCCTTGGTATTCTGGGTTATATACCGGTAGCTGTGTGGAAGGGCCTTGAGTTTACACGGCCATATAATCCAGTTAAAATCAGATAATCTGTATTTTATGGTCAGTGTGGAAGAGGCCTAAGTGAGGCCTAACTCTGCCTGTCCCCTGGGCTGAGTGGGCGGAGCTTAGCCTTCTAACTGGCAGCAATGGGATAAAAACAATTATTCCTCTCCCTCTAATTAGGATTTTATTTTTATTTTATTTGTGTTGTATGAACGTAGAGGCATGGATGAGGGGTTGTGCTGCCAAGTTTAGTGTTTCTGGGATGTGTAGTTTTGTTGTTTTGTCCTAGGCCGAAATGTCATTACCCTTTTATATATATAGACTAGCTGTGCCCGGCCACGCGTTGCTGTGGCTTTGTCTGGTGGTGTATGTATTTTATAGGCAGTGTGGAAGAGACCTAAGTGAGACCTAAGTCCCCTGGGCTGAGTGGGTTGCTAGGAGACCAAGTGGGCAGAGCTTAGCCTTCTAACTGGCAGCAACTGGATAAAAACAATTATTCCTCTCCCTCTAATTAGGACTTTATTTTTCTTTTCTTTTTGTTGTATGAACGTAGAGGCATGGATGAGGGGTTGTGCCGCCAAGTTTAGTGTTTCTGGGATGTGTAGTTTTGTTGTTTTGTCCTAGGCCGAAATGTCATTACCCTTTTATATATATAGACTAGCTGTGCCCGGCCACGCGTTGCTGTGGCTTTGTCTGGTGATGTATGTATTTTATAGGCAGTGTGGAAGAGACCTAAGTGAGACCTAAGTCCCCTGGGCTGAGTGGGTTGCTAGGAGACCAAGTGGGCAGAGCTTAGCCTTCTAACTGGCAGCAACTGGATAAAAACAATTATTCCTCTCCCTCTAATTAGGACTTTATTTTTCTTTTCTTTTTGTTGTATCAACCTAGAGGCATGGATAAGGGGTTGTGCTGTCAATTTTTGAGGTTGTGGGGTGTTTAGTTTTGTTGTTTTGTCGGTCGCCAGGATTCCATCACTCTTTTATATATATAGATGTCATGTGCATAATTCCCATGGAGTAAACAACAAAACCACTGGACCAAATCACACCAAATTTGGCCACAAAATACATAGTCACCCAATCAATCAGCATGTCAGAAAAATGGCTAGGCGTGTCAGTGCTGACACGCGTGTCTTAGGTAGGCCATCATGGATGTAGATGCACCTGGAAAGAACAGAAGAGGCCGTGGGAAGTCCTCCAAGATGATATTTAGTACGCTGAGCATTGCCATGTGTTGGGATGTATCCAAAAAGCCCTCACTCCACTCTTTCGCTCTGAAGCACCGAGGTCTGTTCCACTAGAAAAGCCGACAGAACATAATTACCAGACGTCGTTACGGCATTAGAATAATGAGAGCTCACGCCGCAAGTTCCCCCTTCAGCACACGCCAGCTGTTCCCTGGGCTTGGAAGCCTCTCCATCCTCCTTGCATCTGTCCGTTGACTTTGCGTAAATCTTCCGAGGTGATTTGCACAATCGAGAGCCGTATCCGGAGAAGTTGGATGTGAAGAACCCGATGGAACCTGGGTCAGACAAGTGGTATAACTCAGGTCAAATGAGTAATATGACGGTTGAATGAAAAGTAATAATAATAAATTAAGGCCAAGATCGAAAAATCAGCTGATGACCCAAAATGCAGACTGTGCAAGGAAGCTGACGAAACCATGGATCATATCCTCAGCTGCTGTAAGAAAATTGCACAGACAGACTACAAACAGAGGCACAACTACGTGGCCCAAAGGATTCATTGGAACTTATGCCTCAAGTCCCACCTTCCAGCAGCAAAGAACTGGTGGGATCCCAAACCTGCAAAAGTATTGGAAAATGAGCACGCAAAGATACTGTGGGACTTCCGAATCCAGACTGACAAAGTTCTGGAACACAACACACCAGACATCACAGTTGTGGAAAAGAAAAAGGTTTGGATCATTGATGTTGCCATCCCAGGTGACAGTCATATTGACGAAAAACAACAGGAAAAACTCAGCCGCTATCAGGACCTCGAGATTGAACTTCAAAGACTCTGGCAGAAACCAGTACAGGTGGTCCCGGTGGTGATGGGCACATCAAAAGATCTCAGCCGGCATTTGGAAACAATAGACATTGACAAAATCATGATCTGCCAACTGCAAAGGGCCAGCCGACTGGGATCTGCACGCATCATCCGAAAATACATCACACAGTCCTAGACACTTGGGAAGTGTTCGACTTGTGGTTTTGTGAAACGAAATCCAGCATATCTATCTTGTTTGCTGTGTCATAATAAAATAAAATAATAATAATAATAATAATAATAATAATAATAATAATAATAATTTTATTATTGTACCCCGCCTCCATCTCCCCGCAGGGACTCGGGGCGGCTTACAAATGCAAAAAAGTAATGCCTCCACCTTGGTTTGGATAGAAATATTTTAATCAATAAAACGCAGAAATAATCCTTAGAATGTGCTCTTTAACTACCACTGTTCCACATAATCACTAGACAATTGGATACATTTCTGCCAACGATGAACACGTTTTCTGAAGCCGTCACGGAAGAAGTCAACACTCTGTTTCCACAACCGGCGTCTCACAGTTCTCTCAACATCTGATAGCCAAGCAAAGCAATAATGTGACTCACACATTCTTGTGAAAGGCCGATTATGCTTGGAATTTCTCTCTGAGTGATACAACGATCGTCCTGAATCAATCTGTCATCCTTTTGCTTGTGAAACTCGGTGGTTGCTGTCACAGGACGTCCAACTCTTTGTTTGTCATGCAAGTCAGATGTTCCCACCTCAACATCTTTAAACTTACTCGCCCAACGAAACACAGGACTCACATCAACACAATCACCATAAACAGCTTGCATTCTCTGGTGAATCTCCTTTGGGGTGACCCATCGTCTATGCAGGGTTCCATACTTCACACTTTAACAACACAACAGTCCAATGCTAAGGCTTCCCTATCTGCGCAGGGTTCCTTACTTCGCACGTTAACAACACAACCGTTCAATGCTAAGGCTTCCCCATCTGCGCAGGGTTCCTTACTTCGCATGTTAACAACACAACCGTTCAATGCTAAGGCTTCCCCGTCTGCGCAGGGTTCTATACTTCACACTTTAACAACACAACCGTTCAATGCTAAGGCTTCCCCGTCTGCACAGGGTTCCATACTTCGCGCTTTAACAACACAACCATCCAGTGCTAAGGCTTCTCCGTCTGCGCAGGGTTCCAGACTTCGCTCTTTAACAACACAACCGTTCAATGCTAAGGCTTCTCCGTCTGCGCAGGGTTCCATACTTTTGACTTTAACAACACAACCGTTCAATGCTAAGACTACTCCGTTTACACAGGGTTCCATACTTCGCTCTTTAACAACACAACCGTTCAATGCTAAGGCTTCCCGCCAAATGGAACTAACTGTAGAGGAGGTTCTACGGAACAAACCAGGACTGCCATTCGTTAAGGAGTTACGAAGGTGGAGGCATGACTTTTCATTCAACCCTCATATATGTGGAAGGTCCAGGGTGGGAAAAAGAACTCTTGTCTGTTGCTTCTGGAACGTGGTCATACAGCCCGGAAAATGCACAACAACCCATTCAAGTATTTGTTGTTAATTGTTGCACCTCTAGGCTGCAGAGAAACCTTAAAAACACACTGAGTCCCAGGCTATGCAAGCTGTTTATTGAAGATAAGCATTAGCAAATCAAAGTTCAAAGTCACTAAAACAAGGGTATAGTCCACAAGGTACGAGGCACTTAGAAATCATGAAGAAATCCAAACACAGGAATAAACTTCAATCAAGGTAGTCAAAATTAGTCCAAGGAACAGAGTCATGAACTGGAACAGGAGATTCAAAATGCAAGTCTTTTAAGAACATGACATGATAATCCAAAATATCCATGAACAGGAACAAGAACTGGAACAAGGCTCAAGGTACAAGGCATGAAAATCCATAGGAAACATGAAACAAGAGTCCATGAACCAGGATCAAACTTCTCGATGAGCAAAGTTACCACCTCTGAGCTCACTCTCAGAAGCAGTTCCTCTTAAAGCTAGAATCAAAGCCCCTTTCCGTGGGAAGTTTCTTCAAAACCCTTTCTCAGTTTTCCCATGCCTGATGTAGATGCACCCAGAGCTGTTGTACCTTAGGACTGGTTCACCTTTGTCTCACACACATACCACCACAGCAGGCTTGGTTTAAATAGTTTATTGATAAAAGATAGCAAAGTCTGGATAAAAAGCAGTAAAGAAAGCAATAAGCCAAATGTAAAGGCAGTCAGTAAAAGGCAATAATCCAATGCAAATGCAGTCTGTAAAATATAGTTCAAAGTCTCAAATATAGCAAATCAATCTTGAAAACTAGGCAGCATGAGCTTCAAAACACCATCCAAAATGCAAGATCCAGTCATGAACAAAAGCAAGAATACATTTCCAAGAGCATAGACAAGACAGGAACTGCTTTCTCTCTTTTTCTTACTTTTCTATACCTTGGTTGTTCTCACCCTTTCGATGTAGTATAAAATTTAATAAAATTCTTTTTTTAAAAAAAAAATTATTTATTTATTTTTATTTATTTATTTGGTGTGTGGGTATATTTTGTAGATTGTAGACTTTTATCTTTCTCTCTTTTTCTTACTTTTCTATACCTTGGTTGTTCTCACCCTTTCGATGTAGTATAAAATTTAATAAAATTCTTTAAATAATAATAAAAAAAGACAAGACAGGAACTCCGCTTCCAAAACCAACATTGCTTTGTCTGAAATCTTTCCCTGTTTCTCCTTTATTTAACCATGCTTCCAGGCGAAGAAAGCATTCCTTTGTCCTTGAGTTCCCACACGTTTACCAGTTACCCTAAGAGAACGTTTGGGACGATGAACTTTTAGCTTTAACCTTGTATCCCTATCTAAGGAAGACTCCTCTGACTCGCTGCCAGAGACACCTGGGACTTATTGATGTTCTGAACTCTGTTGATGTTCTGAATCCTATGAAAGGTCACCCTTATCACTGGTTTCTGTTTCACTGCTAGTCTGCGGCCTCTCTAACAATTCAGAGCCTTCAACATTTCCCTCGTCAACATTGCCATGGTCCGCCTGCATAGACCCAAATCCCCCTTCATCATCAGACTGAACCACAACAAGAGCCTTCTGATTTCTTGACTGTGGAATGACCGAGCCAAGCTATAGAAAACTTTCCACAATTTCAATTGTCTGCTTGAAAGGTACATAAATCCCCTGTGCTCATAATTTTGGTGTCTGGAAATGGCAACGGTCTCCTCGACCATAGCTTGCTTTTCCGGTGCCCTCTAACCCTTCCTGTCTCCATTCTCTCCCCTTCCATCTGCTTGAAATGGATCTCACTGCCTTGCAGAGAAAGAAATCCCTCCTGCACGAAGCAGGATTTGGATTCCGGGGCCATATGTTTGCCCTCTTGCTTGAGGAACAGCAATTGGGGAATAGCAATTGCTCTCTTTCCGGATAATCGGGGCAACGATGACAAGCAACGCATCTCCGTCTACTTAACAGAGGCGTTTCCGGGATTGACATGTTGGAACAACAGAGGCTTCAAGCCTGTCATTGCGAATCCCCGAGCAGCTAAAGACGGAATCGCAAGCAGAGCACCGCTCGGCAGCCCTGCCTTGAACACAAACACACACACATAGGGAGAGGATTAGATTGCTTCAACCAGAGACAGAATCAATAAGGTGATTATGACCTTGTTTTTACTGCTACAGCTCAGATGTGGAGGGTAATCGTGTGTCTGCGGACAGATTAACACATTTTCTAAACATGCCATGACGGGGTTGGCAACCAGAAATCTTGGAGCTCTCCGTGACCCTTTGGAAGCATTTGGGGGAGCGGAGTTTCCTTTTGATTGTACGGTGAACGCCGTCTTAAGCTAAACACATTTTGTTCAAGACAAAAAAAAAACAGATGATATTGTTTACTGAAGGAGACGATGAATTGCGACCGTGTCGTTCAACAGACCATGATTTTATGCTCTGCAGACACTTCTTCTCAGGAGATACAATGCATTGTGTGCAACTACTCCATCGTAACACCATGGAGTTGTCCACTGTGCCGTCACACCCAGGCACTTTTGGTTGAAACTAAGATGTGCTCCTTTCTTTGCCGGGTGGACCGCGGAGGACTTACTTTGAAGCTCAGGAGTCCCAGCAACTAAGGCCACTCCAAATTGAACATCAAACAAGATTTTTATTTTCTCAAAGTTCTTGACAGGCTTGGCACAAGTTGTTAGGGTTACAAATACAAATAGTCAACTTATAAATCATGCAGATGTTTCCTTTTTTTTTTACCTTTCCCTTTAGCTGCTGGGTTAACTTCTTCCAAAGGTGAAGAGATCCTGGGATGCTCTTTACCCTAACCTTGAGTTGCTATATCAGAAAGAGCAGGTCTTTCCCTATCTAAACTCAAAGCTAGCTTGGAGACGAAGTGGTTAGAGCTTCTTCCAATGGCAGAGAAATCCTGGGATATTCTTTACCCTAGTGCTGAGTTACTATTTTAGAAAGAGCAGGTCTTTCCCTATCTAAACTCAAAGATAGCTTGGAGACGAAGTGGTTAGAGCTTCTTCCAATGGCAGAGAAATCCTGGGATATTCTTTACCTTAGTGCTGTGTTACTATTTTAGAAAGAGCAGGTCTTTCCCTGTCTAAACTCAGAACTAGTTTTAAAGGCAAGAGGTTAGTACTTACGATGGCTTGTCTGAGCTGGCCTGGCTTGACCACAGAAGCACATCTGAGTTGTTTTTCTCTTTGGTAGAAGGCAAAAAAAGCTTCTTAAAAATGGAGATTTCATCCCCAGAAAAAGGGGGCGGCCTCAAGATCCAAAAAGGTATTTTTACAAGCCTACAGCAGCAAAGGCTTTGCAGGCTGGCTACAAACCTCTGTTGATTGTTAACTATCAGGGTGTTGCTGAGTCTGTAGCAACCCTGAAAGAAACACTATTTCCTACAACTATGGGACAATGCAAATCAAACCCCTGGGGGACAGAACATCCACCATTCCGGCCAGATCTCTGGTCTGTCTGAACACACTGTTTATTAATGGGTTGTTGTGTGTTTTCCGGGCTGTATGGCTATGTTCCAGAAGCATTTCCTCCTGATGTTTCGCCCACATCTATGGCAAGCATCCTCAGAGGTTGTGAGGTATATGCCCAGACAAAAGATCATTCGCATTCACACAGAATAAAATAATATTGAGAAGATATCTATGCACATGATAAAAATGAAAATATGAACGAGTGTATTATGTGTTTCCTCCACCACAGGCATCCCAGTGTTTCTTACTCTTTCCAATGGTGCAGAACTTGCATAATAATAATAACAACAACAACAACAACAACAACAACAAAAACAGATTTCCGACTGCAGGGAGATACAAACATACGAAGATCGGGATATTCGGCTAAAAATCGTGATTTTCCCGCACCTGGAAATCTCGCGTTTTTTGCTTTTTTTAGCGATTCCTTCCGGGTTTACAGGGAACGGCATCTAGACACCCTCACGATTGCTGCGGGAGATCCTGGGATAAAGGGACTGTCTGGACGGGCCCTTGGTCTTGATAACTAATTTCTCCAACAGTTTGCTTATTGATGGCAACTTCGCACTTTATGTTGGTTTATTACACCGCAGCCTCGGAAAAACAAGCAGGAGAGTCTGTTGGCTCTTGGGGGAGGGAAAAGTGACCCATTTTTCCCCGCCCGATGAATGCTGACAAGGCAAACAGATGCCGATGCGAATCCCCATAGCAACCGCATTCATTTGCACTTTAATTAATTCCCAATGTTTCCGATCACCGGCAATGGGTGGATCTCGGATCAGCTGACGACGTGGTCATAAGAGACTGAACAGGTCCCTGATCTGGGAGTACATTGGGTACATGAGCATATCTATTCGATTGATTCGGAATATTTATATCCTGCCGTTCAGCAGGAAGGCTCACAATCTAAATAAGGAATTTGCATGACCCCACTCACTGCCTCTCCCTTAACCCTTTCCTACTCTTTTCTATGACCCACACCAAACAATTGAATTTATCAGCAAATGAACATACTAGAGAGAGAGGTTTGGGGAGAATTTATCATGATTTATAGAAGTTGTAGGTACTGGGATGTATAATTCACCCCGCCCACTGCCTCTCCCTTAACCCTTTCCTACTCTTTTCTATGGCACAAAGCAAACAGAGGAATTGATCAGCAACTGAACATACTAGAGAGAGAGATTTGGGGAGAATTTACCATGATTTATAGAAGTTGTAGGTACTGGGATGTATAGTTCACTCCGCCCACTTCCTCTCCCTTAACCCTTTCCTACTCTTTTCTATGTCACACAGCAAACAATGGAATTGATCAGCAACTGAACATACTAGAGAGAGAGGTTTGGGGAGAATTTATCATGATTTATAGAAGTTGTAGGTACTGGGATGTATAGTTCACCCCGCCCACTTCCTCTCCCTTAACCCTTTCCTACTCTTTTCTATGGCACACAGCAAACAATGGAATTGATCAGCAAATGAACATACTAGAGAGAGAGGTTTGGGGAGAATTTACCATGATTTATAGAAGTTGTAAGTACTGGGATGTAATTCACCCCACCCACTGCCTCTCCCTTAACCCTTTCCTACTCTTTTCTATGTCACACAGCAAACAATGGAATTGATCAGCAACTGAACACACTAGAGAGAGGTTTGGGGAGAATTTATCATGATTTATAGAAGTTGTAGGTACTGGGATGTATAGTTCACTGGGATGTATAATTCACCCCGCCCACTGCCTCTCCCTTAACCCTTTCCTACTCTTTTCTATGGCTCACAGCAAACAATTGAATTTATCAGCAAATGAACATACTAGAGAGAGAGGTTTGGGGAGAATTTATCATGATTTATCGAAGTTGTAAGTACTGGGATGTATAGTTCACTGGGATGTATCATTCACCCCACCCACTGCCCCTCCCTTAACCCTTTCCTACTCTTTTCTAGAAGTTGTCATGATTTATAGAAGTTGAAATAACCTGGACAACGCTGGGCACCCAAACTAAAGGAGTAATAATAACAGCAGCAGCAACAACAACAATATCAAGAACTATCAGAAAAATAGTTCGATTCTTGATCAACTGGGACACTTGGAGCCCAAAAGTTCATGAGTCTTTTTTTGAGAAGAAAAAGAAAAGGAGAAAGAGACAGAGGCAAATGTGTGACCTATTTTTTGGCAGCTCTTCGAATGATGGATTCAGGCACCGGTGAGGCTCCATAGCAACTGAATGTGTAGAGTTTAATTACCAAATCCCCACGGTGTCCCCTTGCAAAGATAAATGGGCAGCGAGAGATTTTTCATTTTCGTGCCATCGCCCAAAAAATGTCTATATTTAGAAGAGGCGGGTTCCACCTCCTCCCGGCCATCTTTATTTTAGCTTCACATTGCGCCGTAGTAGCCTAGTTTCGGGATGTGCCGCATGTTTCTGCTTACTATGATTGGTAGCGGAGAAGTCAGTCAGAAAAGCAGGTGTCCACATTGACACATATTGAGTGGCATTTGATGTCGCATGAACTGCTATGTGTCTATGCTATACAGTACTGGGAGTTGTAGTTTGGTGAGGCAGGGAAGACTAAGGAGTGTGTAAAACTACAAAACTACAACTCCCTGCATTCTGTAGCATTGATCCAGGTACTTTCCGAGAAACTCTTGCTTCCCTCTCGGAGTCTGAACGGAGATTTACAGCCCTGCCGCCGACGTTTGTGTTGCCACGTTAAATTATTGTAAATTAAGCAGCAATTATATGACATTAATTTGCACCGCAGATGGTGCGTCGCCCGACTTTGGGGCGAAGTCTGCTCATTCCAGGCTCAGGCAATTGATTGAGATTGATCATTGAGAAATCTGGCTCGGAAAAAGCACTGCTAACCGGCGTCAACAAGGCGACAGGCTTGTCTGTCTGTCTAGACCGCAAGTATGGAACTGCGAAGTATGGAACCCTGCGCAGACGGAGAAGCCTTAGCATTGGATGGTTGTGTTGTTAAAGTGCGAAGTATGGAACCCTGCACAGACAGAGAAGCCTTAGCATTGAACGGTTGTGTTGTTAAAGTGCGAAGTATGGAACCCTGCACAGACAGAGAAGCCTTAGCATTGAACGGTTGTGTTGTTAAAGTGCGAAGTATGGAACCCTGCACAGACAGAGAAGCCTTAGCATTGAACGGTTGTGTTGTTAAAGTGCGAAGTATGGAACCCTGCACAGACAGAGAAGCCTTAGCATTGAACGGTTGTGTTGTTAAAGTGCGAAGTAGGGAACCCTGCGCAAACGGGGAAGCCTTAGTATTGAACGGTTGTGTTGTTAAAGTGCGAAGTAGGGAACCCTGCGCAGACGGGGAAGCCTTAGCATTGAACGGTTGTGTTGTCAAAGTGTGAAGTAGGGAACCCTGCGCAGACGGGGTAGCCTTAGCATTGGATGGTTGTGTTGTTAAAGTGCGAAGTATGGAACCCTGCACAGACAGAGAAGCCTTAGCATTGAACGGAACGTCTGTGCAGGGTTCTATACTTCACACTTTAACAACACAACCATCCAATGCTAAGGCTTCCCACCAAATGGAAGTAACTCTAGAGGAGAGTCAATGGAACAAGACATACCAGGACTGCCATCTGTTGAGGAGTTACAAAGGTGGAGGCATTACTTTTCATTCAACCCTTGAATTATTATTAGCGAAGCACTTTGGCTCCCAAACGACCTACTGCAGATCTAGTTTAGTTGATAGAAACCATCCCTTTCCCTTAACCCGGTTGAGTTTAGCCAACCGATTTAATTATTCCAGAAACCGCAGCTCGCTTGTATACATTCATGGCCACCGTGGGTATGATATTTCTTCAAATAGGCCCCCCAAGACCGGCTCCGGTCCCCCTTTTATTATATCACTAGAATGGATGGCATTTGCAACCTTTCGGCTGCTTCGCTCTGAACAGCTCTCTGGAGAGGAACAGTCTGCCTTCAGATGTCGGAAGGGCACTTAACTGGGAGCTTTATCTCAGCCAAATGTCTGGTTTGGAATATCTATATATACTAGCTGTGCCCGGCCACGTGTTGCTGTGGCAAAGTGGTGGTGGTATTGGTTAAAAATTGTGTAATTTTTATTTGACGTTATTTGTATTTTTTATAAATTTTATTGTAAGTTATCTTTTTATTATATTTTATTATTTTCTTGTATTATTTTTAATTATTATCTGTTATTATAGTATTTTATTGTATTAATTTTTTAGTGTTTTTAATTATTTTTTAGTGTTTTTTATTATTTCTTATTGGGTTGCTAGGAGACCAAGGAGACCAAGTGAGCGGAGCTTAGCCTTCTAACTGGCAGCAATTGGATAAAAGCAATTATTCCTCTCTCGCTAATTAGGACTTTATTTTTCTTTTCTTTTTGTTGTATCAACTTAGAGCCGAGGATGATGGGTTGTGTTGTCAAATTTCGAGGTTGGGGGGCCTGTAGTTTTGTTGTTTTGTGGGTCGCCGTGATGCCATCACTCTTTTATATATATAGATGTATGGTAATCTGATTGCGCAGTTATTTCATTCCAGGATGGAATAAGCAGAGTGTGTTACATCCACAAATATCAGAGCATTAACTGTGATTTGCATTACTTTGGGGTATTCGTCGGAGTCTCACTCATCCAAGCTAAACGGGCCGGCAGAAGCTTGGATAAGCAAATATCTTGGATAATAAGGAGGATTAAGGAAAAGCCTATTAAACATCAAATTAGGTTATGAATTTACAAATTAAGCACCAAAACATCATGTTATGTAACAAATTTGACAGAAAAAGTAGTTCAATACGCAGTCATGTTATGTTGTAATTACTGTATTTACGAATTTAGCACCAAAATATCACGATATATTGAAAACATTGACTACAAAAATGCATTGGATAATCCAGAACGTTGGATAAGCGAGTGTTGAATAAGTGAGACTCTACTGTATATGATTATGGCGAAAAATAAAGAGCTCTGGAAGTCATAGAGACTTATAGCAACTGATAAATGATATGTATATATCTACTATTAATTTTTCCTTTTTCTTTTTTTTTCTTCTCCCCTCATTTTCTCTTCTTTTTCTTTGGTTTTTCTTACACGTTATGTTGGTATTTGGGTTGTGGTATCTAAAAGGTGTTTTTTTTATTCTAAAGGGGAAAAAAAGACTCTTGTTTACTGGTTGTATTAAGAAAGATACAAGTTGCTTGTAAAATGCACAGTAAAAACAATGTTAAAAAAAACCACAGGAAAGGAGATTCCAATGAACATAATGAAAAACTTCCTTTTTTTAAATTTTTTATTTATAATTTTCCTGTACATAAAAGTAAAGAAAAAAAAGGAGTCTAAAGAAAAAGAAAATACATACAAAGTTACGAGTACATATAACTGTGAAGCTCGACAGACAAAAAACAAAACCCCAAATCCACTTCCAGCTCCTCTGCATTGCTTTATAATTCATCCTATAAACATTGATATGTTTTAGCAAATCTTCATTTATGACCTGAAGTCTAAGAATATTCTTTTACAGAAATCACGAAATCACAAAAGTTCTATGTTACTTTTTGATAAATACTGTCTTAGTTTGTTCCAATCGGTCCATTTACTTGGCGAAATGCTCTGTGATATTTTTTTGTGTCAATAAATCCATGTTTTTGATATCAATTAGTTTCAGCAGCCATTTTTCAGTTGTGGGAATTTCTTGTGTTTTCCAAACTTTAGCAATGCAAATCCTGGCCGCTGTGACCATATAAATGAAGAGTCTTTCCGTGTTGGAGTCCATTTGGAAATCAGCCATACCTAATAAGAAATATTCTGGCTTTGTATTAAATTTAATTTGCAATATTTTCTCCATTTCCCTGTTTATTGCTTGCCAAAACTTTTTTTATTTTTCTACATCCCCACCACATATGCATGAAATTTCCGACATGTTTCTGGCATTTCCAACATTTCCCATCTCCTTTACCTTTGCTAAATTTTGCAAGCCTTTCCGGGGTAAGGTACCACCTGTAAAATATCTTATACCAGTTCTCCCTTAGTTCTGTTGCATATATAAGCTTTAATGAAAAACTTCCTCACTGTGAGAGCTGTTCAGCAGTGGAACTCTCTGCCGCGGAGTGTGGTGGAGGCTTTCAAGCACCAGCTACAAAGGTGGCGGCATTACTTTTCATTCAACCCTCGTGTATATATATGTACACACATATTGCCGATTTGAAGCAAACCCGGAGTCAAGGAACTCACTCCAGGAAAGATATATAGATGTGTCCCCGGAATGTTATTGTGCCGCTGCGAGAGATGTTTGATTTCTGCCCAGGAGCTTTGGCAGTCGATAAATATGTTTGTTTTGTTCCCAGACGAGGCAGCCTTGGCAGTGATGTCCCTTCTCTTGGTGTGATAAGCAAACACGCCCGTTGTTTGGACAAGAGGTCTCTAAGGCTGTGTCCGCACTGTCGAATTAATACCGTTTAAACATAGCAATCACATATCCTCTGTACTTTCCCATCTCCAGACTAAACAACCTCAGCTCCCTTTATTTATTTATTTATTTATTTATTTATTTATTTATTTATTTATTTACTAGCTTTGCCCGGCCACGCATTGCTGTGGCTATGGGAATCCTTTGTTGGCCAGGTGGAATAGCAGTGAATAGTAATAATAATAATAATAATAATAATAATAATAATAATAATAATACACACAAAGGGTCAGAAAAATTCTCAATATACACACAAAGGGTCAGAAAAATTCTCAAAAGCAAGCTCAATGGAGGCAACACCATCAAGGCCATAAACACCTGGGCCATACCTGTCATAAGATATACTGCTGGCATCATAAACTGGACACAGATGGAACTGGACAATTTGGACAGAAAAACAAGAAAACTCATGACCATCCATCATTCACTGCACCCTCGCAGTGATGTTGACCGGCTATATCTGCCTAGAAGATCAGGGGGCAGAGGACTCTTACAAGTAAAGCAAGCAGTCAAAGAAGAAGAACATGCCCTGGCAGAAGATGTCAAGCAAAGTGAAGAACCTGCTTTGATTGAAGTCAAAAATCAGAAACTCCTCAAAGCACAGCAGACAAAAAACCAGTACAAGAAAACCGCACTACAAACTAGAGCAGAATCAGTACAAGAAAACCGCACTACAAACTAGAGCTGACAGCTGGCACAACAAAACATTGCATGGAAAGTTCCTTGACAAAATTGAAGGAAAAGCTGACAAGGAGAAGACCTGGCTCTGGCTCACGAATGGGACCCTGAAGAAGGAGACAGAAGGCCTGATCCTTGCAGCCCAGGAGCAAGACATCAGGACAAAGGCCATTCAGGCCAAGATCGAAAAATCAGCTGATGACCCAAAATGCAGACTGTGCAAGGAAACCGACAAAACCATGGATCATATCCTCAGCTGCTGTAAGAAAATTGCACAGACAGACTACAAACAGAGGCAAGATTTCTCATATGCATTAAATTAAATGTACCGTATATACTCGAATCAACCTAGCAGTTCAAAAACATGCCAATGTGAGTAGATCAATAGGTACTGCTCCGGCGGGAAGGTAACGGTGCTCCATGCAGTCATGCCTATGGCCACATGACCTTGGAGGTGTCTACGGACAACGGAGCCGGGTGAGCTCCCACTGTTAACCCCAGCTTCTGCCAACCTAGCAGTTCAAAAACATGCCAATGTGAGTAGATCAATAGGTACTGCTCCGGCGGGAAGGTAACGGTGCTCCATGCAGTCATGCCTATGGCCACATGACCTTGGAGGTGTCTACGGACAACGGAGCCGGGTGAGCTCCCACTGTTAACCCCAGCCTCTGCCAACCTAGCAGTTCGAAAACATGCAAGTGTGAGTAGATCAATAGGTATCGCTCCGGCAGGAAGATAACAGCACTCCATGCAGTCATGCCTATGGCCACATGACTTTGGAGGTGTCTACGGACAACGGAGCTGGGTGAGCCCCCGCTGTCAGCCCCAGCTTCTACCAACCTAGCAGTTCGAAAACACGCAAATGTGAGTAGATCGATAGGTATCGCTCCGGCGGGAAGATAACAGCACTCCATGCAGTCATGCCTATGGCCACATGACTTTGGAGGTGTCTACGGACAACGGAGCTGGGTGAGCCCCCGCTGTCAGCCCCAGCTTCTACCAACCTAGCAGTTCGAAAACATGCAAGTGTGAGTAGATCGATAGGTACCGCTCCGGCGGGAAGGTAACAGTGCTACATGCAGTCATGCCAATGGCCACAAGACCTTGGAGTGTCTATGGACAATGCCGGCTCTTCGGCTTAGAAATGGAGATGAGCACCAACCCCCAGAGTCAGACACGACTGGACTTAACGTCAGGGGAAAACCTTTACCTTTCTTAAGGTCAGCAAAGACTAGTATCCCCATCTTTGCTTTTTAATGCCATCGTCCAAACCATGTGCAATGAATAATGCAAATCCGGAACAGATAGGCATAGAAGAACACGATGTGGACGTCACTCAATTTCCGCCGCTATCCATAGAACTTATCCATTGTGTGATGGTGGCTTCTTGGCCCCAGACTCGAGCATGAATGCGTTCCCGAAGAAAATATTGGCTGCTGACTTCAAATGAACAAGAATGCTGCAATGCAGAGCAGCATATAAGATTTCGAAATAGCATTACAGGGGTGAAGGAGAAAGGCCTATCGTTGCATCTCGTATCTACGAGGGTTGGATGAAACGTCATGCCTCCACCTTCATTACTTGGATTTCGATGGGAATATTTTAATAAATCAAACGCAGAAATAATCCTTAGAATGTGCTCTTTAACTACCATTATTCAATTTCCACATTATTGGATAAATTTCTGCCAACTATAAACAAGTTTTCTGGAGCCGTCACGGAAGAAGTCGACACTCGGTTTCCGCAACCGGCGTCTCACAGTTCTCTCAACATCTGATAGCCAAGCAAAGCAAGAATGTGACTCACACGTTCTTGTGAAATGCCGATGATGCTTGGAATTTCTCTCCGAGTGATATGACAATAGTCCTGAATCAATCTGTCAACTTTTTGCTTGTGAAACTCGATGGTTGCTGTCACAGGACGTCCAACTCTTTGTTTGTCATGCAAGTCAGATGTTCCCACCACAATATATTTAAACTTACTTGCCCAACGAGGCACAGGACTCACATCAACACAATCCCCATAAACAGCTTGCATTCTCTGGTGAATCTCCTTTGGGGTGACCAATCGTCTACGCAGGGTTCCATACTTCGCACTTTAACAACACAACCGTTCAACGCTAAGGCTTCTCCGTCTGCGCAGGGTTCCATACTTCGCACTTTAACAACACAACCGTTCAATGCTAAGGCTTCCCCGTCTGCGCAGGGTTCCATACTTCGCACTTTAACAACACAACCGTTCAATGCTAAGGCTTCCCCGTCTGCGCAGGGTTCCATACTTCGCACTTTAACAACACAACCGTTCAATGCTAAGGCTTCCCCGTCTGCGCAGGGTTCCATACTTCGCACTTTAACAACACAACCGTTCAATGCTAAGGCTTCTCCGTCTGCGCAGGGTTCCATACTTCGCACTTTAACAACACAGCCGTTCAATGCTAAGGCTTCTCCGTCTGCGCAGGGTTCCATACTTGGCACTTTAACAACACAGCCGTTCAATGCTAAGGCTTGTCCGTCTGCGCAGGGTTCCATACTTCGCCCTTTAACAACACAACCGTTCAATGCTAAGGCTTCTCTGTCTGCGCAGGGTTCCATACTTCGCACTTTAACAACACAACTGTTCAATGCTAAGGCTTCTCCGTCTGTGCAGGGTTCCATACTTCGCACTTTAACAACACAACCGTTCAATGCTAAGGCTTCCCGCCAAATGGAACTCACTGTAGAGGAGAGTCTACTGAGCAAGCCAGGACCTGCCGCATACCAGGACTGTGAGCTGTTGAGGAGTCACGAAGGTGGCGGCATTACTTTTCATTCAACCCTCATACATGAATGCATACAGCATTCCGAACCATTCACAGCAGGCCGTTTAAGCCCCGCGTTTGCCGAAATGCCACGGCTCCCCAGCCTGGCTCCAGACATTCGAGGCGGCAGCTGGATGCCGGCTCTTAATCCATCTTGCAAACGAGTAATCCATCCCCAATCAGTACATGTGTCTACGTGTTTCTGTCCAAAATGTCAGATTAAAGACTTTCGGAATGTAATCCTCCGGGAAGGGTAGGCCGGGCTGGTAGCGTCGCCAAGGCCTTTGTCTGCTTCTGTGCATTTAACAAACTAATAAATGTATCTCAGGTACGGCACCACTTTCCTCAAAGCGTCGGACCAACAAGAAGGGTCGGGTTTTCGTTAGTTTTCATCGCAGTTGCCTTCTCGTAACCGCCTTTCAAACCACTCACTGCATTTGCCAGTTTTCAAATCCCCTTGTTTTAAAAAAAGGCCTAGTAGCCATTTGTTGAATTGGTCTCAAATCATTGTTTTCGAAGGTTGGTCTCAGTTGACTTTTGTTTCACTTTCAAAGGGACCAATGAGCCACAAAAGTTGAGTTATGGCAACTTGTTGGGTTGCCTGTTGACTGTCAAATGAATGCCGTTTCATAGAATCATAGAGTTGGAAGAGACCTGGTGGGCCATCCAGTCCCACCCCATTCTTCCAAGAAGCAGCAAAATCACATTCAAAGCACTCCCGACAGATGGCCATCCTGTTGTAGCCCAGCCTTAACATAATAGTTTCAAGCAGGCAGCTTGAACCACATTCCTCAAAGGAGTCAAGGTTGGGCCTTCTTTTGCCAGATGGACATTCTAGTTCGGATTCTGGAAGTGATAACATTAATGAGCTTGACAGGAAGAAAGTGATAATTCAGCAGAGGAGAGAAAGGGAGTGTTTCAGACGCAGCAAACGACTGTTATTGAAACAAAATAATGAGCAAGCTTCTCACGGGAAGAGACCTTGGGTTCCCCTTAAGAAGGGCTGCTTTCTCTGAGAGATTCAGAGGTAGTAACTTTGCTTATTCAAGAGAGAGAGATCTCTGCTTCATGCTCCATGTTCCTATGAATTCCATGCTATTTCCTGCAGCTTTGAATCTTGATTCTTGTTCCAGTCTTTTCCTTGCTTCTGCGGATTTTGGCAGCAAACTTTTTTTTATTGAAACGAAATAATGAGCAGGCTTCTCACGGGATAAGACCTTGAGTTCCCCTTAAGAAGGGCTGCTTTCTCTGAGAGATTCAGAGGTGGTAACTTTGCTTATTCAAGAGAGAGAGATCTCTGCTTCATGCTCCACGTTCCTATGAATTCCATGTTATTTCATGAAGCTTTGTACCTTGATTCTTGTTCCAGTCTTGTCCTTGTTTCTGGGGATTTTGGCGTATCCAGTTGATGTTCCATTATTTGCAGTTTAGATTTCTGCTCCGGCCAAGATCTTTGCCTTGTGTTCCTGCATTGAACTTGTACCCTGGACTAATCTTGTGTTCCAGTTTGACTCTGTGCCTTGGACTATCTTTGATATCTTGCTTGGACTAACCTTGATATCTTTATTGGGACTTACTTTGATATCTTGTTTGGACTCTCTTCTTTGAGTGACTTTTATAGACTCTTGCTTCAAGATTCTCAAGTGCTTTGTTGTTTGTGGAGTTAAACTTCATTACATTGAATTTGAACTTTGATTTGCTACTGCTCGCATATAATCTTCAATAAACAGCTTGCTTGCTTATACTCTGGGGCTCGAGTGTGGTTTTAAGGTGCTCTTTCGATGGAGTAGATTGTTTTAGAATTATAGAATCATAGCGTTGGGAGAGAGACCTCATGGGCCATCCAGTCCAACCGCATTCTGCCAAGAGACTCAAGGTCTCTTTCCGTGAGAAGCCTGCTCATTATTTTGTTTCAAGAAGCAGGAAAATTGCATTCAAAGCACTCCCGACAGATGGCTGTTTCAAAGCCTCCAAAGAAGAAGCCTCAACCACACTCTGCGGCAGAGAGTTCCACTGCTGAACAGCTCCCACAGTGAAGAAGTTCTTCCTCATGTTCACGTGGAATCTCTTTTCTTTCCTGTCATTTGAAGCCAAAAAACTGGCCAGGAATTGTGAGAACTGAAGTCCATAACATATGGAGGGCCAAGGTTTACCCATGTCTGGTATAGACAGGTTTCAGTCCCATCGTTGGGAATAATGACTGGAAAACAAATTGAATGGTTGCATTTTCTGTGACAGGCAATGTTCTCAGCGGTTATATTTATGGCTCTGAAAGATGACATCAAAAGGGACAAGGCTTTGAACCTTCCTGAGATAGAAGCAGCAGTTGGCACGGCCACATCTTCGCGCAAATCCCCCCCTCAAATCACAAGGATATACAAAAATAAAACACAACAAAGGGCTCTCTGGAAAACTGCAGCGAGGTGAGTCACAATGTGACTGTGACGTTAGGAAGGGAGTGCTAAATTTACCTCTCTGTGGCCCAGAAACCTGCAGACGCTTATATCCACAGAGCCACATTTGACAAAATATACCCTCTCTAGGCATTTTCTAGCAGTTCAAATCCAGGGAGTGAGGTGAGCTCCCGCTGTTAGCTCCAGCATCTGCCAACCTAGCAATTCGAAAACATGCAAATGTGAGTAGATCAATAGGTACCGCATCAATACTGCATGCATCAAACATGCAAATGTGAGTAAATCAATAGGTACCGAAGGTAACAGTCATGCCAGCCACATGACCTTGGAGGTGTCTATGGACAACACCGGCTCTTTGACTCAGCAATGGAGATGAGCACTAACCCACAGAGTCAGACACAACTGGACTTAATGTCAGAGAAAACCTTTACCTTTATCTTTAGGCATTTTCTAGGACCTCACAACCTCTGAGGATGCCTGCCATAGATGTGGGCAAAACGTCAGGAGATAATGCTTCTGGGACATAGCCATACAGCCCGGAAAACTCATTGCAACCCATTGAGTAGTAGGTTAGACTAGACGTCCCACAAAGCCCCTTCCAACGTGATGACTCTATGTCAAAAGTTATTATTATTTATTATTATTATTGGACTTCACAACCTTTGAGGATGCCTGCCATAGATGTGGGCAAAACGTCAGGAGAGAATGCTTCTGGGACATGGCCGTACAGCCCGGAAAACTCACCGCAACCCATTAAATAGTAGGTTAGACTAGACGTCCCACAAAGCCCCTTCCAACGTGATGACTCTATGTCAAAAGTTATTATTATTTTTTTGACAGCAACACAATCCAAACCCCGCTCCGACCCATCCTTTGCAATGCTGACACCGCAATAAATTTAATAAATTGCCAATATCGAGGAAGGCTGAATTCGTTGCGCGGAGGTCCGGGCGGAGAAGGACTCGAGGTTGTTAATGCAAATCCAATTAAGCCAGGCCGAAATAGACAATGAATCTATTTTTTCAATTAAGCAATAACACCGAGGGATGGGCATAAATTTGGCTCCGGGAAAATGAGCGATCGGAGCGGGAAGCGAGCGCGAGAGCAAGGACATTGCTTTGGCCACAAAGTTCATCTTCTCGGAGAAGCTTTACCACGGCTTCTGAACCAAAGTTTACCCTGCAGTGTAATAACGTGCCACTCAGGTTTCTGAAATAAGTAACAATAACTTTATTTCACTTCAAAAGATCAAACAGAGCAACAATGTATACAGCAGTCTCTCTAATTTCTTACAGAGAGCAGAGGGAATAAACAATTCTTTTTAAGCAGTATTTAAATATGCCTCATTGCCTTAAAATGATCAGGCTTCAGAGAGTCAACAAGTTTGTGAAATAGGTAACAGTAACTTTATTTCGCTTCAAAAGATCAAACAGAGCAACAATGTATACAGTAGTCTCTCTGATTTCTTACAGAGGGAAATAAACAATCCTTTTTAAGCAGTCTTTAAATATGCCTCATTGCCTTAAAATGATCAGGCTTCAGAGAGTCAACAGGTTTGTGAAATAAGTAACAGTAACTTTATTTCGCTTCAAAAGATCAAACAGAGCAACAATGTATACAGTAGTCTCTCTGGTTTCTTATAAACAATAAATAATCCTTTTTAAACAGTCTTTAAATCTGCCTCATTGCCTTAAAACGATCAGGATTCAGAGAGTCAACAAGTTTGTGAAATAGGTAACAGTAATTTTATTTCGCTTCAAAAGATCAAACAGAGCAACAATGTATACAGTAGTCTCTCTGATTTCTTACAGAGAGCAGAGGGAATAAACAATCCTGTATTTCCTTTCTTAATTTGGTTAAATTGTGTATTTCCCATTTTTTTTAATTCTTTAGTTATATTTATCCCTAAATATTTAATTGTTTCTTTAATTTTGATTTTGATTTTCCCCTCCTGTTTTATTTTTTTTATCTCTTCTTCTTGATAGTTAAATATCATCATTTCTGATTTGTTCCAATTAATTTGTAAACCTGTTATTAATCCAAATTCTGTTAAATGAGCCTCTATTTTCTCCCATTGTTTTGTTGGCTGTGCCATTGATAAAAGGGTATCGTCTGCAAACAAATTTATTTTATATTTCTCTTTTAGTCCTATTCCTTTTATACTACTCTCTTCTCTTATTACATTAACCAATAGTTCCATTACGATTGCAAATAAAATTGGGGAAAGGGGACATCCCTGCCTTGTGCCTCGTGTTAAATTTATTTTCCCTGTTAAACCAACATTCACCATAACTTGGGCATAATTTTTTGAATATAATTTATCAATTAAGTTTCTAAATTTTTCTCCAAATCCAAATTTGTCTAGTATCGTTTTCATTGTCTGCCAGGAGACACTATCGAATATCCAAAATATCCATAAATATCCAAAGCTAATACTCCAGGGAGGAAGCAGCCAGGCTTTGAAGCTGCAAGGCCATTGAATGCCTTCCTCGTCCTCTAATTTGGACTTTATTTTTCTAGGTTTTTTTTTTGTTTGTTTGTTTGAAAGACACAGATTGGATGACTATGTCTTTTGTGGCCAAATTTGATGTGATTTGGCTCAGTGGTTTTGTTGTTTGCTCGGTCCTACAAACATACATTACATCTTTATATATATATATAGAAGATATATATGGTATTTCTGGCAGCCATTTTTTGGCAGTCCAGTGTCTTGAAAGTCGGCTGCGAGGATGAAGCCGAGCCGTTGGCATTTTGCATTCCAAGCTGAGAAGACGTTACGGCTAATAAGAGCCCTCCTCAATATTTCATGATCTCGGCCCAGCCTCGAAATCCCACGGCGCTGTAATTTCTTCCACATTTCTGCTCTCGAAAAATTACCCAGACGGCAATAAAAAGCCTCGGCTGAACTTGGTGATGTAACAACCATTCTTGCGAAAACATCTCCTCCTGGAACTTTTCCCATCCAAAGTGGCATGCTTCCTTTCAGCTTGGTTGGCCAGGTTGAATAGCACTGAATAGCCTTGATGCTTGCAAGCCTAGCCGCTTTCTACCTTGCGGAATCCTTGGTTGGCCAGTTTGAATCGCAATTAAGAGTCTCAATGTGGCAGGTATGAATGCTGAAATTACCCACCTTGATTAGCATTGAACGGCCTTTCAGCTTCAAAGCCTGGCTGCTTCCTGCCTGGGGGAATCCTTTCTTGGGAGGTGTTAGCTGGCCCTGATTGTTTCCTTTGTGGAATTCCCAATTTCCCTGCTTTGAGAGTGTTGCTCTTTATTTACTGTCCTGGTTTTAGAGATTGTATTGTTCTGTATTATTCTACCACAGTAATTATTGCATATTACAGTAGAATCTCACTCATCCAACATTCGCTTATCCAATGTTCTGGATTATGCCTTTTAGTAGTCAATGTTTTTGTAGCCAGTGTTTTAAATGCATTGTGATATTTTGGTGATAAATTTGTAAATACAGTAATTACTACATAGCATTACTGCGCATGGAACTACTTTTTCTGTCAAATTTGTTGAATAACATGATGTTTTGGTGCTTAATTTGTATAATCATTACCTAATTTGATGTTTAATCGGCTTTTCCTGAATCCCTTCTTATTATTCAACATATTCACTTATCCAACGTTCTGCTGGCCTGTTTATGTTGGATAAGTGAGACTCTATTGTATATTGATAATCTTATATTATCTGCTAAGAACTGGATTATATGAGGCCCCTTCTACACAGCTGTATAAAATGCACACTGAAGTGGATTATATGGTAGTGTGGAGTCAAGATAATCCAGTGCAAAGCAGATAATATAAGATTATAAATGGGTTATATAGCTGTGTGGAAGGGCCTTGAGTCTACACTGCCATATAATCCAGTGCAAATTAGATAATCTGTGGAAGAGGCCTAAGTGAGGCCTAAGTCTGCCTGTCCCCTAACTGAACCCTGGCTGTCCCTTGGCTGAGTTAGTCGCTAGGAGACCAAGTGGGCAGAGATTAGCCCTCTAAACTGGCAGCAACTGGATAAAAACAATTATTGTTCTCCCTCTAATTAGGACTTTATTTTTCTTTTCTTTTTGTTGTATCAACCTAGAGGCGTGGATGATGGGTTGTGTTGTCAAATTTCGAGGTTGGGGGGCCTGTAGTTTTGTTGTTTTGTCCGGTGCCCTGATTCCATCACTCTTTTATATATATAGATAAATGGGTTATATAGCTGTGTGGTAGGGCCTTGAGTCTACACTGCCATATAATCAAATCAGATAATCTGTATCTTATAGGCAGTGTGGAAGAGACCTAAGTGAGGTCTAACTCTGCCTTTCCCATGGGCTGAGTGGGTTGCTAGGAGACCAAGTGGGCGGAGCTTAGCCTTCTAACTGGCAGCAATTGGATAAAAACAATGATTCCTCTCCCTCTAATTAGGACTTTATTTTTCTTTTCTTTTTGTTGTATGAACCTAGAGGCCTGGATGAGGGGTTGTGCTGCCAGGTTTAGTGTTTCTGGGATGTGTAGATTTATTGTTTTGTCCTAGGCCGAAATTTCATTACCCTTTTATATATAGATAGATAGATGTATGGTAATCCGATGGCGCAGTTATTTCATTCCAGGATGGAATAAGCAGAGTGTGTTACATCCACAAATATCAGAGCATTAACTGTGATTTGCATTACTTTGGGGGATTCGTCGGAGCTCTTTCCACACGAGCTTGAGAGACCCCAATTTTCACGTTTTTCTGAGACAAAATAGCATAGAGATTTGGTGCGAAATACCCATTTTCCAGCTATCCTGGTGGATCACCGTCCAAGAAAGCTTGGGCCATTCTGTGATAATCTGCTTAGCCTTTTTGCCACGTTGTTTTCCGCTTCCCGGCCCTAAACACTGCTCGCGAAGACTATCCATATTAATTTAAACCAAGCCGATGTTTATCCCGCACTAATTTTCGTTCTCCGTCCCCGGCTTCCTCTGGTGTTGAATTATACCTTACCCGCGGGTAATAACAGTGCCGAGGCTTTATCCCGTCCTCCGCCGTAAATCTCAAAGCAATTTACAAAGGAGCATATTAAGAGCCCGAGCGGAGGCAGCCTTCTACAGTTCATGAATAGTAATATTTGCAGTTTTGAACCTTTTGATGGATCTCGGGGCTTCGGCTCGGCTCTCCGGAGAGCGCTGTGATTTATGTGCCTTTACTTTCCTTGATTAGTTTCTTGGAGAGAAAAAAAAATGTCGCTCGCAAGATTGCGTGACAACATCTATCGACGAAAGAACAGGACCCTGGGATTTATAGTTTGGGAAAGAAACCCTCCTGGCCTGGAAATATTTGCCAAAGTTGTCAAATGAGACTTCCCAATACTTACTGTCGTCTTAAATAGTAGACAGTAGAGATGTGCATTCGTATAGAATTGCTGTTCGTTTTGGGTAATTTTATTCGTGTTGTCTCATTTTCGTATTGTGTCCCTATATGACACGAATTTTCATCTGGTTCACTAAAAAAACTAATTTTTTTGGACCATTATTATTATTACTATTAGTATTTGTGTCTCGCTAATAAAAATGGGCCGCCTATACGACTCGAATTTTCGTCTGGTTCACTAAAAAAACTAAAAAAATTGGACCATTATTATTATTATTATTATTATTATTATTATTATTATTACTATTACTATTAGTATTTGTGTCCCGCTAATAAAAATGAGCTGCCTATACAACATGAATTTTCGTCTGGTTCACTAAAAAAACTAATTTTTTTGGACCATTATTATTATTACTGTTAGTATTTGTGTCCCGCTAATAAAAATGGGCCGCCTATACGACACGAATTTTCATCTGGTTCACTAAAAAAACTAATTTTTTTGGACCATTATTATTATTACTATTAGTATTTGTGTCCCGCTAATAAAAATGGGCCGCCTATACGACTCGAATTTTCGTCTGGTTCACTAAAAAAACTAAAAAATTTGGACCATTATTATTATTATTATTATTATTATTATTATTATTATTACTATTAGTATTTGTGTCCCGCTAATAAAAATGAGCCGCCTATATGACACAAATTTTCGTCTGGTTCACTAAAAAAACTAATTTTTCTGGACCATTATTATTATTACTATTAGTATTTGTGTCCGGCTAATAAAAATGGGCCGCCTATATGACACGAATTTTCGTCTGGTTCACTAAAAAAACTAAAAAATTTGGACCATTATTATTATTATTATTATTATTATTATTATTATTATTACTATTAGTATTTGTGTCCCGCTAATAAAAATGAGCCGCCTATATGAAACAAATTTTCGTCTGGTTCCCTAAAAAAACTAATTTTTTTGGACCATTATTATTATTATTACTATTAGTATTTGTGTCCCGCTAATAAAAATGAGCTGCCTATACAACACGAATTTTCGTCTGGTTCACTAAAAAACCTAATTTTTTTGACCGTTATTATTATTATTACTACAGTAGAGTCTCGCTTATCCAACATAAACGGGCCGGCAGAACGTTGGATAACCGAATATGTTGGATAATAAGGAAGGATTAAAGAAAAGCCTATTAAACATCAAATTAGGTTCTGATTTTACAAATTAAGCACCAAAACATCATGTTATACAACAAATTTGACAGAAAAAGTAGTTCAATGCGCAGTAATGCTATGTAGTAATTACTGTATTTACGAATTTAGCACCAAAATATCACGATGTATTGAAAACATTGACTACAAAAATGTGTTGGATAATCCAGAACAGGGTTGTTGTATGTTTTTTGGGCTGTGTGGCCATGTTCCAGAAACATTCTCTCCTGACGTTTCGCCCACATCTATGGCAGGCATAATAGAACGTTGGATAAGTGAGTGTTGGATAAGTGAGGCCCGGGCTGTGGTGCAGGCGGGAGAGCAAGCCAGCTGCAATGAACTGCAATGAATCACTCTGACCAGGAGGTCATGAGTTCGAGGCCGCTCGGAGCCTATGTTTGTTTGTCTTTGTACTATGTTAAAAGGCATTGAATGTTTGCCTATATGTGTAATGTGATCCTCCCTGAGTCCCCTTTGGGGTGAGAAAGAAGGGCGGAATATAAATGCTGTAAATAAAATAAATAAATAAATAAATAAATACTGTATTCCCAATCCAAACCCAAGTTACGAAGGCGGAGGCATTACTTTTCATTCAACCCCGTAGTTTGTTTTTTTTTTGCAGTTAACCTGGCATGATGTGCGCTGTCGTTCACCCACAACTTTGTGCATGTTGTACAATGAAAAATTGACTTTTTTCCCAATAAGCTAGTCATGCCAGTGGCCACATGACCTTGGAGGAGTCTACGGACAACGCCGACTCTTCGGCTTAGAAATGGAGATGAGCACCAACAACCCGGAGTCGGTCACGATTGGACTTAATGTCAGGGGAAAACCTTTACCTTTACCTTAGTCAAATAATATTTTTTAAAAGCAACAATATAAAAGGGATCTTGAGCGTTGGGGATATGGATAGAACCCGAATCCCGTGATCTCGATGCCTAATGAACCTTCTGCCGGGGAAGTGAGAAAATCATATCTGCCATCAATGTCATTAGGGAGGCCGTAAATCATTAGGAGAAAAATTCCTCCTGAAATGAGATCCCCTCCTTTCTCGCCTTCTTCCTTCCTTCTCTTTTATTTCATTATCCCCGAAAGATCAGCCGGCCTCCAAGGGTTCGAAAGATGCCCGAGCAGGTTAAGTCATTTTCTCCCTTAACTTAATTGTGTGCGAAGCAAGCGCTCTTGTTTCTTTGCTTTCCTTCCCGGAGAAGAAAAGGGATTTTGCAGGGAAAGGAAATTGGAAACGGACAAATCCACGGGCCGTCCCTTGGGGATGCTCGGGAACATCATTTCTCATTTCCTTTCGCCCCCAAAACCGTAGGAAACGAAGACAGCTTACCGAGACAGGAGGGGAACAAAAGAGGATTTCAGTTTATTTTTATAATCGGGAAAAAAAAATCTCAAATGACAGATCTTCATTGCTTTCCTAAAATTAAGATTAGATCCTCTGAGTCCCAAAATAAGAAATGAAATGAAATCCCTGTTTTAATGCTGTAGTCGGTTTTTGCTGACCGAAAAGGTTGGTGGTTCAAATCCAGGGAGCAGGGTGAGCTCCCGCTGTTAGCTCCAGCTTGTGACAACCTAGCAGTTCGGAAACATGCTACTGTGAGTAGATCAATAGGTACGGCAAGTAGCTGAACTGCGGTTCGAATCCGGGGAGCGGAGTGAGCTCCCGCTGTTAGCTCCAGCTTGTGACAACCTAGCAGTTCGGAAACATGCTACTGTGAGTAGATCAATAGGTACGGCAAGTAGCTGAACTGCGGTTCAAATCCGGGGAGCGGAGTGAGCTCCTGCTGTTAGCTCCAGCTTGCGACAACCTAGCAGTTCAGAAACATGCTACTGTGAGTAGATCAATAGGTACGGCAAGTAGCTGAACTGCGGTTCGAATCCGGGGAGCGGAGTGAGCTCCCGCTGTTAGCTCCAGCTTGTGACAACCTAGCAGTTCGGAAACATGCTACTGTGAGTAGATCAATAGGTACGGCAAGTAGCTGAACTGCGGTTCAAATCTGAAGAGCGGAGTGAGCTCCCACTGTCAGCTCCAGCTTGTGGCAATCTAGCAGTTCGGAAGCATGCAAATGTAAATAGATTAATAGGTACTGCAAGTAGCTGAACTTGTTGACCAAAAGGTCGGTGGTTCAAATACAGGGAGTGGTGTGAACTCCCGCTGTTAGCTCCAGCTTGTGACAACCTAGCAGTTCAGAAACATGCAAATGTGAGTAGATCAATAGGTACTCCAAGTAGCTGAACTTGTTGACTGAAAGGTCAGTGGTTCAAATACAGGGAGTGGTGTGAACTCCCGCTGTTAGCTCCAGCTTGTGACAACCTAGCAGTTCGGAAAAATGCAAATGTGAGTAGATCAATAGGTACTCCAAGTAGCTGAACTTGTTGACTGAAAGGTCAGCAATTCGAATCCGGGGAGCTGAGTGTGCTCCCGCTGTTAGCTCCAGCTGGTGACAACCTAGCAGTTCAGAAACATGCAAATGTGAGTAGATCAATAGGTACTGCTCCAGCGGGAAGGTAACGGTGACAACACCCTGGACTCTTCACAGATATATATTCTTTCCTTTCCTTGCTTAGTTTCTCCATACCTCACAACCTCTGAGGATGCCTGCCATAGATGTGGGCGAAACGTCAGGAGAGAATGCTTCTGGAACGTGGCCACACAGCCCGAAAGACATACAACCACCCTGTGATCCCGGCCATGAAAGCCTTCGACAACACAGGATGGAAATGTTTGTGAGCAACTAAGGGTTGTGCTGGCAGCGGCGAGCGATGGAGTGGTTTGTTAAGTGTCCGGCAGCAACGTGGTGGGCGACGGAGGCAGAAGCTTTTATCTATGAAATAGTAATGACCTGGCGTGGTGTCAGCAGACTGCAGCCTCTTCTCTGAAAAGGCTGGACGGACATAAAAGAGACGTAGATTTTTCGCCCCAAATCTGAAATGCTCCCAAATTAACCATCTGGATGGCTGAGCTTGCAATACTTTTGCTTTCCGATGATTCAATAAGCATCTGCATTATTATTATGACGCCCCCTTAGCTGCCTCCTTTTTTTTTAAAGTGGTTTATGTTGGTATTGAGGGTCTTGTAATTCATGCAACCAACTTTCTAGCTGTTCCTGTGTTCTGATCCTGCGAGGCATAGTTTTGCCTGCCTTGGATTTATGTACAGTAGAGTCTCACTTATCCAACATAAACGGGCCGGAAGAACGTTGAATAAGCGAATATGTTGGATAATAAGGAGGGATTAAGAGCATTAACTGTGATTTGCATTACTTTGGGGTATTCGTCGGAGTCTCACTCATCCAAGCTAAACGGGCCGGCAGAAGCTTGGATAAGCAAATATCTTGGATAATAAGGAGGATTAAGGAAAAGCCTATTAAACATCAAATTAGGTTATGACTTTACAAATTAAGCACCAAAACATCATGTTATACAACAAATTTGACAGAAAAGGTAGTTCAATATGCAGTAATGCTATGTAGTAATTACTGTATTTACAAATTTAGCACCAAAATATCACGATGTATGGATAAGTGAGACTCTACTGTAGTTCAATACGCAGTAATACTATGGATTCCAAAACTTTTTTTCCTTGTGTCCCTATTACAATCCAAAGTACAATAGAGTCTCGCTTATCCAATGTAAATGGGCCGGCAGAACGTTGGATAAGCGAATATGTTGGATAATAAGGAGGGATTAAGGAGAAGCCTATTAAACATCAAATTAGGTTATGACTTTACAAATTAAGCACCAAAACATCATGTTATACAACAAATTTGACAGAAAAGGTAGTTCAACTTATCGCTTATCCAACGTTCTGGATTATCCAGCGCATTTTTGTAGTCAATGTTTTCAATACATCATGATATTTTGGTGCTAAATTCGTAAGTACAGTAATTACAACATTACTGCGTATTGAAGTACTTTTTCTGTCAAATTTGTTGTATAACATAATGTTTTGGTGCTTCATTTGTAAAATCATAACCTAATTTGATGTTTAATCGGCTTTTCCTTAATGCCTCCTTATTATCCAAGATATTCGCTTATCCAAGCTTCTGCAGAACCGTTTATGTTGGATAAGTGAGACTCTACTGTATTCAACTTTTATTATACTCTGCTTTTAATACCCTCTTACATTGGATTATCTGGACAGGGTGTGGTTTGTGGTGAAAAGAGGCTTCACGGCCGAAGTGCAAGAGAATTAAAACCCAAAACAACTCAAAGATATTTAGCTCCGCGACGAGGCAACAATTTCCTAGCAACCTCCGCTTGACAACTCCGTGTCGAACGCTCCCTTTCACAGTTCATACATATCAACAAGTGTACAAATTAGGATGATTAGAGGTTGCAAATTGTCTGTGATTGGGGCTAATCGCTTGATGAGAACTTTTGAGACAACTCAATCAGCTGGGCGGCTTCCCTGGATTTAATTAATTGAAGCCGGCAACGCGTAAATATATATATATATATATATCTCCCAGGGATGCCATCGATCTCAAGAGCGTGACAGCGGGGAAACATCGGAGTGTTTTGATCTCAAAGCGATGGAATGATCCAATGGGATCAAGACTGCAGGTTTGTGATCCCACCAGTTCTTTGCTGCTGGGAGGTGGTACTTGAGGCATAAGTTCCAGTGAATCATTCGGGCCACATGGTTGTGCCTCTGTTTGTAGTCTGTCTGTGCGATTTTCTTACAGCAGCTGAGGAGATGATCCATGGTTTCGTCGGTTTCCTTGCACAGTCTGCATTTTGGGTCATCAGCTGATTTTTCGATCTTGACCTGAATTGCCTTTGTCCTGATGTCTTGCTCCTGGGCTGCAAGGATCAGGCCTTCTGTCTCCTTCTTCAGGGTCCCATTCGTGAGCCAGAGCCAAGTCTTCTCCTTGTCAGCTTTTCCTTCAATTTTGTCAAGGAACTTTCCATGCAATGTTTTGTTGTGCCAGCTGTCAGCTCTAGTTTGTAGTGCGGTTTTCTTGTACTGGTTTTTTGTCTGCTGTGCTTTGAGGAGTTTCTGATTTTTGACTTCAATCAAAGCAGGTTCTTCACTTTGCTTGACATCTTCTGCCAGGGCATGTTCTTCTTCTTTGACTGCTTGTTTTACTTGTAAGAGTCCTCTGCCCCCTGATCTTCTAGGCAGATAGAGCCAGTCAACATCACTGCGAGGGTGCAGGGAATGAGATAGATATGCTGGATTTCGTATCACAAAATCACAAGTCGAACACTTCCCAAGTGTCTAGGACTGTGTGATGTATTATTATTATTATTATTATTATTATTATTATTATTATTATTGTTGTTGTTGCTGGATTTCGTATCACAAAATCACAAGTCGAACACTTCCCAAGTGTCTAGGACTGTGTGATGTATATTATTATTATTATTATTATTATTATTATTATTATTATTATTATTATTATTTTATTATGACATAGCAAACAAGATAGGGCATGTTCTTCTTCTTTGACTGCTTGTTTGACTTGTAAGAGTCCTCTGCCCCCTGATCTTCTAGGCAGATACAGCCGGTCAACATCACTGCGAGGGTGCAGTGAATGATGAATGGTCATGAGTTTTCTTGTTTTTCTGTCCAAATTGTCCAGTTCCACCTGTATCCAGTTTATGATGCCAGCAATATATCTTATGACAGGTATGGCCCAGGTGTTTATGGCCTTGATGGTGTTGCCTCCATTGAGCTTGCTTTTGAGAATTTTTCTGACCCTTTGTGTGTATTCTTTACTGACCACAGTTTTCACATGTTCATGCTTGATGTTGTCCAGCTGTAATATGCCCAGATATTTATAGGCCTCTGGCTGGTGACACTTTATTGTTTGGCCATTAGGCATATTTACGCCCTCACTTTGAATGATTTTTCCCTTCTTCAATGCCACTGTCGAACATTTGTCCAAGCCAAACTCCATGCTGATACCAGTGCTAAAAATGCGGACAGTGTTGGTCAGAGACTGGATTTCAGTTTCTGTTTTCCCATACAGCTTCAGGTCATCCATGTACATCAAATGCGAAATTTTGTGAGATTTCTTAGATGTTTGATGGCCGAGATTTGTTTTTTGTAAGATTGTTGAGAGAGGGATCATGGCAATAATGAACAGCAGAGGGGACAATGAGTCTCTCTGGAAAATTATTATTATTATTATTATTATTATTATTGACACAACGACGTTGTATGACACAGCAAACAAGATAGATATGCTGGATTTCGTTTCACAAAATCACAAGTCAAACACTTCCCAAGTGTCTAGGACTGTGTGATGTATTTTCAGATGATGCATGCAGATCCCAGTAAGGTGGCCTTTTGCAGTTGGCAGATCGTAATTTTGTCAATGTCTATTGTTTCCAAATGCCGGCTGAGATCTTTTGGCACGGCACCCAGTGTGCCCATCACCACTGGGACCACCTGCACTGGTTTCTGCCAGAGTCTTTGAAGTTCAGTCTTGAGGTCCTGATAGCGGCTGAGTTTTTCCTGTTGTTTTTCTTCAATGCGACTGTCACCTGGGATGGCAACATCAATGATCCAAACCTTTTTCTTTTCCACAACTGTGATGTCTGGTGTGTTGTGTTCCAGAACTTTGTCAGTCTGGATTCGGAAGTCCCACAGTATCTTTGCGTGTTCATTTTCCACAACCTTTGCAGGTTTGTGATCCCACCAGTTCTTAACTGCAGGGAGGTGATACTTGAGGCATAGGTTCCAATGAATCATTTGGGCCACATAGTTGTGCCTCTGTTTGTAGTCTGTCTGTGCAATTTTCTTACAGCAGCTGAGGATATGATCAATGGTTTCATCGGTTTCATTGCACAGTCTGCTATTATTATTATTATTATTATTATTATTATTATTATTATTATTATGTGTCTCCATGCAGTGCAGTCCTGGGAGTCAAAGTTTTCCAAGTCCATACCCTTCTCTTGGTGCATTTCCAATATAGAATGAATGCCCTTGCACCACATTTTACATGCCATGGCTCCACGCAATGGAGTCCTCCTGGGAGTTTTACTTTCCCAAGGTCCATATTCTTCTCTGGGTGCATTTAATATATGGAATGAATGCCCTTGCACCCCATTTTACTTGCCATGGCTCCGTGTGATGGAGTCCTCCTGGGAGTTATAGTTTTCCAAGGTCCACACCCGTCTCCGTGAGAGAGGCTAGACTGAAATCTCACAGAAATGAAGACACATGACAGTTGACATTGCAAAGAGAGGACGGGTTTCCACAGCTTTTTCTCTCTCTCACGCCGGCACAGCCAGCTACTTAGTGGCAATGCTTTCCAATTAAAAACCTATCGAGAAACAATGCACTCCGTCGAGCTTCATTAAGTTTGGCGAGTCGGTTCCCTGCCGCTGCGCAACGGAGCCATCCAGCTCAATGACAATCAATTCAATTACAACCCGGGCTGGTCCGTAGACTTTTGTTCCAAGAATCATAGGCCTCGTGAAGCTTGGTCGGCATTAACCTTCCTCAACGAGGCTCAAATAAACTTAATTGGAGGGAAATGACAACAAAAAGACTGTTCCGTACGAACGAGAGACCGGTTCTTCTGAGCCTGGAGTTAAACATAATGATGAGCCCCAACCCACGTAGGATAGGTATTGATCAACTGATTTTGACCTCAATGCAATCCTGTAATAGCATAATGGCGTAATAGTTTGGAGGTGTAATTCTGTGATTTCGTAATAGCGCAATAACACAATATTGGTTTTTGCTTCCTACTTCCACAATGAGCCTCGCCCTACATATACCTCTTAGGTTATGATAGGTATCAATTGATTGATCTCGATCCACTCTTTTAAAGCATAATGGTGTAATAGTTTGGTGATGTAATTCTGTGATTTCGTAATAGCGCAATAACACAATATTGGTTTTTGCTTCCTACTTCCATAATGAGCCTCGCCCTACATATACCTCTTAGGTTATGATAGGTATCAATTGATTGATCTCGATCCACTCTTTTAAAGCATAATGGTGTAATAGTTTGGTGATGTAATTCTGTGATTTCGTAATAGCGCAATAACACAATATTGGTTTTTGCTTCCTACTTCCATAATGAGCCTCGCCCTACATATACCTCTTAGGTTATGATAGGTATCAATTGATTGATCTCGATCCACTCTTTTAAAGCATAATGGTGTAATAGTTTGGTGATGTAATTCTGTGATTTCGTAATAGCGCAATAACACAATATTGGTTTTTGCTTCCTACTTCCACAATGAGCCTCGCCCTACATATACCTCTTAGGTTATGATAGGTATCAATTGATTGATCTCGATCCACTCTTTTAAAGCATAATGGTGTAATAGTTTGGTGATGTAATTCTGTGATTTCGTAATAGCGCAATAACACAATATTGGTTTTTGCTTCCTACTTCCATAATGAGCCTCACCCTACATATACCTCTTAGGTTATGATGGATATCGATTGACTAATCTCAATCCACTCTTTTAAAGCATAATAGTGTAATAGTTTGGTGGTGTAACTGTGTGATTTCGCAATAACGCAATAACACAATATTGGTTTTTGCTTCCTACTTCCACAATGAGCCTCGCCCTATACATACCTCTTAGGTTATGATAGGTATCAATTGATTGATCTCGATCCACTCTCTTAAAGCATAATGGTGTAATAGTTTGGTGGTGCCATTCTGTGACTTCGTAATAGCGCAATAACACAATATTGGTTTTTGCTTCCTACTTCCACAATGAGCTTCGTCCTATATATACCTCTTAGGATATGATAGGTATCAATTGATTGATCTCGATCCACTCTCTTAAAGCATAATGGCATAATAGTATGGTTGTGTAACTGTGTGATTTCACAATAGCGCAATAAGACAATATTGGTTTTTGCTTCCTACAGTTCATAATGAGCCTCTCCCTATATATACCTCTTAGGTTATGATGGATATTGATTGATTGATCTCAATCCAGTCTTTTAAAGCATAATGGCGTAATAGTTTGGTGATGTAATTCTGTGATTTTGTAATAGCGCAATAACACAATATTGGGTTTTGCTTCCTACTTCTATAATGAGCCTCGCCCTACATATACCTCTTAGGTTATAATAGGTATCAATTGATTGAGATCAATCAACTCTTTTAAAGCATAATGGTGTAATAGTTTGGTTGTGTAATTGCGTGATTACACAATATTGGTTTTTGCTTGTAATTGCGTGATTAACACAATATTTGTTTTTGCTTCCTTCAGTTTGTAATGAGCCTCGCCCTACAGATACCTCTTAGGTTATGATAGGTATCAATTGATTGATCTCAATCCACTCTTTTAAAGCATAATGGCGTAATAGTTTGGTTGTGTAATTGCGTGATTTTGCAATAGCGCAGTAACACAATATTTGTTTTTGCTTCCTACAGTTCATAATGAGCCTCACCCTACAGATACCTCTTAGGTTATGATAGGTATCGATTTATTGATTTCGACCCACTCTCTTAAAGCAATACTGTAATAGCGCAATCGTGTAATAGTGTAATAACATAATAGCAAAATAATGCAATTTTTTTTGCTTCCTACAGTACACAATGACTTTTTCAACCTGTCACATAACAGCAAAGCTAACTTGTTCAGGCTAACGATCCAGAAACGATTAGCAAAATAATACATTGAGAGAGCAACTACCTAGCAACAGAGTAAAGGCCCACGAACACAAAAAAAAGAAAGAAAATGTAATATACGCATCCTACACAGTCAGACAGATTTTGGAAAGTCCAAGCAAAGAGGAGATGATATTACACATGATGTTGAAAATTGAAAATTATGTTATGCAACATGTTGGCAGGAAAACTTTCATCAGAATGTTGCCATGGAGATATAAATTTGAACAGATTTGTTGAGCAACTTGGAACTTGACGGCGAAATGAAGTAATGTTATATGGGCAACATGAGCTTCGTTTCAGAAGTCTGACTTTTTCTGAAAGTTGTTGAGGTTTTTTAAGGTTAGTTACAAAACACAAAGCCTAGAGATTTGGCTAATAAGCTAGTAGCTATCACTATCTCTGTTGGGTCCTCCATCCATCCCAACTGCCACTACCCAGATGTCTCCATCCAACCTCCACTGAAAGACTTCCAAAGATTGAGATGCCTACAGCCCATACATTGAGACAGATCTCCATCCATACAGATCTCCATCCATACAGATCTCCAAAGATTGAAATATCATTGAGAAAGATCTCCATCCAACCTTTGTTGAAAGATCTCCAACGATGGAGATAGCATTGAGAAAGATCTCCATCCATACAGATCTCCAAAGATTGAAATATCATTGAGAAAGATCTCCATCCAACCTTTGTTGAAAGATCTCCAACGATGGAGATAGCATTGAGAAAGATCTCCATCCAACTTTTGTTGGAGGATAAGATGGAGATATCATTGAGAAAGATCTCCATCCAACCTTTGTTGGAAGATCTCCAAGTATGGAGAAAACCTTGAGAAAAATCTCCATCCAACCTTTGTTACAAGAGCTCGAAAGATGGAGCTAGCATTGAGAAAGGTCTCCAATCAACCTCTGTTGAAAGACTTCCAAAGACTGAGATGCCTACAGCCCATACATTGAGACAGATCTCCATCCAACCTTTGTTGGAAGATCTCCAAAGATGGAGCTAGCATTGAGAAAGGTCTCCAATCAACCTCTATTGAAAGACTTCCAAAGATTGAGATGCCTACAACCCATACATTGAGACAGATCTCCATCCAACCTTTGTTGGAAGATCTCAAAAGATGGGGATAGCATTGAGAAAGATCTCCATCCAACCATTGTTGGAAGACTTCCAAAGATTGCTATGCCTACAAGCCCATGCATTGGATAAATATCTCTATCCAACCTTTATTGGAAGATCTCCAAAGATGGTAATAGCATTGAGAAAGATCTCCATCCAACCTTTGTTGGAAGATCTCCAAAGACGAAGATAGCATTGAGAAAAATCTCCATCCAACCTTTGTTGGAAGATAAGATGGAGATGACATTGAGAAAGACCTCCATCCAACCTTTGTTGGAAGATCTCCAAAGATGGTAATAGCATTGAGAAAGATCTCCATCCAACCTTTGTTGGAAGATCTCCAAAGATGGAGCTAGCATTGAGAAAGGTCTCCAATCAACCTCTATTGAAAGACTTCCAAAGACTGAGATGCCTACAACCCATACATTGAGACAGATCTCCATCCAACCTTTGTTGGAAGATCTCCAAAAATGGAGCTAGCATTGAGAAAGGTCTCCAATCAACCTCTATTGAAAGACTTCCAAAGATTGAGATGCCTACAGCCCATCCATTGAGAAAGATCTCCATCCAACCTTTGTTGGAGGATAAGATGGAGATAACGTTGAGAAAAATCTCCATCCAACCTTTGTTGAAAGTCCTCCATAGATGGAGATGCCTACAGCCCATCCATTGAGAAAGATCTCCATCCAACCTCTGCTGGAAGACCTCCAAAGATGGAGATGCCTACAGCCCATCCATTGAGAAAGATCTCCATCCAACCTCTGCTGGAAGACCTCCAAAGATGGAGATGCCTACAGCCCATCCATTGAGAAAGATCTCCATCCAACCTCTGTTGAAAGTCCTCCAAAGATGGAGATGCCTACAGCCCATCCATTGAGAAAGATCTCCACCCAACTTCTTTCTGACTGTCTCCAAAGATGGAAGTGCCTACACCTTGTGAACTGAGGACGATTTCCACCCAACCTCTGTTGGAAGATCTCCAAAGATTGGGACGGCTACACCTCGTGCACTGAGCTTGGTGCCAAAGCAAAGAAGCCATTCCAGATCATTCCAGGTCCTCGGATCACTTTGGGAACATCTTATCTCCAACACCTCCTACAAGTCCAGAGCTGGAGGAGGGACAGCTGGAGAAATATAGCATTGCCATGGTTACGAGCTCTTTTCCTGGGCAGCGAAGGAGAGAAAAAGACACCAGCTGCCCATTTATCTGGCGTTCGAAAATACAGCAATGTGGGCAGAAGAGAAGAGTTTGGTTTGGGGAGCATTTTATTGATTACTAGCTTAGGGAGTAATTGAAAGTACTGCAAATCCCATTATCCGTGGTCCATCCTCCCCTACACCACACCAGAGTGTAAAGTGGGCCACATTGCATCTGTGTGCCAAGTTTGGTCGAGTTCCCTCATTCGTGGGCATCACAATGGTCTCTGGGAGGAGAATCGGGTGAAGGTACTGCAAATCCCATCATCCTTGGTCCGTCCTCCCCCAAAATGGACCTATCACATATAGACAGACACAGAGGCAATTTAACATTTTCCAGCTTCGTGAGGGTATGCTCGATTCCGGCCACAGGGGGAGCTGTTGCTTCATCGTCCACTTGTGACACCGAGTCCTTGATGGTAGTACTTCCTCATTCCTTTCTGCACACTGCTGCAAGTTTTTACGGTGTCGTAAAGTACGTAAAGCGGACCCGAATATAAGCCGAGGCACCTAATTTTACCATAAAAAAACTGAGAAAACATTGACTCAAGTCAAAGCAGCCTCTTTCCCAGATATATTTACCGTATATACTCGAGTATAAGCCGACCCGAATATAAGCCGAGGCACCTAATTTTACCACAAAAAATTGGGAAAACACTGACTCAAGTCAAAGCAGCCTCTTTCCCAGATATATTTACCGTATATACTCGAGTATAAGCCAACCCGAATATAAGCCGAGGCACCTAAGTTTACCACAAAAAACTGGGAAAACATTGACTCAAGTCAAAGCAGCCTCTTTCCCAGATATATTTACCGTATATACTCGAGTATAAGCCGACCCAAATATAAGCCGATATAATATAATTATACCACCAAAAAAAAAAAACTGGGAAAACATTGACTCAAGTATTAACCAAGAGTGGTAAATTTCAGAAATAAAAATAGATACCAATAAAATTACATTAATTGAGGCATCGGTAGGAGAAATGTTTTTGAATATTTACATCAAGCTCAAATTGAAGATAAGATTGTCCAACTCTGATCAAATCATTATTCTCATCTTCTTCAATGTAAATGCGCTTATGTCTCCTTTTAATAATAATAGAGTAAAATATTAAATGTAATATTAATAATAATAAATATAGGAAAATAATACATGTAATAATAAATAGAGTAAAATAATAAATGCAATAATAATGATAAGATCAGAGTGAAATAATAAATGTATTAATAATAAAAATAAAAATAGAGTAAAATAAATGTAATAGTAGCAACAATAATAGAGAAAAATAATAAATGTAATAATACCAATAATAATAGAGAAAAATAATAAATGTACCATATATTCTTGAGTATAAGCTGACTCAAATATAAGCCAACCAGGACCCTCACCCGAGTATAAGCTGAGGGGTTTTTTTTAAGGGCTGAAAAACTCGAGTATATATACAGTATATACAGTAGAGTCTCACTTATCCAACATAAACGGGCTGGCAGAACGTTGGATAAGCGAATATGTTGGATAATAAGGAGAGATTAAGGAGAAGCCTATTAAACATCAAATTAGGTTGTGATTTTACAAATTAAGCACCAAAACTTCATGTTATACAACAAATTTGACAGAAAAAGTAGTTCAATATGCAGTAATGTTATGTTGTAATTACTGTATTTATGAATTTAGCACCCAAATATCACGATGTATTGAAAACATTGACTACAAAAATGCGTTGGATAATCCAGAACGTTGGATAAGCGAATGTTGGATAAGTGAGACTCTACTGTAGTAATTACTGTATTTATGAATTTAGGACCAAAATATCATGATGTATTGAAAACATTGACTACAAAAATGCGTTGGATAATCCAGAACGTTTGATAAGCGAATGTTGGATAAGTGAGACTACTGTATCTGTAGAAGTTGCTGGGTGGAGGGAAGAACTCTTGTCTGTTGGAGGCCAGTGTGAATGTTGTAATTAATCACCTTGATTGGCATTAAATGGCCTTCCAAGTTTCACATCCTAGCCTGGGGGAATCCTTTGTTCAGAGTCATTCTCTGCCCCTGATTGATTCCTGTCTGGAATTTTTCTGTTTTCAGAGCGCTGCTCCTTAATATTTACTGTTCAGAGTCATTATCTGCTCCTGATTGATTCCTGTCTGGAATTCTTCCACTTTCAGAGTGCTGTTCTGATTTTGGAGTTTATTTTTTTTAATACTGGTGGCCAGATTTTGTTCATTTTCATACATTTTCATGGTTAATGAACCAACCTGGACACAGTATATTAGTCAAGAAATTAGAAACGCTCCACCACTCCGACAACTCTCATATCAGACGACACAGAGAAGCCACTGAAATCCACAATTGCAACAGAAAGGAGGAAACCATGAAATTGAACAAAATCTGGCTCTCGATATTAAATCTTTCCTGGACTCCTGTGGTATTATGATCGTCTCTCCCCGAGGCAGGAAAGCGCACTTCATAAATGTTAATAGCTGATCTCGGTGAAAACGGCGAGAGGCCGAATGTGTAGGGACAGAGGTGGTCGATGGATGGTCAGCCGGTGCAGATATTACACTCCGTGACCTTCATGGATTTAATTGTGTTTTTCTCTAATGGGGAAAAGAGGGAAGGAAGGAGGGGAGGGAAAAGAAGAAGGAAGCAAGGAGAAAGGGAAGGAGAAAGAAATGAAAAGAAAGAGGAAGGGAAGGAAGGAAGGAGGAAGGGAGGGAAGGAGAAAAGGAAGGAAGGAATAGGAAGGAGAAAAGGAAGGAATAATAATAATAATAATAATAATAATAATAATAATAATAATAATAACTGTGCAAGGAAACCGACAAAACCATTGATCATCTCCTCAGCTGCTGTAAGAAAATCGCACAGACAGACTACAAACAGAGGCACAATTATGTGGCCCAAATGATTCATTGGAACTTATGCCTCAAGTCCCACCTCCCAGCAGCAAAGAACTGGTGGGATCACAAACCTGCAAAAGTCTTGGAAAATGAGCAGGCAAAGATACTGTGGGACTTCCGAATCCAGACTGACAAAGTTCTGGAACACAACACACCAGACATCACAGTTGTGGAAAAGAACAAGGTTTGGATCATTGATGTCGCCATCCCAGGTGACAGTCGCATTGACGAAAAACAACAGGAAAAACTCAGCCGCTCTCAGGACCTCAAGATTGAACTTCAAAGACTCTGGCAGAAACCAGTGCAGGTGGTCCCGGTGGTGATGGGCACACTGGGTGCCGTGCCAAAAGATCTCAGCCGGCATTTGGAAACAATAGACATTGACAAAATCACGATCTGCCAACTGCAAAAGGCCACCTTACTGGGATCTGCACGCATCATCTGAAAATACATCACACAGTCCTAGACACTTGGGAAGTGTTTGACTTGTGATTTTGTGAAATGAAATCCAGCATAGAAAGGGAAGAAAGGGATTGAGAAAGAAAAGAAAGAGGGGAGCGAAAAGAAGGAAGGAAGGAAGGGGAAAGGGAGGGAAAGAAAGGGGAGGGAAAGAAGGAAAGAGACAGAGGGAGGAAGGGAAGAAGGGGTGAAGGAAAGGAAAAATGGAAGAGTAGGAGTAGAAGGAAAGGGAAAAGGAAGGAAGGGGTGTCAAACTGCATTGATTCAACCAGGGTTCCTCAAACTTTTTAATCCGAGGGCCGGTCCACAATCCTTCAGACTGTTGAGGGGCCGGATTATCATTTGGAAAAAAAATACAAACAAATTCCGATGCACACTGCACATGTCTTATTTGTAGTGCAAAAGCAACAACAACAACAATGAAAGAACAATACAATATTTAAAAATAAATTTTTTAACCCACATACATTTATCAGGATTTCAATGGGAAGTGTAGTCCTGCTTCTGGCCAATGAGGTAGTCAAGTTAATTAGGGTTGTTGTTGTTGTTGTTGTTGTTGTTGTGTGCCTTCAAGTCATTTCAGTCTTTGGGCAAGTCTAAGTCTAAAATTTATTTATTTATTATTTATTTATTTACTGCATTTATTTACTACATTTGTATCACACCCTTCTCACCCCAAAGAGGACTCAGAGTGGCTTACAAATTATATGTACATACAATATATTATATTATTAGCATAGCACAATATTAGCATTATATATTATTATATTTAACTATACCACTATACTGTATTATTATTAGTAATATTATATGTAATATAGAATATATAATTAATATTATTATATGGTATTATTATTAGTGTTATATTGTACTACATTATAATATTATTATCAATATTATATGTATATACAATATATTATATTATAAAACCGAGGGCGGGGGCCAGGTCAATGACCTCGGAGGGCCACATCCAGCCCCCGGGCCTTAGTTTGGGGACCCTTGGATTCAACAGTGTAGATGCAGCCTTAGTTCACCGGCTGAAAGAGCTGCAACCTAAACAGACTTCTATTAGAGACCCTTTGTCCCTTGGGACTGCCCTCCACTGGAAAGGGGGCCTCTCGGAAACACAGTGTGAGCCCTGAGCCGAATAATGCGACACCCGAGACGGTGTCGTTGTTGGAAATAAGCACAGTGAACCCACCGCCCCGCTTGTGTCAAAGGACTCATCTCCAAATTGCAGCCATCGGAGGAATTAAAAAATAAAAGCCCAGGAACTTCCCCACCGTCATCCCATCACATTGTAATTAAAATGAAACCATTAAGCCATCACAATGGGGATCAGGACGAGATTGACGCAGGTGGCAGGAGGGGAGAGATTGCCGGGTTGATGGCGATTTCAATAATTGTAAAAAGAGAGAGGACGCCGACATAACTAACCGGGATGAAGGACTTAACCCCGAGGCATGGATTTTCGTCAGCACTGTGTTCATATAGCTTTTCCGGAACTGATATTTGCATCCGGCCCTTATAGGGCGTTATAGAAGATTGGTGTTCAAAATAGAAAGAATTTCAAAAATTGCCAAAATTGCTGAAGGCCTTTAACTATATTCCCCAAAGAGGCTTCCTTTTCAATAATAATAATAACGATAATAACTTTATTCTTGTATCCCGCCCCATCTCCCCAAAGGGACTCGGGGCGGCTCAACACACAGTACCCAAAACTATATCTCTATCTTCACATTTCAAATTCCAACTCCCAACTGAAAAATAATTCTTTGGCTGCCTAGCTCCAACTGAAACTACCTGAAACAGGATTGAAACTACCTCTCCACCAAGACTATGGGCTGGAGTGCCATGTTATCGCCTCTTTTAATGGCCATGTTTTTACTCTGTTGAAGCTGTGTTATTGATCGACTTGTGATTTGCTTTGCAACTGGAGATGGGCGGAGCCAAAGTGACAGTATTTTATATTGTGTACACTGTTCCCTCACTACTTTGCGGTTCACTTTTCGCGGATTCGCTGTTTCGCAGTTTTTCAATAAACTCTAAAAGACTATGTTTTTACTCTGTTGAAGCTGTGTTATTGATCGACTGTGATTTGATTTGCAACTGGAGATGGGCGGAGCTAAAGTGACAGTATTTTATATTGTTGTATGTTATATTGTGTACAGTGTTTCCTCACTACTTTGCGGTTCACTTTTCGCGGATTCGCTGTTTCGCGGTTTTTCAATAAACTCTAAAAGACTATTATAAATCATAAAAAAATTACAATTTACATCTTAAGGAAGGGAGGGAGGAGAAGCCAAAGGGAGAGAAAAGGAGCCCAAGCGGCAACGGGAGGAGGCGATTTATCAACACACGAGACTTAAAATAGTGTATAACTACTAAAATAATGTATAAATATTAAAATAAATATAGTGTCCCTACTTTGCGGATTTTCACTTACTGCGGGTGGTCCTGGAGCCTAAGTGGGGGAACACTGTATTTTATATTGTGTATTTTATATTGTGTATTGTTGTTGTTGGGCTTGGCCCCATGTGAGCTGCCCCGAGTCCCTTCGGGAAGATGGGGCGGGATATAAAAATAAACTTATTATAGTAATAATAATAATTATTATTATTATTATTACTGTCACTTTGGCTCCGCCCATCTCCAGCTGCAAAGCAAATTCCTCTATTTGCAGCAGCCAATCAGACTACATTGACAGTAATGGCTGCCTGGTTGCTCCTCCCCTTGCTCTGCTGGCGTTTCGCAAGCAAGGCCTGCACACCAGCCCTGCAAGGCAGGCCACTCACCAACCCTGTAAGGTAGGAAAGATCTGTTACAGACGTCCAAACAAAACTGGGTCCAATCATGTCATGATTTTTGCAAACAAGTCTATGTAAAGAACCCGCCTTCCTTCCTGCTGACGTTTTCCAGGGCTCTTGGCTCTTTAGTTAAAACCTTCCATTTTCCATCGGTTTGTGTTGACAGCATTTGTTTAATTGATGATGCGCTGCATCTTCAAGCCTCATTTGTAACATCGCGAACTCGGTTTTTGGCATACCGCAAGAGCACAACTCTTGGATCTTTAGTTGAAAACTTCCTGCTTGTTAGTTTGGTTTATGCGCCCCGCCCCCCCTCCGAAAAATGGCTATTCTTAGATATTTCTCCTCCGCTGCTTCCATACACGGTGTTCTTTCCAGGTTGCTTTCCCCTTGGAAGCCAAAGACACGCTAAAAGGCTACTCTAGTTAATCGGCGTAAATATTTCACCGGGAATTAATTAAAGATGAAGGCCACGTTGCCTGCTAAGAGGGGCGTTTGGGAATATGAATTATACACGGGGTCTCGGCAAAGCCTTCCACTTCACTCAAGGCTCTCCTGCTGCTCTGAAGCTCCTGGAGTGGTTGTCTGCTTCTTTTCTTATCTGACACATACAGGGATTGTTGCTGCAAGGCTATTCAATGGTATTGAAGCTGGCCAACAAAGGCTTTGTTATAGACATATGATTGGACTGAGCATGTTCAGGCTCAAGACTCCATTTTGTTGTTCAGTTGTTGTTTGAACTTCAGCAGCCTACCTTCCTCTTCTGCTTCTTCTTCTCCACTTCTTCTCTCTTCTCCTCCTCCTCCTTCTTCTCCCTCCTCCTCTCCCTCTTCTTCTTCTTCTTCATCTTCTTCTTGTCCTCCTCCTCTTGTACTCTTTCTCCTCCTCTCCTTTCTTCTCTTCTTGTACTTCTCCCCCTTATCTTCCTTCTCCTCTTCCTCCTTCTTTTATTCTCCTTCTGCTCCTCCTTCTCTTTCTCCTCCTTCTCCCTCTTCTTATTCTCCTTCCCTTTCTTCCTCTTAGTCTCCTTCTCCTCTTCCTTCTCCTTCTTCTCTTCTTTCTGTACTTTTCCTTCTTCTCCTCCTTCCTCTTCTTATTCTCCCCCTCCTCTTTTTCTTGTATTCCTCCTCTTTCTTCTCCTTCTTCTCCTATTCTCATTCTCCTTTTCCTCCTCCTCCACTTCCTCTCCTTCCTCTTCCTTCTTCTTCTCTTCCTTCTCCTCTTCCTCCTTCTCCTTCCTTGTCTTATTCTCCTTCTTCTCCTCTTCCTTCTCCTTCCTCTTCCTCCTTCTTCTCATCCTTCTCTTCTTGTACTCCTCCTTCTTCTCTTTCTTCTCCTCCTTCTCCTTCCTTTTCCTCCACCTTCTTCTTCTATTTCTTTGTCTTCTTTTCTTCTTGGAGTGGCCTCTGAGTTTAGATTATGAAACATGGATTTCCCTTATATCATTTATAATTTAAACAACGGCAGGCCCGTTTCCATGGCACCCGGGAGACGGGTGCCGCTAACTTGTTGACGAAGCAGGTTTGATCTCCGCAGAACTGAGATCGCTCTGATGTTTCCTTCTTTTTCGCTCGCAAATTCTCCTCCCTCCTCCTCCTGTCTTTTACGGTTTTTCCCTATTGGGGTTATAGATATTTCCCTTATTGCGGGTCATAGAGTTGCACTGGAGGACCTAGAAAATGCCTAGAGGGGACATGGTTTTCAACCTTACTATTTTCAGAGAAGAAATACGTAGGAGATCCGAATAACGACATACATAAATTCCACGGACAGATAAGCCACTTTGTATCCATTATGTCTCTATTGGACTACAACTCCCAGAATCCATCAAGTTGAGGAATTCGGTTAATATGACTTATAAGTTTTCTCCTTGTAAGTGTTTTGAACTCTTTCCTGGGCTGAAAGAGCAAGGAAATCGATATCGTCATCGACTGCGAACCACGCCGACCCCGTTCGATCCGGACTCACTTTTTCTTCCGAAAGATCCATATATCACTCCGTTGCATGCAAAACTACAATTCCCAGGCTTCCCTAGCATTGAGCCACGGCGGTTCAAGTGCATTCGTTCCGCAGGCACTTCCCAGAATCAAGACATAACCCAAGGAAAGCGAGAAAAACGGCATCTGCGTGCTGTTCCAAATGCCCGAAACGCCAGCCTTGAAAACCCAAAGAAAAACAGCATAAATAAACAATGAGCCTCCCATGCAAATGAGCTGGCTTTTTAATGAATATTTCATCGCCTTCCCAAAGAATCGACATTGTGCTGGATTGCTTCAATTAGCCCCGAAGATGCAAATCGGAGCTGATGATATCGCTTTATGGATCTGTTTTCGTGGTGGCGGATGGAGGCGGCCTCCTGCTGCCACTTTTATTGGACGGCGGCATTGCGATCGATCGATCAATAAAAAGGGAGGCAAATTACTGTTGGCGCTCATCTCCATTGCTAAGTCGAAGAGCCGGTGTTGTCTGTAGACACCTCCAAGGTCATGACTGCATGGAGCGCCATTGTCTTCCCGCCGGAGCAGTACCTATTGATCTACTCACATTTGCATGTTTTCGAAGTGCTAGGATGGCAGAAGCTGAGGCTAACGGTGGAAGCTCACTCCGCTCCCCGGATTCATTGTCCATAGGCGCCTCCAATGTCATGTGGCCACTGGCATGATTGCGTGGAGCGCCGTTAGCTTCCCGCCGGAGCAGTACCTACTGATCTACTCACATTTGCATGTTTTCGAACTGCTAAGTTGGCAGAAGCTGGGGCTAACGACGGATGCTCACTCTGCTCCCTGGATTCATTGTCCGTAGACGCCTCCAACATCATGTGGCCACTGGCATGACTGCGTGGAGCGCCATTACCTTCCCGCCGGAGCAGTACCTATTCATCTACTCACATTTGCATGTTTTCGAACTGCTGGGTTGGCAGAAGCTGGGGTTAACAGTGGGTGCTTGCTCCGCTCCCCGGATCCAAACCTGCGACCTTTTGGTCAGCAAGTTCAGCAGCTCAGTGCTTTAATACGCTGTGCCACTGGGGGCTTTATATTATTATTATTATTATTATTAATATATCTGCCTAGAAGATCAGGGGGCAGAGGACTCTTACAAGTCAAACAAGCAGTCAAAGAAGAAGAATATGGAAAGCAAAGTGAAAAACCTGCTCTGATTGAAGTCAAAAATCAGAAACTCCTCAAAGCACAGCAGACAAAAAACCAGTACAAGAAAACCGCACTACAAACTAGAGCTGACAGTTGGCACAACAAAACATTGCATGGAAAGTTCCTTGACAAAATTGAAGGAAAAGCTGATAAGGAGAAGACCTGGCTCTGGCTCACAAATGGGACCCTGAAGAAGGAGACAGAAGGCCTGATCCTTGCAGCCCAGGAGCAAGACATCAGGACAAAGGCCATTCAGGCCAAGATCGAAAAATCAGCTGATGACCCAAAATGCAGACCCTGCAAGGAAACCGACGAAACCATTGATCATATCCTCAGCTGCTGTAAGAAAATTGCACAGACAGACTACAAACAGAGGCACAACTATGTGGCCCAAATGATTCATTGGATCTTATACCTCAAGTACCACCTCCCAGCAGCAAAGAACTGGTGGGATCACAAACCTGCAAAAGTATTGGAAAATGAGCACGCAAAGATACTGTGGGACTTCCGAATCCAGACTGACAAAGTTCTGGAACACAACACACCAGACATCACAGTTGTGGAAAAGAAAAAGGTTTGGATCATTGATGTCGCCATCCCAGGTGACAGTCGCATTGACGAAAAACCACAGGAAAAACTCAGCCGCTCTCAGGACCTCAAGATTGAACTGCAAAGACTCTGGCAGAAACCAGTGCAGGTGGTCCCGGTGGTGATGGGCACATCAAAGGATCTCAGCTGGCATTTGGAAACAATAGGCATTGACAAAATTACGATCTGCCAACTGCAAAAGGCCACCCAACTGGGATCTGCACGCATCATCCGAAAATACATCACACAGTCCTAGACACTTGGGAAGGGTTCGACTTGGGATTTTGTGATACGAAATCCAGCATGTCTATCACGCTCCATTGAGACATGTGGTTCAAGTGGTGCCAAACGGCATTTGTTCTACAGTGTCGACGGCGCATCTGATGTCTTATTCCCCGGTCTGTCGGCCTTCCCGAGACCGTTGACGTCCCCGTTGGCTTTCCGGTTGCTCTTTCCGTCCATGAATGTTTTATCGCCGCTTGTGCGCAAAGAGATCCTCTGAGCGCAAGCAGATGGGACCTGTCAACTGTGGTTACGTCTCGGCGTCCCGAATGCGCCACTTGCGAGCCGGAGCGGCTGGAAACCGAGATCCATTCGACTCCGGGCTCATTAGAACTCATGTGGTTTCCTTCCATTGCTTGGTTCCAATGCGGAGCTATTTCATGCCCCATTAAGCCAATGTCATGGCAGCCGAAAGAGGTCAGGCACAAAGGTCTCGTCTACACTCAGCATTTAGTGCAGTTCGACGCTAGTGCCGAACTCCGGTGATTGGAAACAAACTCTGAAAGAGAGCAACCAATGCTTTGTGGTTCGAGTTATCAAAGTGCTTCTCAGATTTCTCATGTGCATTAAATTAAATGTACCGTATATACTCGAATCAACCTAGCAGTTCGAAAACATGCCAATGTGAGTAGATCAATAGGTACCACTCCGGCGCTCCATGCACTCATGCCAGTGGCTACATGACCTTGGAGGTGTCTACGGACAACGCCGGCTCTTCAGCTTAGAAATGGAGATGAGCACCAACCCCCAGAGTGTGAGTAGATCAATAGGTACTGCTCCGGCAGGAAGGTAACGGAGCTCCATGAAGTCATACCGGCCACATGACCTTGGAGGTGTCTATGGACAATGCTGGCTCTTCGGCTTAGAAATTGAGATGAGCACCAACCCCCAGATTGTGAGTAGATCAATAGGTACTGCTCCAGCGGGAAGGTAACGGCGCTCCATGAAGTCATACCGGCCACATGACCTTGGAGGTGTCTATGAACAATGCTGGCTCTTCGGCTTAGAAATGGAGATGAGCACCAACCCCCAGAGTGTGAGTAGGTCAATAGGTACTGCTCCGGCGGGAAGGTAACGGCGCTCCATGCAGTCATGCCAGTGGCCACATGACCTTGGAGGTGTCTACGGACAACACCGGCTCTTCGGCTTAGAAATGGAGATGAGCACCAACCCCCAGAGTGTGAGTAGATCAATAGGTACTGCTCCGGCGGGAAGGTAATGGCACTCCATGCAGTCATGCCAGTGGCCACATGACCTTGGAGGTGTCTACGGACAACGCCGGCTCTTCGGCTTAGAAATGGAGATGAGCACCAACCCCCAGAGTGTGAGTAGATCAATAGGTACTGCTCCGGCGGGAAGGTAATGGCACTCCATGCAGTCATGCCAGTGGCCACATGACCTTGGAGGTGTCTACGGACAACGCCGGCTCTTCGGCTTAGAAATGGAGATGAGCACCAACCCCCAGAGTGTGAGTAGATCAATAGGTACTGCTCTGGCGGGAAGGTAATGGCACTCCATGCACTCATGCCAGTGGCCACATGACCTTGGAGGTGTCTACGGACAACGCCGGCTCTTCGGCTTAGAAATGGAGATGAGCACCAACCCCCAGAGTGTGAGTAGATCAAAAGGTATTGCTCTGGCGGGAAGGTAACTTGCTGTGCAAGTTGCCCAGTCTTCTGTGTGCCCATTTGGACTCAGCCACTGATTGAGATTCCGGGTTTTAGCCTGCCACTTTTGGACTCTTGCTTGCTGAGGTGTTCCTAAAAGTACCGTATATACTTGAGTATAAGCCAACCCGAATATAAGCCAAGGCATCTAGTTTTACCACAAAAAAACTGGGAAATCATTGACTCCAGTATAAGCCAAGGGTGGGAAATTTAAGAAATAAAAATAGATGCCAATAAAATTAAATGAATTGAGACATCAGTAGGTTAAATGTTTTTGAATATTTATATCAAGCTCTAATGTAAGATAAGACTGTCCAACTCATTATTCTCATCTTCTTCAATGTAAATGTGTTTATGTATCCTTTTCATAATAATAGAGTAAAACAATAAATGTAATAATACAGTAAAATAATAAATGTAATAATACCAATAATAATAAAGAAAAATAATAAATGTACCATATATTGCCCAACTCTGATGAAATCATTATTCCCATCTTCTTCAATGTACATATGCTTATGTATCCTTTTTAATAATAAAAACAATACATGAAATAACAATAATAATATCAGAGTGAAATAATAAATAATAATACAGTAGAGTCTCACTTATCCAACATAAACGGGCCGGCAGAACATTGGATAAGCAAATATGTTGGATAATAAGGAGAGATTAAGGAAAAGCCTATTAAACATCCAATTAGGTTATGAAACCAGTGCAGGTGGTCCCGGTGGTGATGGGCACATTGGGAGCCGTGCCAAAAGATCTCAGCCAGCATTTGGAAACAATAGACATTGACAAAATTACGATCTGCCAACTGCAAAAGGCCACCTTACTGGGATCTGCACACATCATCCGAAAATACATCACACAGTCCTAGACACTTGGGAAGTGTTCGACTTGTGATTTTGTGAAACGAAATCCAGCATATCTATCTTGTTTGCTGTGTCATACAACGTCGTTGTGTCAATAATAATAATAATCCTAGACACTTGGGAAGTGTTCGACTTGTGATTTTGTGAGACGAAATCCAGCATGTCTATCTTGTTTGCTGTGTCATACAATGTCGTTGTGTCAATAATAATAATAATAATAATAATAATAACTGCCATAGATGTGGGCGAAAGGTCAGGAGAGAATGCTTCTGGAACATGGCCAGACAGCCCGGAAAACTCACAACAACCCTGTGATTCTGGCCACGAAAGCCTTCGACAACAACCATGATGGGATTTTATCTTCCCGGCTGCTTTCCTTCCTCCGCACCAACCAAACCAGCTTGTTAAATATTCATCGGCTCGGCGACTTTGCATTTTTTTTGCCTCGGGAGACTGACGGGGAAAGATGGGGAAATGCGGCTAATGATTAGACCGGAGTGCCGGCACGGAGAAACATTTTGTGCATTTAAACTGCAAACTGGGGCAGAGGGGACGGTCTGGGTTTTGCCAAACGGCGTGGGCAGGAAATGCACCGAAAGATGGGAAAGTGGGTCGCCGTGAGCTGGCAAAACACACAATCCCCAAAATGTCAGGTCGCAACATCATCGTGAGATAGTCACGTCTTTCTTCTGATAGGTCCATCTGTGAACACAAACATGGTCCCATGCACCAAATTATGACATAGACGATCTCATAAGACCATAGCTAAGCAAAGAGACCTCCAAAGACCATCTAGATCAGGGGTTCTCAAACTTTTTAAGTCGAGGGCCGGTCCACAATCCTTCAGACTGTTGAGGGGCCGGATTATCATTTGAAAAAAAAAAATACCAACAAATTCCGATGCACACTGCATATGTCTTATTTGTAGTGCAAAAACAACAACAACAACAACAACGAAAGAACAATACAATATTTAAAAATAAAAACAATTTTAACCAACATACATTTATCAGGATTTCAATGGGAAGTGTGGTCCTGCTTCTGGGCAATGAAATAGTCAAGTTAATTAGGGTTTTTGTTGTTGTTGTTGTTGTGTGCCTTCAAGTCATTTCAGACTTTGGGCGAGCCTAAGTCTAAAATGTATTTATTTATTTATTTATTTATTTATTTATTATTTACTGCATTTATTTACTACATTTGTATCACAGCCTTCTCACCCCAAAGGGGACTCAGAGTGGCTTACAAATTATATGTACATACAATATATTATATTATTAGCATAGCACAATATTAGCATTATATATTACTATAATGAACTATACCACTATACTGTAATATTATTAGTAATATTATATGTAATATAGAATATAATATTATTATATCGTATTATTATTAGTGTTATATTGTATTACATTATAATATTGTTATCAATATTATATGTATATACAATATATTATATTATAAAACTGAAGGTGGGGGCCAGGTAAATGACCTCGGAGGGCCGCATCCGGCCCCCGGGCCTTAGTTTGGGGACCCCTGATCTAGATGTTCTCATAAGACCATCGGTAAGGAAAGTGACCTCCAAAAGCCAACTAGATGGTCTCATAAGGCCATAGCTAAGAAAAGAGACCTTCAAAGACCATCTAGATGGTTTCATAAGATCATAGGTAAGGAAAGTGACCTCCAAAAGCCAACTAGATGGTCTCATAAGGCCATAGCTAAGAAAAGAGACCTTCAAAGACCATCTAGATGGTTTCATAAGATCATAGGTAAGCAAAGAGACCTCCAAAAGCCATCCAGATGGTCTCATAAGGCCGTAGCTAAGCAAAGAGACCTTCAAAGATCATCTAGATGATCTCATAAGACTATAGGTAAGCAAAGAGACCTCCAAAGACCATCTAGCTGGTCTCATAAGACCATCGGTAAGGAAACAGATCTTCAAAGGCCATCTAGATGATCTCATCAGGCCATCAGAAGACCATAGGTAACGAAAGGGACCCTCAAAGGATATCTAGCTGGTCTCATAAGACCATAGATAAGGAAAGAGACCTCCAAAGACCATCTAGCTGGTCTCATAAGACCATAGGTAAGCAAAGAGACCTCCAAAGAGCATCTAGACGATCTCATAAGACCATAGGTAAGCAAAGAGACCTCCAAAGAGCATCTAGACGATCTCATAAGACCATAGGTAAGCAAAGAGACCTTCAAAGACCATCTAGACGATCTCATAAAACCATCGGTAAGGAAACAGACCCTCAAAGGCCATCTAGATGATCTCAACAGGCTATCAGAAGACTATAGATAAGAAGAGGGACCCTCAAAGACCATCTAGATGGTTTCATAAGACCATAGGTAAGGAAAGTGACCTCCAAAAGCCATCTAGATGGTCTCATAAGGCCATAGCTAAGCAAAGAGACCTTCAAAGACCATCTAGACGGTCCCATAGGACCATAGGTAAGGAAAGTGACCTCCAAAAGCCATCTAATGGTCTCATAAGGCCGTAGCTAAGCAAAGAGACCTCCAAAGACCAGGTAGACTTAGGTCAACCCTAAGTCTAAAGTTTAGGAGCCAGTTCGGAGGTTTTAAAGAATATGCTTAGTGCTTGGATTGTGTCTTCATGTCCATAGGAAGGGGTTGGACTAGATGGCCCTTGAGGTCCCTTTTAATGAAAGACATCCAACGGGTGCATGGAAATGAGTCTCCTTTCCAGTACCATCTGCCACCCCGTTGCCAGTAATTAAGAAATAATGCTTCTCCTTGCATTGGAGCCCATTAACGGGCAATAAATTATTCACATTGTGCACCACGGAAAGCGAGTCTCGCGGCGAGTCCAAAAGCGGTCGACTTGCCTTCATTAGGCATGTATTAAATCGCACTTAAGGGGCCACAGACTCCAGTGTGACGCGGCAGCAAAAAAAGCCAATGCAGTTCTAAGTATCGACAGGAATATATTTATTTATTTACTACATTTATTTATTTACTACATATATATCCTGTCTTTGCGGCTTACAAATTATATGTGCATGCAATGTATTATATTATTAGCATAGCACGATACTAGCATTAAATTACTATATTGTACCATATCAATATACTGTAATATTATTAGTAATATTACATGTAATATATAATATATAATTAATATTTTTATATTGTATTATTAGTATTATATCGTATCCCGAAGGGGACTCAGAGCAGCTTACAAATAATATGTACATACAATGTATTATGTTACTAGCAGAGCACAATACTAGCATTATATATCACTATATGTTATATACCACTATACTGTAAAATTACTAGTAATATATGATATATAATTAATAAATGTAATAATAGCAATAATAATAGAGAAAAATAATAAATGTAATAATACCAATAATAATAGAGAAAAATAATAAATGTAATAATACCAATAATAATGGAGAAAAATAATAAATGCAATAATACCAATAATAATAGAGAAAAATAATAAATGTAATAATACCAATAATAATAGAGAAAAATAATAAATGTAATACCAATAATAATAGAGAAAAATAATAAATGTTATAATACCAATAATAATAGAGAAAAATAATAAATGTAATAATACCAATAATAATGGAGAAAAATAATAAATGGAATAATACCAATAATAATAGAGAAAAATAATAAATGTAATAATACCAATAATAATAGAGAAAAATAATACATGTAATAATACCAATAATAATAGAGAAAAATAATACATGTAATAATACCAATAACAATAGAGAAAAATAATAAATGTACCATATATTCTCGAATATAAGCTGACCCAAATATAAGCCAACCAGGACCCTCACCCGAGTATAAGCCGAGGGGGGCTTTTTCAGTCTTAAAAAAAGGGCTGAAAAACTAGGCTTATACTCGAGTATATACAGTAATAATAACTGTTTTAACTGTTTTATATAATGACTTCCTTCCACCTTGACACCAGACTCCCACTGATGCAGCCTGGAATTGCATTGGCCTTTTTCGCCGCCGCATCCCATTCTCGGCTCATGTCTGTCTTGTCGTCTACTAAGACTCCTAGATTTCTTTCACGTGTCAAACCCAGACAATGAAGAATGGGGTACGATTCACTTGTCGCCAATGTCAAGAAAAGGTAAGCGGCGTTTTAGAGAGATTAAATGGCCTCGGGAAACCAAATATCATCACATTCCCACCCAATCGATGCATTTGCGAAATTAAAAACCTCTCATCGCCGTGCGGGTGGGACTTGGGCACATGCTGCGAAATCCTCTCCCCGACGCTCTTTGCATATTTACGTCTGTTAATAGGGGCTGGGGGTGTTTTTCTCCCCCTCTGGCTTTGAATACGCAATCCCGGTTTTGACAGTCTCTTAAAAATAGATGCAGCGCGAGTGATAAAAGAGATTTAGAAGGGATTCAGACGCCGCTCAGGTTCCTTACCCAACCCCCAACCCCCTTTCGCCCATCTTTGCTTTAATATCGGAAATTATTTGAAAACTTCTTGAGAATAGCAATGAGGGCAGATGAAAAGGAGACAAATTTGATGCTAGAAAGCTCTTTTTTCCCTCCTTTCCTTGCCGTCTCTCAGAGGCCGTAATGGTGGCCAAATAGTTGGCATTTAAGCAGGAAAAAAATGTACGAGGGTTGAATGAAAAGTCATGCCTCCACCTTCGTAACTGCTCAACAGATGGCAGCTTCTTTAGTAGACTCTCCTCTACAGTTCCATTTGGCGGGACGTCTTAGCATTGAACGGTTGTGTTGTTAAAGTGCGAAGTATGGAATCCTGCTCAGATGGGGAAGCCTTAGCATTGAACAGTTGTGTTGTTAAAGAGCGAAGTATGGAGCCCTGCGCAGACCGGGAAGCCTTAGCATTGGACGGTTGTGTTGTTAAAGTCCGAAGTATGGAACCCTGCGCAGACCGGGAAGCCTTAGCATTGGACGGTTGTGTTGTTAAAGTACGAAGTATGGAACCCTGCGCAGACGGAGAAGCCTTAGCATTGAATGGTTGTGTTGTTAAAGTGCAAAGTATGGAACCCTGCGCAGACGGGGAAGCCTTAGTATTAAACGATTGAGTTGTTAAAGTGCGAAGTATGGAACTCTTCACAGACAGGGAAGCCTTAGTATTGAACGGTTGTGTTGTTAAAGTACGAAGTATGGAACCCTGCACAGACAGGGAAGCCTTAGCATTGAACGGTTGTGTTGTTAAAGTGCGAAGTAGGGAACCCTGCGCAGACGGAGAAGCCTTAGCATTAAACGGTTGTGTTGTTAAAGTGTGAAGTATGGAACCCTGTGCAGACAGTTCCATTTGGTGGGAAGCCTTAGCATTGAATTGTTGTGTTGTTAAAGTGTGAAGTAGGGAACCCTGCGCAGACGGGGAAGCCTTAGCATTGAACGGTTGTGTTGTTAAAGTGCGAAGTAGGGAACCCTGCGCAGACGGAGAAGCCTTAGCATTAAACGGTTGTGTTGTTAAAGTGTGAAGTATGGAACCCTGTGCAGACAGTTCCATTTGGTGGGAAGCCTTAGCATTGAATTGTTGTGTTGTTAAAGTGTGAAGTAGGGAACCCTGCGCAGACGGGGAAGCCTTGGCATTGAATGGTTGTGTTGTTAAAGTGTGAAGTAGGGAACCCTGCGCAGACGGGGAAGCCTTAGTATTGAACGATTGTGTTGTTAAAGTGTGGCATGGATCAACTTGACAGCATCCTGTTTCAAGATTTTAAACAGTTCAGCTGGGATCCCGTCGTCTCCTGCTGCCTTGTTATTAGCAATGCTCCTTAAGGCCCATTCAACCTCAGGATGTCTGGTTCTAATTCACTCACCACACCGTCAAAGCTATCCTCAATATTATTATCTTTCCCATACAGATCTTCTGTATAATCTCACCCCCTTCACTTGATCTCTTCAGCTTGATCTCTTCAGCTGGGATCCCGTCATCTCCTGCTGCCTTGTTATTAGCACTGCTTCTTAAGGCCCATTCAACCTCACTCCTCAGGATGTCTGGTTCTAATTCACTCACCACATTGTCAAAGCTATCCTCAATATTATTATCTTTCTTTAACAGATCTTCTGTATATTCTCACCACCTTCTCTTGATCTCTTCAGCTGGGATCCCGTTGTCTCCTGCTGCCTTGTTATTAGCAGTGCTTCTTAAGGCCCATTCAACCTCACTGCTCAGGATTTCTGGTTCTAATTCACTCACCGCACCGTCAAAGCTATCCTCAATACTATTATCTTTCTTATACAGATCTTCTGTATAGTCTCATCAGGTTCTGTTAGGTCCTTCCCATCTTTGTTTTTGATCATGCCTATTTTTGCCTGAAATTTACCTCTGGTGTTTCTAATAATCATCATCATCATCATCATCATCCGGAAATACATCACACAGTCCTAGACACTTGGGAAGTGTTCGACTTGTGATTTTGTGATACGAAATCCAGCATATCTATCTTGTTTGCTGTGTCATACACTAATAATAATAATTATTATTATTATTATAATACAAAATCCAGCATATCTATCTTGTTTGCTATGTCATAATAAAATAATAATAATAATAATAATAATAATAATAATAATAATAATAATATACATCACACAGTCCTAGACACTTGGGAAGTGTTCGACTTGTGATTTTGTGATACGAAATCCAGCATTAATAATAATAATAATAATAATAATAATAATAATACATCACACAGTCCTAGACACTTGGGAAGTGTTTGACTTGTGATTTTGTGATACGAAATCCAGCATATCTATCTCATTCACTGCACCCTCGCAGTGATGTTGACTGGCTCTATCTGCCTAGAAGATCAGGGGGCAGAGGACTCTTACAAGTAAAACAAGAAGTCAAAGAAGAAGAACATGCCCTGGCAGAAGATGTAAAGCAAAGTGAAGAACCTGCTTTGATTGAAGTCGAAAATCAGAAACTCCTCAAAACACAGCAGACAAAAAATCAGTACAAGAAAACCGCACTACAAACTAGAGCTGACAGCTGGCACAACAAAACATTGCATGGAAAGTTCCTTGACAAAATTGAAGGAAAAGCTGATAAGGAGAAGACCTGGCTGTGGCTCACGAATGGGACCCTGAAGAAGGAGACAGAAGGCCTGATCCTTGCAGCCCAGGAGCAAGACATCAGAACAAAGGCAATTCAGGCCAAGATCGAAAAATCAGCTGATGACCCAAAATGCAGACTGTGCAAGGAAGCTGACGAAACCATTGATCATATCCTCAGCTGCTGTAAGAAAATTGCACAGACAGACTACAAACAGAGGCACAACTATGTGGCCCAAATGATTCATTGGAACTTATGCCTCAAGTACCACTTCCCAGCAGGAAAGAACTGGTGGGATCACAAACCAGCAAAGGTCGTGGAAAATGAACATGCAAAGATATTGTGGGACTTCCGAATCCAGACTGACAAAGTTCTGCCAACTGCAAAAGGCCACCCTGCTAGGATCTGCACGCATCATCCGAAAATACATCACACAGTCCTAGACACTTGGGAAGTGTTTGACTTGTGGTTTTGTGAAACGAAATCCAGCATATCTATCTTGTTTGCTGTGTCATACAACGTTGTTGTGTCAATAATAATAATAAACAAGATGGAAAGCATCTGGAGAACAACAAACCATAGAGTTAAACATCTACCCTTTTCCAAATCGATAAATCCATAATTATGCTACAAAAAATCACTATTTCATCAGATGTGTTTTCCTGCCCTAAATACCACATTTCTTCTTCTCGGCAAAAGAAGTCGATCCTCCCAACTCGCCATCGGAATCCATTTCGTCCCAAAAGCGTTATTGACAAACAATGTCTTGTTTTGCATCTTAAAATCTCGAAGCCCTCTGTTTGTGTTTGTCAAATCTCCAAACAAGCTGTTTGCCATCAAGGAGGTGCTTTCGGCGTATTGTTATGGGCCGAAATTATTGCGTTGTGTGTTTGTCCTTGGTGGGAAATCCGCACCCGCTTCATTGTGTGTTGTTTACTTATGTATTATTTAGTCCGGATGAGACCAAATGAGTTTATAAAAGAGAGAAGCAAGGGAAGGGCTGCGAGAAGCCGCAGTGGTTCTCTCCAACAGCCTCCCTCCTTCCATTTTTCCGTCTCCCGAACAAACCATAAATTATTCACCGCTCAGGTTGACAGAAGGTGCGCATCCCGGCCTGGAAATCAAATCAACATGATTGCCGAGCCGCAAGAAAGTCACCTCTGAGCAGAAGAGATGGGGGAACAAGAGCCGAAATAGCGAGACGAGGACCGTTGGGGTCAAAGTCAGAGAGCAGGGCTGTAATCACATCTTGCCGTGTCTCTCGGAGACTCCTTTGTGTGTGTAGAGGGTCATAAAATCCAAACACTGGAAAGGGACTCCTAGAACTTCAAGTCTGACATCGCAAGTAGGGAGCTGCCCAACTTTTTCTGAAAGACTTTCAAAGACCTCACAGTCAGAAGAGGCCCCAAGGGCCACCCATGAGCCATGCAAGGGACATCCAAGAGCTATCCCAAGGGCCATCTAAGAGACAACCAATGGTATCCAAGAGTCATCCAAGGACTATCTGAGGACCATCTAAGAACATTCAAGGGCCATCTAAGGGACAACCAATGGTATCCAAGAGCATCCAAGGACTATCTGAGGACCATCTAAGAACATTCAAGGGCCATTCAAGAGCTATCCCAAGGGCCATCTAAGGAACAACCAATGGGTATCCAAGAGTCATCCAAGGACTATCTGAGGACCATCCAAGGACATTCAAGGGCCATTCAAGAGCCATCTAAGGGACAACCAATGGGTATCCAAGAGCATCCAAGAACTATCTGAGGACCATCCAAGGACATTCAAGGGCCATTCAACAGCTATCCCAAGGGCCATCTAATGGTATCCAAGATTCATCCAAGGACTATCTGAGGACCATTTAAGAACATTCAAGGGCCATTCTAGAGCTATCCCAAGGGCCATCTAAGGGACAACCAATGGTATCCAAAAGTCATCCAAGGACTATCTGAGGACCATCTAAGAACATTCAAGGGCCAAGGGACATCTAAAAGCCATCCAGGAGACTTCTAATGGACATCCAAGGACCATCCAAGGGCCATTGGATGATCGAAGGGCCATCTAAGGGATAGCCAAGGGTAATCTAAGGAACATTCAAGGACCTTACCCATCTAACGGACATTCAAAGGCTACCCAAGTACCATCTAAGGGATACCTAATGATCTTCTAAGGACCATCTAAGAGTCACCTGGGAGACATTCAAGGGTTATCCAAGAACTATCTAAGAGCCATTCAAGGTTCATCTGTGGATCATCTAAGGGACATTCAAAGCTTATCCAAGGACCATTTAAGGGATATCCAAGGACAATCCCAGGGATATCTAATGGCCATCCAAGGATTATCTAGGAAACATCCAAGGGCAATCCAAAGGTCATCCAAGGATGATCAAAGGGACAACCAAGGGCTATCCATGGACCATTTAAGAGCCATTCAAAGTCCATCTGAGGGTCATCTAAGGGCCACCTGAGGGACATCCAAGAACCATCTATTCAAGGACCATTCAAGAACCATCTAAGGGACATTCATGGTCTATCCAAGAACCATCCAAGGATCATCCAAGGAATATCTAATATCAAGGACTATCCAAGCACCATCTAAGGGTCATTCAATGGTTATCTGAGGGTCATCTAAGAGACATTCAAGGATTATCCAAGGACTGTCCAAGGGATATCTAATGGCCATCCAAGAGCCATCTAAGGGCCACCTGAGGGACCTTCAAGGGATATCCAAGGACCACTCAAGAGCCATCCAAGGGCCACCTGAGGGACATCAAAGAACCATCCAAGGGCCATCTAAGGTCCATCCAACCTCATTCTCCATAGTGATAGTGAAGATTGAGAGAACGAAGCAATAGAAAAGGATGGGAGGACCTCCAATGTAGAATTAAGCCAGTTTGATACCACTTTAATTGCTGTGGAATCATGGGAGCTGTGGTTTGGCGAGGCATGACTACTTTTTTGGTCGAGAAGGCCAAAGTTCTCGTCAAACTAGAACTCCCGTGATTCAAAATGGGACCAAACTGCACTATGTCGGCAACGTAGACGCATCCCATCGATGCCTTTCTTCCAAAATGTGTCTCTGTGTCGTCTCTGCAGATTCAACATTATGGCTCACAGAAGGACTAAATTCGTTCGGTATTTTTCTTTTCCTATTCCTTAAAAAACGAATTCCCTTATCCAGCTGACATGAATATTTGGATTCGAATCAGCACCCGTCTTTCCTGTTTTGAAATTCTGTGCCCTGTGTCTTTCTCTTCCTTCTTTCTTTCTCTCTTCCAAGCCGTGCATCAATTCCAAATCATGGCTGCTGTCTGCTTCGTATTTCTAAATAATTTATGATCAAGGGCTTAATTCTCCGGAGATCCCGCCAGCACGAAAAAGCGGAGCCTTTATGCAGAGCGTGTGCCGGGTTTGGCAGCCCAATCGCTTCTGATCCGTTCTTAGAGTTTCCTTTGGGAAGAGAAACACACGGATTCTCCCATTTCACAAGGGTGCATCTACACTGCAAGTTTAGCACAGTTTGGTACCACTTGAAGCCCCACGGCTCAATGCAATGGAAACCCGGTTTCAATTTGGTGAGAACCTGCTGGAAATGAAGGCCTTCTGAAACAAATCCCCAGGTATTATTATTATTATTATTATTACTATTATTATCTATCTATATATATAAAAGGGTAAAGTTGTTTGCGCCGTGACTATAACAACACAACTAAACGCCCCAGAAACACTAAACTTGGCAACACAACGCAAAAGCCTTGCCTCAAGGTTCATACAACACAACCGAACCCCCAAAACAGAGCCAGGACCCGCAAAACCCCAAAAACCGCTCTAATAAGAAAACAGAACAATACAATCTCTAAAATCAGGACAATAAATACAAATCAACACTCACAAGACAGGAGAATTCCAGACAGGAGAATTCCAGACAGAAAACATTCAGACCAAGCTAACACCTCCCAACAAAGAATTCCCTCAACCAGGAAACAGCCAGGCCTTGAACCTGCAAGGCCATTCAATGCTAATCGAGGTAACTAATTCCACCATTCATACTTCCTGCACTCAGACTATTCATTGCTATTCGACCTGGCCAACCAACAATTCCACACGGTAGAAAGCGCCCAGGCTTCCAGGCAGCAAGACTATTCACTCCTCTTCAACCAGCCCAACCAAAATATACACTACATGGATAACCCTCAGGCTTGTAAGCCTTCAGGCCACTCCATTCCATTCAACCAGCCCAAGCAAAGAGGCCCCTATATAGAAACTGCCCAGGCTTAGAAGCACAAAGGCTATTCAGTGCAATTCCAATTGGCCACAGCAACGTGTGGCAGGGCACAGCTAGTATATATATATAAATGAGTGATGGCATCACGGCGACCGACAAAACAACAAAACTACAGGCCCCCCAACCTCGATATTTGACAACACTACCCATCATCCACGCCTCTAGGTTGATATAAGAAAAAGAAAAGAAAAATAAAGTCCTAATTCGAGAGAGAGGAATAATTGCTTTTATCCAATTGCTGCCAGTTAGAAGGCTAAGCTCCTCCAACTTGGTCTCCTAGCAACCCAATAAAAAGTAATAAAAAACACTAAAAAAATAATTAAAAACACTAAAAAATTAATACAATAAAATATCATAATAACAGAAAATAATTAAAAATAATACAAGAAAATAATAAAATATAATGAATAAAAAGTTAACTTACAATAAAATTAATTTTAAAAAATACAAATAACGTCAAATAAAAATTACACAACAATTTTTAACCAATACCACCACCACTTTGCCACAGCAACGCGTGGCCAGGCACAGCTAGTATATATATATATAAATGAGTGATGGCATCACGGCGACCCACAAAACAACAAAACTACAGGCCCCCCAACCTCGAAATTTGACAACACAACCCATCATCCACGCCTCTAGGTTGATACAACAACAAAAAAAGAAAAACAAAGTCCTAATTAGAGGGAGAGCAATAATTGTTTTTATCCAATTGCTGCCAGTTTAGAGGGCTAATCTCTGCCCACTTGGTCTCCTAGCAACCAAGTCAGCCAAGGGACAGCCAGGGTTCAGTTAGGGGACAGGCAGATTTAGGCCTCAGACCTCTGCCACAGATTATCTAATTTGCACTGGATTATATGCCAGTGTAGACTCAAGGCCCTTCCACACAGCTATATAACCCATTTATAATCTTACACGCGTTGCTGTGGCTGATGGGAATCATTTGTTGACCAGGTGGAATAGCAGTGAATAGCCTTGCAGCCTTAAAGTCTGGGTGTTTTTGGTTGCATAAATCCTTGTTATTGTTAAAGGTAAAGGTAGCAGTACCTATTGATCTACTCACACTCTGGGGGTTGGTGCTCATCTCCATTTCTAAGCCGAAGAGCCGGCGTTGTCCGTAGACACCTCCAAGGTCATGTGGCCACTGGCATGACTGCATGGAGCGCCGTTACCTTCCCGCCGGAGCGGTACCTATTGATCTACTCACACTGGCATGTTTTTGAACTGTTAGGTTGGCAGGAGCTGGAGCTAACAGCAGTCGCTCACGCCGCTCCCAGGATTTGAACCTGGCACCTTTCGGTCTGCAAGTTCAGCAGCTCAGTGCTTTAACGCATTTCACCACCGGGGAATGCAATCATGCAAAAATGACCGAGGATGGGTTTGGCTGTAGACATGCAGATTTCCTTCCTATGCGAGAGGTCCCGTTCATCAAAGGCGCAGGGTGGTGAAATTGGTTCTTATCCAGAGGGCAGGGAGAGGCAATTGCCCTGCCTGAGTAAGCTATTGTTTTACAATGTCCAGATGAAGTCCAAGAGATGGGTGAGGCTGGAAACTGATGAGGAAATTCCCAGCATGGTTTCTTTTCCCCAGGCTTATGCAATTGTGTGGGATGCAAGACATCTTTGGGTTCAGGAACAAGGGAAGGAATGGGGATCTCAGGAGCATAAAACATTAGGTTAACACAACATATAGGCAAAATGGGAACACATAGGAAAAAAACATGGAGCGTTTAGGGCAAATCCGAAGTCCCTAACGAAAGCCAGTTGGCGCCTTTCTCTGTTTTCGGTGCCAAAACAGGAGGCAAGAAAATCACATTGCGGAGACAGAACACGGCGATAGACATCTACAAGGGTGGTTTTTAAAAATCTGTCTCTATATAAAGAGGCCGTCGATAGCAAACACATCCCGGCGATGACCCCCGTGTCGTTTCTGTGGGCCTGCTGCTCGAATATATATATATAAACCTGGATCAATAACCCTTTCAAAACATGAAAATCGATGGCAATAGCGCCGCTCCGAAAGACGGAGCCGACAACAAGCGCAGCTGCGTGTCATCACTCCCAAAGGAGGAGATCACACCATGGCTGTATGCTTTGGCTTATTATTAGGATTGTTGTTGTTGTGATGTGCAGCCCTATAAGAACAAAGTGGATTTTCAGCCGGAAAAAAATGTATTGAGCGAGCCTTTCCTTTAGAAAGTAGGAATCGCATGGAAGTCTCTCTAGATAATATAGAATATTCCCAGCAAGGAGACAAAGGATGACAAGATTTACAGCCGGAGACTGTTCCCATTGGGATCGTAGTGCTTGTGTGTGTGTGTGTGTCTGTGTGTGCCTGCAACACAACAAACGCAAGCAAGGAGCAGCCGGGATCACCATCTTGTGGTGCAGATTGGAATATTTTCCATTTACTTTGGCTTCCCTTCTTCTTCCTTTCTTTCCTTTCCTTTTCTTTCCTTCTTTTCTTTCTTTCTCTCCTTCATTCCTTCTTCCTCCCCTTTCCCTCATACACATATCGCCCTTCTTTCCCAGGGACTTCACAGAGGGCCACTTCACCTAGCAAACAGCCAGTCTGGTGACATCACAAAGGGCCACTTCACTTCACAAACAACCAACCCAATGATATCACAGAGGGCCACTTCACCTAGCAAACAGCCAATCCAGTGAAATACCAGAGGGCCACTTCACCTAGCAAACAGCCAGTCTGGTGGCGTCACAAAGGGCCACTTCACTTCGCAAACAACCAACCCAATGATATCACAGAAGGCCACTTCACCTAGCAAACAACCAGTCTGGTGACATCTCAGGGGGCCACTTCACCTAGCAATAGCCAACCGGTGACATCACAGGGGGCCACTTCACTTAGCAATAGCCAAACTGATGACACTGCAGAAGGCCACTTCACCTAGAAAACAACCAGTCTAGTGACATCTCAGGGGGCCACTTCATTTAGCAATAGCCAAACTGATGACACTGCAGAAGGCCACTTCACCTAGAAAACAATCAGTCTGGTGACATCACAGGGGGCCACTTCACCTAGCAATAGCCAAACTGATGACACTGCAGAAGGCTACTTCACTTAGCAACAGCCAAACTGATGACACTGCAGAAGGCCACTTCACCTAGAAAACAACCAGTCTGGTGACATCTCAGGGGGCCACTTCACCTAGCAATCGCCAACCGGTGACATCACAGGGGGCCACTTCACCTAGCAATAAACAAACTGATGACACTGCAGAAGGCCAATTCACCTAGAAAACGACCAGTCTGGTGACATCTCAGGGGGCCACTTCACTTAGCAATAACCAAACTGATGACACTGCAGAAGGCCACTTCACCTAGAAAACAACCGGTCTGGTGACATCTCAGGGGGCCACTTCACCTAGCAATAGCCAACTGGTGACATCACAGGGGGCCACTTCACCTAGCAATAACCAAACTGATGACACTGCAGAAGGCCACTTCACCTAGCAAACAGCCAACCCAGTGACATCTCAGGGGGCCACTTCACCTAGCAAACAGCCAATATGGTAACCTCACAGGGGGTCACTTCACCTAGCAACAGCCAACCCTAGCAACAGCCACTCAACAGCTGATCTGGTGTCATCACAGAGGACCACTTGACTTAGCAACCAGCTGATCTGGTGACATCACAGAGGGCCACTTCACCTGGCCACAGCCTTTGTTGCGCAAACAGGCAAACATCCAACCACCCTATTTACAAAGTTTTACTGTATGCAGAAGTAATCAACACAAACAGACGACAGACGAACACAGGATTGTTCTGTTCTGAACTTGACTCGAACTCTAGGCAGACAGAACTCAACTGAACTGAACTGACGCAATCGTTATGCACACACACTTGTGTCTGGATACTCCCTAGTTCCAGCCACACAGCAAGGTCATCATAGCTTCTTGGCAATTAACTCTTTCCACACTATGGTACATTTTGGATGATGCAATCAGTTGCAATACAAGCAAGATACACATTGCATTTAAACACTATCGATACACAAATCCCACATTAACAAATCCTACCCAGATTTTGAGAGAAGGGAGGCTCAGCTTGTAAATAAATCAACGCCTACGCCGTTTGGGGGTTTTACATTCCATCTCTCTCTCTCTCTGCCCAAGATGCGACCGGACTGCAAATGAGGATGAGGAGAGAATGAGATTCTCGTCCTTGATAATAATCATCATCATAACCTCGCTCTCTTTCCGCCGCAGCAGCCGGGGTCGAAAATGGAAAGGGATTAATGCAGTCGGAAAGCGGAGGATGCGCAAGAAGTAATTAAAGCTTTCCCGGGTCTGTGTTTAGCCCGAAAGGAGACCCTGCAAACAGGGCCTGGCGCTCATTAGAGAAGGATAATTAGAAATCCACAGTCTCTCGTGGAGGCCTTTCAGTCCCCCGGCTGGCCATCTGTCGGGAGGGATTTGGTTGTGTCTTCCTTTTTGGCAGAACAGGGTGGCCCTCGAGGTGTCTTCCAAATGCACAATTCTAGTATTCGGTGAGATTCTACTCCTACAACACAACCGTTCAATGCTAAGGCTTCCCACCAAATGGAACTAACTGTAGAGAAGAGTCTACTGCGCAGAGTTCCATACTTCGCCCTTTAACAACACAACCGTTCAATGCTAAGGCTTCCCACCAAATGGAACTGTCTGTGCAGGGTTCCATACTTCACACTTTAACAACACAACCGTTCAATGCTAAGGCTTCCCACCAAATGGAACTAACTGTAGAGGAGAGTCTACTGCACAGGGTTCCATACTTCACACTTTAACAACACAACCGTTCAATGCTAAGGCTTCCCCATCTGCACAGGGTTCCATACTTTGCACTTTAACAACACAACCGTTCAATGCTAAGGCTTCCCCGTCTGCGCAGGGTTCCATACTTCGCGCTTTAACAACACAACCGTTCAATGCTAAGGCTTCCCCGTCTTCGCAGGGTTCCATACTTTGCACTTTAACAACACAACCATTCAATGCTAAGGCTTCCCCATCTGCGCAGGGTTCCATACTTTGCGCTTTAACAACACAACCGTCCAATGCTAAGGCTTCCCCGTCTGCGCAGGGTTCCATACTTTGAATAAACACAACAACTGGAAGCACGAAGGCAAGTCTGGCCTCCTTCTCCCAATGATGTTAGTATTCTACTCCACCGCTCCTGCTTTGCAAGCATTCCGATAATTATGACAGAAGAGGGACTAATTTAAGCCTTAATTATGCAAATATATCTTGACAGCCATCTCGGCGGAGGAGAAGGGGGTCTGGTTCGTCACGCCTCTCCTCGGTGCCCGGTCCAATTTGCATCTCCACATCAGGGCTGCCACGAGCAATTTGGTGGAGCACACCTGGATGCCAAAGCCACCTGTGCATGCAGGGCTTGGAGAAGTTACTTTTGAAAAGGCAGCTTGTGAAATCAAAACCCACCCGACAGATGATCATCTAGCCAAAGGCCAGCTAGTCCAATCTCATTCTGCCAGGATGGAAGACACAATCAAAACCCACCCGACAGATGATCATCTAGTCAAAAGCCAGCTAGTCCAACCCCATTCTGCCAGGATGGAAGACACAATCAAAACCCACCTGACAGATGATCATCTAGCCAAAGGCCATCTAGTCCAACCCCATTCTGCCAGGATGGAAGACACCATCAAAACCCACCCGACAAACGGCCATCTAGTCAAAGGACATCTAGCCAACCCCATTCTGCCAGGATGGAAGACACAATCAAAACCCACCCGACAGACGACCATCTAGCCAAAGGCCATCTAGTCCAACCCCATTCTGCCAGGATGGAAGACACCATCAAAACCCACCCGACAAACGACCATCTAGTCAAAGGACATCTAGCCAACCCCATTCTGCCAGGATGGAAGACACCATCAAAACCCACCCGACAAACGACCATCTAGCCAAAGGCCATCTAGTCCAACCCCATTCTGCCAGGATGGAAGACACCATCAAAACCCACCCGACAAACGACCATCTAGTCAAAGGACATCTAGCCCAACCCCATTCTGCCAGGATGGAAGACACAATCAAAACCCACCCGACAGATGATCATCTAGCCAAAGGCCAGCTAGTCCAACCCCATTCTGCCAGGACAGAAGACACAATCAAAACCCACCCGACAAACAACCATCTAGCCAAAGGACATCTAGTCCAACCTCATTCTGCCAGGAAGGAAAACGCAACACAATCCCTCCCGATAGATGGCCATCTGACATCTGAATCATAGAATCTTACCATTCTAAAGTTGGAAGAGACCCACAAAGGCCATCTAGTCCAACCTCTTTCCGCCAGGATGGAAGACACAATCAAATCCCACCCAACAGATGACCATTCAGCCTCTGAATCATGGAATCTTACCATCCTAGAGTTGGAAGGTCATCCAGTCCAACCCCATTCTGCCAGGACGGAAAACACAATCAAAACCCTCCTGAAAGATGACCATCTAGCCTCTGAATCATGGAATCTTACCATCCTAGAGTTAGAAGGTCATCCAGTCCAATCTCTTTCCGCCAGGACGGAAAACACAATCAAAACCCTCCCGAAAGATGACCATTCAGCCTCTGAATCATGGAATCTTACCATCCTAGAGTTGGAAGGTCACCCAGTCCAGCCCCATTCTGCCAGGACGGAAAACACAATCAAACCCCTCCCGAAAGATGACCATTCAGCCTCTGAATCATGGAATCTTACCATCCTAGAGTTGGAAGGTCATCCAGTTCAATCTCTTTCCGCCAGGACGGAAAACACAATCAAAACCCTCCTGAAAGATGACCATTCAGCCTCTGAATAATGGAATCTTATCATCCTAGAGTTGGAAGAGACCCCCAAAGGACATCCAGTCCAACCCCATTCTGCCTGGACAGAAAACACAATCATTTCTAAGCCAGATGTTTGTTACCCGGGAACTCGTTTTCATGCTTTCAAGAATCGCCTTGGCCTTTTTAGCTGCCGCATAGCACGGCTGGTGGTCTCTTAAGACCCCTAGATCCCACTCTCACGGATTGCTCTCAAGCCGTATCCAATATTGGAGAAATTACACACCAAGGACGGGTATGTTTTGAGTGTGCGGAGGTGTGTTTTTGTCTCCCGCCGCCCCAAATGACAACGGCCTTTTTCTCAGGAACATCCTGCCGGGACTCGCTGTGCCGAGAACACACGTTCCCGAAATAGCAAGGCGGACAGATTTTTCCCCGTCGCGCAAGGTCCACAGAAGCACGGCGCACCGGCTGTGAGCCGAAAGGCGGAGAGCGCCGTGCCACTTCCCCAGATGGCGAAGGAACAGACACGCTGGCAATGTGGGCTTGTCAGGGTATTGTGTATTGTGAAATGTTAAATCAATCTGGGTTATTAGAAATGCCTTATGTGTTAGTTTTCGGCAAGGCATTCCAGTAGTTATGGAGTTAATGAGAGCCTCCTATGATTGACGTATCACAGGACCAATGGGGTCAAGTTTGTTTTGACCGGGACTTTCTTCTTGGTCTGTGGAATGCAGAGGAGTGTCTTCAGTGTGTGTGTGAGTTGCTTCAGCGTGAGCACTCATGGAGAAAGGACTGATTTGTTCTACTTGTATATAGTTATGTAAATAAAGATTTATTGCCGTTGGATTATCAACCGAACCCTCGTCTGCTGGAGTGTGTTTGACCAGTGCTGTTTATCCACATGGGAAGACAGTCTGGAAAAGGAGGTGAGACCGGGATGAATTTTTAGAATCCACTCTGCACCCTATCATCCTCTGACAGGGCTTCCACGGGGAGGAATAAGGAAAGGCACAGATACAGAATGGCTTGGAAACAATCCGGGCAAAAGGGATCTCGGAGTCTAGGAAAATCCCAATGGGAACATGAGCCGACAGTGTTATGCAGCAGCGAAAAAATTCAATGCGATCCTAGGCGGCATCAATAGAAGGGTAGTGACTACATCAAAGTAATAGAGTCCAGCTCTATTCTGCTTCACCTGGAATAATTTAGCACATCAGAAGCAGAACATCAGCCAACAGTGTGATGCAGCAGCGAAAATAAGCCAATGCAATTCTAATAATAATAATAATAATAACATTATTTTTGTGGAAGTCATAGTCCAACTCTATTCTGCTTTGGGCAGGCCTCATTGGGAATAATGTAGTGCATCAGAAGCGGAACATCAGCCAACAGTGTGATGCGGCAGCGAAAATAAGCCAATGCGATTCTAATAATAATAAGAAGAAGAATAATAAGAATAAGAAGAAGAAGAACATGCCCTGGCAGAAGATGTAAAGCAAAGTGAAGAACCTGCTTTGATTGAAGTCAAAAATCAGAAACTCCTCAAAGCACAGGAGACAAAAACCCAGTACAAGAAAACCGCACTACAAACTAGAGCTGACAGCTGGCACAACAAAACACTGCATGGAAAGTTCCTTGACAAAATTGAAGGAAAAGCTGATACGGAGAAGACCTGGCTCTGGCTCACGAATGGGACCCTGAAGAAGGAGACAGAAGGCCTGATCCTTGCAGCCCAGGAGCAAGACATCAGGACAAAGGCAATTAAGGCCAAGATTGAAAAATCAGCTGATGACCCAAAATGCAGACTGTGCAAGGAAGCTGACGAAACCATTGATCATATCCTCAGCTGCTGTAAGAAAATTGCACAGACAGACTACAAACAGAGGCACAACCATGTGGCCCAAATGATTCATTGGAACTTATGCCTCAAGTCCCACCTCCCAGCAGCAAAGAACTGGTGGGATCACAAACCAGCAAAGGTCGTGGAAAATGAACACACAAAGATACTGTGGGACTTCCGAATCCAGACTGACAAAGTTCTGGAACACAACACACCAGACATCACAGTTGTGGAAAAGAAAAAGGTTTGGATCATTGATGCTGCCATCCCAGGTGACAGTCGCAATGACGAAAAACAACAGGAAAAACTCAGCCGCTATCAGGACCTCAAGATTGAGCTGCAAAGACTCTGGCAGAAACCAGTGCAGGTGGTCCCGGTGGTGATGGGCACACTGGGTGCCGTGCCAAAAGATCTCAGCCGGCATTTGGAAACAATAGACATTGACAAAATCACGATCTGCCATCTGCAAAAGGCCACCCGACTGGGATCTGCACGCATCATCCGAAAATACATCACACAGTCCTAGACACTTGGGAAGTGTTCGACTTGTGATCTTGTGATACGAAATCCAGCATCTCTATCTTGTTTGCTGTGTCATACAATATTATTATTATTATTATTATTATTATTATTATTATTATTGTTTTATTTTTGTATCCCGTCCCATCTCCCCGAAGGAACTCGGGACGGCTCACATGGGGACCAAGCCCATTCTAGGCTGCATCAAGAGAATTATTGTACCTGAGCAAGGGAAGTTATATACAACAATGGCTCTGTAATAAAAACAAGAGTTGTTTTGGAAGCCACGCCGAAGAGTGAGCGCTGACCGCCCAGCCCTCCCGGCTGGAAACAAAACAGCCGCAAATGCAATTTTGCAGCTCAGCTGGACCTGCCTCCGAACAGATGTGCGCTGGCGACAGTCACATAAATTATTCTGCTGGAAGTCAAAGGAGAAGCGATTAAAAAAAATAGCCTCCCCGCGTCACTGTCTCTTTGGTGTAATAAAGACAGAAGTCGGTGTCGGAGAAAGGGCATCAACGCGCCAATCCTGGGAAGATCCTCGTCGCCGGGAATAAGGAAGAATCGATCACTCTGAATTTCAGAAAAAGGATTCAGATTCTGACATTTTGGGACAAAATCCGGGGAGCGGAGTGAGCTCCTGCTGTTAGCCCCAGCTTCCTAGCAGTTCGAAAACATGCAAATGCGAGTAGATCAATAGGTACCACTCTGGTGGGAAGGTAACCGTGCTCCATACAGTCATGCAGGTCATACGATTTGGAGACATCTACTGACAATGAATCCGGGGAACAGAGTGAGCTCCTGCTGTTAGCCCCGGCTTCCTAGCAGTTCGAAAACATGCAAATGTGAGTAGATCAATAAGTACTGCTCCAACGGGAAGGTAACAGTGCTCCATGCAGTCATGCCAGTGGCCACATGACCTTGGAGGTGTCTACGGACAATGAATCCGGGGAGCAGAGTGAGCTCCTGCTGTTAGCCCCAGCTTCCTAGCAGGTCGAAAACATGAAAATGAGAGTAGATCAATAGGTACCGCTCCAGTAGGAAGGTAACAGTGCTCCATGCAGTCATGCCAGTGGCCACATGACCTTGGAGGTGTCTACGGACAATGAATACGGGGAGCAGAGTGAGCTCCTGCTGTTAGCCCCGACTTCCTAGCAGTTCGAAAACATGCAAATGTGAGTAGATCAATAGGTACCGCTCTGGTGGGAAGGTAACAGTGCTCCATGCAGTCATGCCAGTGGCCACGTGACCTTGGAGGTGTCTACGGACAATGAATCCGGGGAGCGGAGTGAGCTCCTGCTGTTAGCCCCAGCTTCCTAGCAGTTCGAAAACATGCAAATGCGAGTAAATCAATAGGTACCGCTCTGGTGGGAACGTAACAGTGCTCCATGCAGTCATGCCAGTAGCCACATGACCTTGGAGGTGTCTACGGACAATGAATCCGGGGAGCGGAGTGAGCTCCTGCTGTTAGCCCCGGCTTCCTAGCAGTTTGAAAACATGCAAATGCGAGTAAATCAATAGGTAGCGCTCTGGTGGGAACGTAACAGTGCTCCATGCAGTCATGCCAGTGGCCACATGACCTTGAAGGTGTCTACGGACAATGAATCCGGGGAGCGGAGTGAGCTCCTGCTGTTAGCCCCAGCTTCCTAGCAGTTCGAAAACATGCAAATGCGAGTAAATCAATAGGTACCGCTCCGGTAGGAAGGTAACAGTGCTCCATGCAGTCATGCCAGTGGCCACGTGACCTTGGAGGTGTCTACGGACAATGAATCCAGGGAGCAGAGTGAGCTCCTGCTGTTAGCCCCAGCTTCCTAGCAGTTCGAAAACATGCAAATGCGAGTAAATCAATAGGTACCGCTCTGGTGGGAACGTAACAGTGCTCCATGCAGTCATGCCAGTAGCCACATGACCTTGGAGGTGTCTACGGACAATGAATCCGGGGAGCGGAGTGAGCTCCTGCTGTTAGCCCCGGCTTCCTAGCAGTTCGAAAACATGCAAATGCGAGTAAATCAATAGGTAGCGCTCTGGTGGGAACGTAACAGTGCTCCATGCAGTCATGCCAGTGGCCACATGACCTTGAAGGTGTCTACGGACAATGAATCCGGGGAGCGGAGTGAGCTCCTGCTGTTAGCCCCAGCTTCCTAGCAGTTCGAAAACATGCAAATGCGAGTAAATCAATAGGTACCGCTCCGGTAGGAAGGTAACAGTGCTCCATGCAGTCATGCCAGTGGCCACGTGACCTTGGAGGTGTCTACGGACAATGAATCCAGGGAGCAGAGTGAGCTCCTGCTGTTAGCCCCGGCTTCCTAGCAGTTCGAAAACATGCAAATGTGTGTAGATGAATAGGTACCGCTCCGGTAGGAAGGTAACAGTGCTCCATGCTGTCATGCCAGTGGCCACGTGACCTTGGAGGTGTCTACGGACAATGAATCCGGGGAGCGGAGTGAGCTCCTGCTGTTAGCCCCAGCTTCCTAGGAGTTCGAAAACATGCAAATGCGAGTAGATCAATAGGTACCGCTTTGGCGGGAAGGTAACGGCGCTTGTAGGATCGGGAAGTTTATTTTCAAATAAGTCACATATGTTTTACTATTATTGGGAAGCGTAAAATTACTACCGTTAATTGGTGGCTTTATATAAAACAGTTATGTTATAAGGTGCACACTTGGGAAAAAGAATAATAATAATAAGAAGAAGAATAAATAATAATAATAGTTAATAATAAATAATATTTAATAATAATATTATTAATGCGTGTCTATGGTGGACTCATCGTCTTGTGTTTCAAATAATAATAATCATCATCATCATCATCAATAAAATGAAATCCAGCATATCTATCTTGTTTGCTGTGTCATAATAATAATAATAATAATGAGTGTCTGTGGTGGACTCATCTTCTTGTGTTTCTAATAATAATAATAATCAATAATAATAATAATCAATAAAATGAAATCCAGCATATCTATCCTGTTTGCTGTGTCATAATCAAATAATCAATAAATAATATTAATAAATATTAATAATAATAGTTAATAATAAATAATATTTAATAATAATAATAATAATAATGAGTGTCTGCTGTGGACTCATCTTCTTGTGTTTCTAATAATAATAATAATAATAATAATAATAATAATAAATTCAGGCTAAGAAACAGATAGATGTCTCTGATGTTCTAGCTGAGCTCGGATATTGGAGATATTGATTCCCATTGATTCAAACAGCACATATCTACTCATTATTATTATTATTTTATTATGACACAGCAAACAAGATAGATATGCTGGATTTTTTATTATTATTATTATTATTATTATTATTATTATTATTATTATTATTATTTATACCCCCGCTATATCTCTCCCACTATATCTCTCTTATTCAGATCTGCAAAGGCAAATTTCAGAAAGTCATTGTGATGTTAAGTGACTGACATCAAGTGGCCAGAAGAGAAATTGCTGCTGAAATATAATAAGAGGAAAGTAACGCAATAGAATCTGTCGGGAGGGATTGAATTGTGTCTTCATGCATTGCAGAATGGGGTTGGACTGGATGACCTTTAGGGTCCCTTCCAACTCTAAGAGCCGGATCAAAGCCTGTTTCTAAGGAAAGAGGCTTTGTTACAATCCGGACCCTAAAGTCCAACCCCATTCTGCAATGCACGAAGACACAATACAACCCCTCCCAACAGATGGCCATCCAGTTTATGGTTAAAAGCCTTCTGAATTCTAGAGTTGAAAGAAATCCCAAAAGCTGTCTGGTTTCTGTTTAAAGACACAATCCAATCCCTCCCAACAAACAGCCATTCAGTTTCTGGTTAAAAGCCTAGAAAACACAACCCAATCCCTCCCAACAGATGGCCATTGGGTTTCTGTTTGAAGACACAATCCGATCCCTCCCAACCGATGGCCATCTAGTATCTGTTTAAAAGCCTCTTTGCCACAATCCGAATTCTAGAGGTGGAAGAGATCCTAAAGGCCATCCAGTCCAACCCCATATTTCCAGGCAGGAAGACACCATCAAAGCCCTCTCGAGAGATGGCCATCCAGCCTCTGCTGCTAAGACTCCCAAGTCCCTTTCCACACTGACTGTTTTCAAGATACAGTATTATTATTATAATGATTATGATTATTATGATTATTATAATATTATTATTATATGAGGCCACGGTGGCGCAATGGGTTAAAACCTTGTGCTGCTGAACTGCTGACCATGGTGAGCTCCTGCTGTTAGCCCCAGCTCCTGCCAACCTAGCAATTCGAAAACATGCAAATGTGGGTAGATAAATAGGTACCGCTTCGGTGAGAAAGGCATAAAGGGATGGAGGAGGAGATGGAGGAAGAACCGGTTTCTGGTTAAAAGCCTTGAAGACACAATCCAATCCCTCCCAACAGATGGCCATCTGGTTTCTGGTTAAAAGCCTTGAAGACACAATTCGATCCCTCCCAACAGATGGCCATCGTGTTTCTGTTTGAAGACACATCGTGTTTCTGTTTGAAGACACAACAGATGGCCATCCGGTTTCTGTTTGAAGATACAACCCAATCCCTCCCAACAGATGGCCATTGGGTTTCTGGTAAAAAGCCTTGAAGACACAATCCGATCCCTCCCAACAGATGGCCATCTGGTTTCTGTTTGCAGACGCACCCTAATCCCAACAGGTGGCCATTCAGTTTCTGATTAAAAGCCTTGAAGACATATTCCGATCCCTCCGAACAGATGGTCATCCATTTTCTGTTTGAAGACACAACCCCTCCTAACAGATGGCAATTCAGTTTCTGTTTCAAGACACAATTCGATCCTTCCCAACAGATGGCCATCTGGTTTCTGGTTAAAAGCCTTAAAGACCCAATCTGATCCCTCCCAACAGATGGCCATCGTGTTTCTGTTTAAAGACACAACCCAATCCCTCCCAACAGATGGCCATCCGGTTTCTGTTTCAAAGCACAATCCAATCCTTCCCAACAGATGGTCATCGGGTTTCTGGTTAAAAGCCTTGAAGACACAATTCGATCCCTCCCAACAGATGGCCATCCGGTTTCTGTTTCAAAGCACAATCCAATCCTTCCCAACAGACGGCCATCGGGTTTCTGGTTAAAAGCCTTGAAGACCCAATTCGATCCCTCCCAACAGATGGCCATCGTGTTTCTGTTTAAAGATACAACCCAATCCCTCCCAACAGGTGGCCATTCAATTTCTGATTAAAAGCCTTGAAGACACAATCCAATCCCTCCCAACAGATGGCCATAATGTTTCTGTTTCAAGACACAAACCAACCCCTCCCAACAGATGGCAATTCAGTTTCTGTTTGAAGACACAATCCAATCCCTCCCAACTGATGGCCATCGTGTTTCTGTTTCAAGACACAAACCAACCCCTCCCAACAGATGGCAATTCAGTTTCTGTTTGAAGACACAATCCAATCCCTCCCAACAGATGGCCATTCGGTTTCGGGTTAAAAGCCTTCATAGAAGGACACTTTGCAACAATCCTTACTCTAGAGTCTGAAGAGACCCCACAGGCCATCCAGCCATATTCGATGCTTATACGACGAGGAGACGGAGGCGGAGTAGCCTCTTCGGGCCTCCTTGGCTCCCCCTTCGCTTGGCCTTCGAGTGGGCCGGCCTTAGAGCAAGCAGGGCCGGGCCGAGGATGGCAGCGGCCCGGAGGGGAGGAGCCCAAGGGCCAGGCGGCAGCCATCCATCGCTCCTTGGAGCCGGAGCCAACTCGGCGCCGCGGGCTTGCGGCCTAGCTTTCCAGCCGAGGCCTGCCGTTCGCCGGGTAGGCCTCGATCGTTGCCGTGGCAACGCGGCCTAGTCGTAGGCCTTAACGAATGTAGGCCTGGGTAAGGAAAATATTGGGGGCAATGAAAATGGGGAAAAAGAGAAAAATCAGGCTGGAAAGGTTTATTTGGGGAATATTGCATGAGGGGAATATTAAAAGAGATGGAGGGGTTTGTTTAAAGGGGGGAAGGGGCCAGAATATAAATGTAAAGTTACTATTCAATTATTATGATGTTGTTGTTGATGGTGATATATATCAACAACAAAACTACAGTAATAACAATCTTATTTAATGATATTATAATAATTGGTAATGATAATTTAATAATGACTTCAAATGTAAAGTTATTATTAAATTATGATGATGTTGATATATATATATATATATATATATATATATATATATATACACACACAGTATGTATATATATATATATATATCAACAACAAAATTACAGTAATAATCTAATATAATAATAATTGGTAATAGTAATTTAATAATAGCTTTAAATGTAAAATTATTAAATTATGTTGTTGATGATATGTATATGTATATCAACAACAAAACTACAGTAATAACAATCTAATATAATAATAATTGGTAATGGTAATTTAATAATAGCTTTAAATGTAAAGTTATTATTAAATTATGATGTTGATGATATATATATATATATATATATATATATATATATATATATATATCAACAACAACACTACAGTAATAACCATCTAATATAATAATAATTGGTAATGGTAATTTAATGATGACTTTAAATGTAAAGTTATTATTAAATTATGATGATGTTGATGATATATATATACAGTAATAACAATCTAATATAATAATACAGTAGAGTCTCACTAATCCAAGCTTCGCTTATCCAAGCTTCTGGATTATCCAAGCCATTTTTGTAGTCAATGTTTTCAATATATCGTGATATTTTGGTGCTAAATTCGTAAATACAGTAATTACAACATAACATTACTGCATATTGAACTACTTTTTCTGTCAAATTTGTTGTCTAACATGATGTTTTGGTGCTTAATTTGTAAAATCAACAACAAAATTACAGTAATAACAATCTAATATAATAACTGTTATTGGTAATTTAATAATGACTTTAAATGTAAGTTATTATTAAATTATGATGATGTTGATGTGAGATATATATACAAAACTACAGTAATAACAATCTAATATAATAATACAGTAGAGTCTCACTAATCCAAGCTTCACTTATCCAAGCTTCTGGATTATCCAGGCCATTTTTGTAGTCAATGTTTTCAATATAATTTGATGTTTAATAGGCTTTCCCTTAATCCCTCCTTATTATCCAAGATATTTGCTTATCCAAGCTTCTGCCGACCCGTTTAGCTTGGATAAGTGAGACTCTACTGTATTTATTACGGTCTTACCTTTTATGTGTTTTTAATGTAATTTTTTATCCTGTATTGTTGTTTTAATTGATATATTGCACTACTGTTTTATCTGTTTTATATTGTGATTGTATTATGTTGCTTATATTTTGTCCTTATGTTGTCTGGGCCTCTGCCCCATGTAAGCCGCCCCGAGTCCCCACGGGGAGATGGTGGCGGGGTATAAATAAAGTTTTTTTTTTTATTATTATTATTATTATTATATAGTTGTAGTTGATGCTACTACTATAATTCAAAGGCCTGGTCCCACAGCCAAGTCTTAACACTTTTTGCTTAGCTATAAGATCAGGAGAAGCTTATGTATATATTTTGCGTCCGAACTGGGTCTGTCATTGTATCCTGAGACATATAGTTGTAGTTGATGCTGCTTCTATAATTCAAAGGCTTGGTCCCACAGCCAAGATTTAACTCTTTTTGCTTAGATATAAGATCAGGAGAAGCTTAGGTATAGGATCAGGAGAAGCCTATGTATATATTTCGAGTCCGAACTGGGTCTGTCATTGTATCCTGAGACATATAGTTGTAGTTGATGCTGCTACTATAAGATCAGGAGAAGCTTATGTATATATATTTCGAGTCCAAACCGGGTCTGTCATTGTATCCTGAGACATATAGTTGTAGTTGTTGCTACTACTATAATTCAAAGGCTTGGTCCCACAGCCAAGTCCTAACTCTTTTTGCTTAGATATAAGATCAGGAGAAGCTTATGTATATATTTCGAGTCCGAACTGGGTCTGTCATTGTATCCTGAGACATATAGTTGTAGTTGATGCTGCTACTATAAGATCAGGAGAAGCTTATGTATATATTCCTTTCTCTTTCAGGATGGAAAGGCAACTTGCCTAACCAAGACTACTTTTCCAGGCCTTGCCATCCACTGGGATGTTTTTCATGAACACCTCAGCTTTGGTGGCCCTTCAGCCGAAATGGGAGCCCTTCTCCCAGTCAAGGAACTATAGATATCCCGTCTGCTTCTCCGAGTCGGAAGACGACCTTCCCCGATCGGCCGTCAGCACCAAAGTTCAGGTGATCATCAACAACCTGCAAAGCGAAGACTCCTCTCTGCACAGCAGCCATGAATATGGCTGCCTCGTGCCAAAGAAACCGAAGGCAGAAAAAAGCCAAAGCCAGAACGTTAGAAGAAGCGAGAGAGTTCTGCAGAAGCGTGACTGTCCAGCCAACTCGGATGACATGGAAGTGGAAGAGAGATCCAAGTTTGGAGCTCTCTTGTTGCCTTCGGACAGCGATGATTCGGTGGATCGAGGCATAGAGGAGGCCATCCAGGAGTTCCTGAAGAACAAAGGCTCGAATGTCCCGCCCTTGCGAAGTGGCGCCTGCGTTTTCCCCGGAAATGAAGTTGTTCCTGACTCTTTGAAGGATGGTACCGACCAGTGGGCTGCCTCTCCTTGCAGCGTGAGCAGCGACGATTCTTTCGAACAAAGCATAGAGGCGGAAATCGAGCAATTTTTAAACGAGAAGAAGCAGCAGCAGCAGGCGAGAAAGGAGACGACAGCTGAGGAGAAGAAGCAACTCGATCAGAAGGAGACTCAAGAGAAATGGGTTGTCAGGAGTCAGAGAGGAGGCACCGAGAGAGTGAGCCAAAGCTCTCTGAAGCAGGGAGACAAGGCCTTCTTCTTAAGACAGCGCTCTCATCTACACAATATTGGTACTCGGTGTTTGAAGCCTGAAACTGAGGAAGAACTGGCAGGCTTCAAAACGAGGCAAACACCTTTGGCCAGCCGCTCTCTTTTCCTGGAACAAAGCAGAGAAGGTGAGAAAGGGCAAAAGCTTTGGGAAACCGGAGGAGAACAAAGCAACGACGTATCCGATTCAAGTAGCGATGATGGTATTGAGGAAGCCATTCAGCTTTACCAGCTTGAGAAAATCAGGAGAGCGTCCGAGTGCCGAACCGCTCGTGTCCCTTTCCAAGCGGAAGAAGATATATCATCGCGTCTGCTGATCCATTCAGTGAATGCCTTAAGCAGCAAGAGGAGAAAACTCGCCACGAAACCCAAAGAGCTAAGTAGGATTAGCGGCATCAGTCTGGACAGTTGCAGAACTCGCGCTCCCGTGGAAAACAGTGTTGCAACATGTGCGCTTACGCTCCAGGCCTCTTGTCGGGCCGACACCACCGCCGAACTCATGTGTGCCGAAGCCATTTTGGACATTTCTAAAACCATCTTGCCTCCTCCTGAAGGAAGCAACCCTTTCTTCTGCTCCCGGGAAGCGTCGGCGTCTCAACACGAGAGTGACAATAATTCCGTGGACAGTGACGACAGCATCGAACAAGAGATCAGGGCCTTTTTGGCTGTCAAAGCACAAACAGAGAGCTTGATAACGAAATCTAACACCCAGCACTTCAAGCAGATTCCCCGTAAACCCTTAAAACTCTCACTGAGTCATCAGAGGAAACTGAAAGGAGAAAGTAAAATAGTTAGAAAGACACGGGACATGCAGCAGACACTGTTAGAGCAGAACCATAACTACTCAAGAACCAAAAAGGATGATTTAAGCATACTACACAACACTCAAAAAGTGGCTAGATGCTATCAGGATACTATGGACATTAGCGGTTCTGTGGATCCGACATTACAAGGTTGTGAGAAAAAGTCAAAGCAGAGTCCGCAAAAATGCGGGTTCGATGACAAGAGCAGTTCCTTGGACAGCGACGAGGATCTGGACATGGCCATCAAAGAGCTCTTGAGATCGAAACGAAAGCTCAAGAAGAAGCCCAAAGACACAAGAACTCCGTGCAAGAAGAAGGTCAGGTTTGATGAGGCCGGAGCACACATCCTTGGGGGTGAAGAAAGAGACTGCAAATCCCAAAAGCCTGCCTTGCTCAAGAGTTGCCTTGTGAATTCCCAAAGGGTTGAAAATGCGGCTTCTCGGAACGTTGTCAAGGGGAAGCCAAAAGGCACCAAGGCCATACAGTTTAAAAAAGATGCCCAAGAGACATCAAAAAATAATATTTGGATGGCCACGTCCTTGACAGACGAGAGCAGTTCCATCGACAGCGATGACAGCATTGAGCAGGAAATTCAGAGGTTTTTGGCAGAGAAGTCTAAATCTATAGTAAATATAGATACTCCTGGGTCCAACGGTATTGTTGGGTGCTTAGGAACTCATAAATCCCAGGCAACTGAAGCAAAATATCAGCCATTGCAACGTCAAAGTCATGCTGTCTCAAAACAGAGAGGGAAAATGAAGAAATTGGGACCCCCGACGATCGACCTGCGGAACTCCCCGAGACCTGAAGAAGAGACTACAGGAAACGGCAAGCGAATAACATCCTACGCATTGAACTCGCAGCAAATCCAAACAACTGCAGAGTCTGCCCATCCTGGTATAGCTGTAAAAAGAACTGAAGAAGGAAGCCAAATGATCTGCCATGATAAGTTGGGCCAAAGAAGTCTGACACCAGAGAGAAACACATCCCAAAAACCCCAACTGCAAAACTGCTTTGAGCCTTTGTCTCTGTTCAAATGTAGTTCAAATGTGCGAGTTTAAAATTTCCAGCAATTTCATCGCAGGGCTGAACAATCAGAATAAGAGACCTACACTTTGGGGGAGAAGCCAGGGCACAGAATTGCCTTTGCTCCAAAGGCAAGGCGGTGTTTCTTTTGCAAATTTGGCCGGAGAGGGGTGTGCGATGACTCCGAAACGGGGCTCCGAGAGTGGGAAAGCGGTAGATTTATCCACAAAAGGGTGGCACGCATATGTAACAGGCCACGGTGAAGGAATGAAGGTTGCCACGTCCCTTAATAATGTCACAAAAATTAAATTTTGGGGAGACCAAGAGGCTTGCTGCAGCTTGGATGCCATACAAAGGTCCCATTTGCAGGAACCCAAAAAGCAAAACATAAGAAAAATAAATACAGGATTATTGTGTAGCAAGGAAAAGGAAGGACACAACATAAATGTAAATAAAGGAAAGGACACTAGCCACATTTGCGACTTAACGCTAAGAGGAAAATCATTGATAGGACAAGAAGAACAGTCTCCAAAGGTTATCGAGGTGGAAAGTTTGTAAGTCATTCCGAAAAAGTTCCAGTATCAAATAGTTCTGAAAAAGTGTTGCAGCAATATAAGTCTTGCGACGAATCTCCATTTTATTTTATGGGGAAAAAGCAGGAGTTTTTGAAGATGGCTACAAATATTATTATTTTTCTGATTGCCACATGGATATAGCAACACCTTTTCATAATACCCTTCAGTGGATATTATGGTGTTTCTAGCACCAAGTGGAGATAAATCTCCTTGCCAAGATTTAAAAAGGGATGCTTATAAAATGTCTCCAAAGCGCTTGAAATAGAAAAGTTGTTGTAGACTATACCGACGTGAAGAAAACGTGTCTCCGATTATATATGTGTGGTGGGAAGGGTGGGTTCTTCTTTGGCAATATCTTTTTATTTTTAACATTATTTCAAAAGTGCTTTAGGGTTGTTGTTTTTATAACAGTTTGTAGGCCATGTCTAACCGCAGAGGTGTGTCGCTTTTGTGATTGTTGTTCCAATGGCAACACGTCTTAAGTGTCATTTTCCCACAAAGAGTAATTTGTGGTCTCCAAATAATTGAAAAAGCACTTTTATAAAACTTTACATTTGTTTCCTGGAAGGGTTGTATATAAGAAACGGGCGAACATTCATCCGTTTATATGATTTAATAAACCGGTTTTGGGTTATGAACCGTGACACCAAAATGAGTTCTCTGTTGTGTGTCTTGTTTATGCAAACCTTTTAAAGGTAGTTTTGTCATTATTATTATTATTATTATTGACACAAATACATAGTATGACACAGCAAACGAGATATATACGAGATATCACAAGTCGAACACTTCCCAAGTGTTTAGGACTGTGTGATGTATTTTGGATTATTTATTATTATTATTATTTTATTATGACACAGCAAACAAGATAGATATGCTGGATTATTATTATTATTGGATTATTATTATTATTATTTTCTGTATGTTGTGTGTCTTGTGCATCAGACCTTTTAAGGCAGTTTTGTCATTATGATTATCTACTAGCTTGGGTACCCGGCATTGCCCAAACTAGTAGATATTTGAAAAAGTCAATTTTTTTGTTATTATTAATATTAAAACATTGTCAAACTGCAATAATTCGACAGTATGGGTGCACTCCTCATTCCTTCATATGCCTAACTTTTATTTCTATGGGATCCTGGGAGTTGTTTGATAATGGGATTCCATAGCAGTCAAAAGTAGTGTCAAACGATTAATTCAATAGTGTAATAATAATAATAACAATAATAATAATAATTAGCTGCGTCCAGCCACGTGTTGCTGTGGCTTATGGGATTCATTTGTTGACAAGGTGGAATAGCAGTGAATAGCCTTGCAGCCTCAAAGCCTGGCCGTTTTCTTCTTATATGGCAGTGTGGACTCAAGATAATCCAGTTCAAAGCAGATACTGTGGATTATCTTGCCATGGTATTCTGGGTTATATAGCTGTGTGGAAGGGCCTTGAGTCTACACTGCCATATAATCCAGTTAAAATAAGATAATCTGTGGAAGAGGCCTAAGTGAGGCCTAACTCTGCCTGTCCCCTGGGCTGAGTGGGTTGCTAGGAGACCAAGTGGGCGGAGCTTAGCCTTTAACTGGCAGCAATTGGATAAAAACAATTATTCCTCTCCCTCTAATTAGGACTTTATTTTTCTTTTCTTTTTGTTGTATGAACGTAGAGGCATGGATGAGGGGTTGTGCCGCCAAGTTTAGTGTTTCTGGGATGTGTAGTTTTCTTGTTTTGTCCTAGACCGAAATTTCATTACCCTTTTATATATATAGATAATACAGTAGAGTCTCACTTATCCAAGCCTCGCTTATCCAAGCTTCTGAATTATCCAAGCCATTTTTGTAGTCAATGTTTTCAATATATTTTATTTATTTATTTATTTATTTATTTATTTATTTGCTACATTTATATGCCGCCCTTCTCACCCTGAAGGGGACTCAGAGCGGCTTACAAATTAAATTTATATACAATATTATATTAGCATAATTACTATATTGTACTGTATCAATATATTGTAATATTATTAGTAATATTACATGTAAAATATAATATATAATATTATTATATTGTATTATTAGTATTATATCGTATTACAATATAATATTATGAATATTATATGTATAAACAATACGTTATAATTATTATATATTATTATATATATATCGTGATATTTTGGTGCTAAATTAGTAAATAAGGTAATTACAACATAACATTACTGCGCATTGAACTACTTTTTCTGCCAAATTTGTTGTATAACATCATGATTTGGTGCTTAATTTGTAAAATCATAACCTAATTTGATGTTTAATAGGTCTTTCCTTAATCCCTCCTTATTATCCAAGATATTCGCTTATCCAAGCTTCTGCCGGCCCGTTTAGCTTGGATAAGTGAGACTCTATTGTATATAGATAAATATATCTATATACTACTATATCTACTGTATATAGATATATATACTCTATATAGCTGTGCCCGGCCACGCGTTGCTGTGGCAAAGTATGGTGGTATGGGAAATCGGATAATCTGTATTTTATAGGCAGTGTGGAAGAGGCCTAAGTGAGGCCTAACTCGGCCTGTCCCCTGGGCTGAGTGGGTTGCAAGGAGACCAAGTGGGCGGAGCTTAGCCTTCTAACTGGATAAAAACAATTATTCCTCTCCCTCTAATTAGGACTTTATTTTTCTTTTCTTTTAGTTGTATGAACGTAGAGGCATGGATGAGTGGTTGTGCCGCCAAGTTTAGTGTTTCTGGGATGTGTAGTTTTGTTGTTTTGTCCTAAACCGAAACTTATTACCCTTTTATATATATATAGATAATAATAATAATTTATCTCTGTTTGTGGCTTAAGGCAGGATTCAACATGCTTACATCTGAGAAATAAAACACAAGACATTGAACAAGATACACACCGTTAAAATTCAGGCACCTAGAAGTTAGCAAGATGACCAAACGGAGCTCTCAAGGCACATCAATATCCAAAAGGCATCCAAAAAAGGGACGAACAAGGCAAATATTTTAATTTTGTTTCCCCCAGAAGCAGTATTGTATTATCCCTCAATAAAAGCAGGGCCTGCTATTCGCAAAAGGATGGCCCCCCGGTTCGGTAGCTGGGATGGAAGTTGAAGGTGTCGCAGAAGGTGATTAAGTTGTCCGAACCCGTCACCAGGCTCTTCTCCATCGAGGTGTTGATGCCATTGTTGGCGTACATGCCGAACACCGCCCGTTTGCATGTGAAGGCGTGCGGACTGACGTGGAAGCAGGTCTGCGAAGGAGACAAAAGGAAAAACCTGGGGTTACCCAACCAAAGCTGACCCTCGGAACCTTGTGGCCTGAGGCTGGGCCTGTTTGGATTAACTCCTTCCAACAGAGAACTTGGTTCAAGAATCCTAGAAATTGGTATTTATTATGTTGTCTGGTTTTATCATGCATTTCGACTGTCCCAATTTGGCTAGCGCAAGCCCTATTTTATTATTATCATTTTATTATGACACAGCAAACAAGATAGATATGCTGGATTCAGTATCACAAAATCACAAGTCGAACACTTCCCAAGTGTCTAGGACTGTGATGTATATTATTATTAATTATTATTATTATTATTTTATTATGACACAGCAAACCAGATAGATATGCTAGATTTCATATCACAAAATCACAAGTCAAACACTTCCCAAGTGTCTAGGACTGTGTGATGTATATTATTGTTTATTATTATTATTTTATTATGACACAGTAAACAAGATAGATATGCTGGATTTCATATCACAAAATCCCAAGTCGAACACTTCCCAAGTGTCTAGGACTGTGTGATGTATATTATTATTAATTATTATTATTTTATTATGACACAGCAAACAAGATAGATATGCTGGATTTCATATCACAAAATCCCAAGTCGAACACTTCCCAAGTGTCTAGGACTGTGTGATGTATATTATTATTAATTATTATTATTATTATTTTATTATGACACAGCAAACCAGATAGATATGCTGGATTTCATATCACAAAATCCCAAGTCGAACACTTCCCAAGTGTCTAGGACTGTGATGTATATTATTATTAATTATTATTATTATTTTATTATGACACAGCAAACCAGATAGATATGCTAGATTTCATATCACAAAATCACAAGTCAAACACTTCCCAAGTGTCTAGGACTGTGTGATGTATATTATTGTTTATTATTATTATTTTATTATGACACAGTAAACAAGATAGATATGCTGGATTTCATATCACAAAATCCCAAGTCGAACACTTCCCAAGTGTCTAGGACTGTGTGATGTATATTATTATTAATTATTATTATTTTATTATGACACAGCAAACAAGATAGATATGCTGGATTTCATATCACAAAATCCCAAGTCGAACACTTCCCAAGTGTCTAGGACTGTGTGATGTATATTATTATTATTAATTATTATTATTATTATTTTATTATGACACAGCAAACCAGATAGATATGCTGGATTTCAGATCACAAAATCCCAAGTCGAACACTTCCCAAGTGTCTAGGACTGTGTGATGTATATTATTATTATTAATTATTATTATTATTATTTTATTATGACACAGCAAACCAGATAGATATGCTGGATTTCGTATCACAAAATCACAAGTCGAACACTTCCCAAGTGTCTAGGACTATGTGATGTATTTTCGGATGATGCACGCAGATCCCAGTCGGGTGGCCTTTTGCAGTTGGCAGATCGTAATTTTGTCAATATCTATTGTTTCCAAATGCCGGCTGAGATCTTTTGGCACGGCACCCAGTGTGCCCATCACCACCAGGACCACCTGCACTGGTTTCTGCCAGAGTCTTTGCAGTTCAATCTTGAGGTCCTGATAGCGGCTGAGTTTTTCCTGTTGTTTTTCATCAATGCGACTGTCACCTGGGATGGCGACATCAATGATCCAAACCTTTTATTATTATTATTAATATTATATTATTATTATTACTATTATACTAAGAAAAATTGAAAGATGTTCTGTTCCTGGTTTGAAAGTGTTATTTCCTGTTTAATTGTGCGGTCCTTACTTTGAAACTTGTTGTTCTACTCCAGAAACTTCGTTTTTGTGGCTGCCACAAACTAGGTTGAATTGGTTGAAACTCGAGACATTCATTGAAAAACTAGAGCAAAATGTGCCGTCAAAATCAAAAATTTTGCAGTTTAATAAGCTGTTTATAAAAACTTTATTTATATACTTGTTTTCCATGTTATTGTGATAGAATTAATTAGGAAATGACATTTATAACCCAGGAACAATAATCATGTTACAAAGTGTTATTATTTGATATTATTTTTATTTGATATTTTTCCTATTATTATATACATCGCTTCCAATCTGGCTTAGCAAGCCAGGATAATAGACCAAGATCCCCTCCAGGACCCTTATATGTGTAATTCCATGATTTCTTAACCCACATATCCCTGATGTAGGCGATTTCTCTTACTTACCGGCATTTCGTGAACAGTGGGCGGCTTCCCGCCGTAGTCCATGTTCGTGGTTTGGAATAAGGGATTTTGCTCTTTCATCCTGGGAGGGAAAAATCCAAATTTGCTTAAGGAGAAGGTACTCTGTCAGAGATATATACATACAATGACCTCCAGGCATCTACACCAGGCATGGGCAAACTTCGGCCCTCTATGTGTTTTGGACTTCAATCATTCCTAACTTCCCATGCCTAATTCAGCATATTCATTGTATCTGTTGGTGGATATATCTGTCAGTTACTCACAATGTCATTTTTTTTAATGGTACAAAATGCATAAGGTGGGTGAACTACAACTCACATCATGCCAGGTTAACCCCGAGAAACACTATATTTTTTAGACTATATTTTTTGTGGCCAAATTTGGTGTGATTTGGTTCAGTGGTTTTGTTGTTTACTCCATGGGAAAATGCAGATACACACACACAATAAAATGATGATGATGATGATGATTATGATAAAGGAAAATATTCATACTTGCCTCCATGAACAAAAACCCACTTAGGGCTACACCACAGCAACACGTGGCCGGGCACAGTGAGTTTGTTTATACAGTACCAAAATTTATATATTTGTTTATAATACCAAAATGTTTATAATACCAAAATTTATAGATTATATTGAAAACACTGACTACAAAAATGCATTGGATAATCCAGAACGTTGGATAAGCGAGGCTTGGATAAGTGAGACTCTACTGTATATATACATACAATATATTATAATATTACTATAATATTATAATACAGTAGAGTCTCACTTATCCAACGTTCTGGATTATCCAACACATGACGTTTTGGTGCTTAATTTGTAAAATCATCACCTAATTTGATGTTTAACAGGCTTTTCCTTAATCCCTCCTTATTATCCAAGATATTCGGTTATCCAAAGTTCTGCCGGCCTGTTTAGCTTGGATTAGTGAGACTCTACTGTATTTATGAATTTAGCACCAAAATATCATGATATAGTGAAAACATTGACTACGAAAATGTGTTGGATAATCCAGAACTTTGGATAAGCGAGTGTTGGATAAGTGAGACTCTACTGTATTTACAAATTTAGCACCAAAATGTCACGATATATTGAAAACATTGACTACAAAAATGCGTTGGATAATCCAGAACGTTGGATAAGCGAGGCATGGATAAGTGAGACTCTACTGTATATAATATACATAGAATATGTTATAATATTACTATAATATTATAATATATAATACCAAAATGTATATATTTATTCCAAACACAGTAGATAATGAAGATGCTAAAGACACGGGATAGAGAAGAATAAGAACATGGGCGGTCTGAGGGAAAAGGCCCAGAATAAGGGACAAAAGGCTACACCAGGGGTCCCCAAACTTTTTAAACGGGGCCAGTTCACGATCCTTAGGACCGTTGGAGGGCCGGACTATAGTTGGCCACCGAGCAATAATAACAACAACAACAACAACAAAAAGAGGGTTGGACCATTTGGGCCATTCAGTCCAATCCCCTTCTGCCTTTGTGCACCGAAAGCACAAGCAAAGCACCCCTGACAAATGGCCACCCAGCCTCAATGCTAATAATAATAATTATTATTATTATTATTATTATTATTATTGACATTGACAAAATTACTATCTGCCAACTGCAAAAGGCCACCCTGCTGGGATCTGCGTGCATCATCCGAAAATACATCACACAGTCCTAGACACTTGGGAAGTTTTCAACTTGTGATTTTGTGAAACGAAATCCAGCATGTCTATCTTGTTTGCTGTGTAATAATAATAATAATAATAATACATCACACAGTCCTAGACACTTGGGAAGTGTTCGACTTGTGATTTTGTGATACGAAATCCAGCATATCTATCTTGTTTGCTGTGTCATAATAAAATAATAATAATAATAATAATAATAATAATAATAATAATAATAATAATAATAATAAAGAGGGTTGGAAGAGACCCCTGGGCCATTTAGACCAACCCCCTTCTGTCTTTGTGCACCAAAAGCACAAGCAAAGCATCCCTGACAGATGGCCACCCAGCCTCAATGTTAATAATAATAATAATAATAATAATAATAATAATAATGGTTGTGATGTATTTTCGGATGATGCGTGCAGATCCCAGTAAGGTGGCCTTTTGCAGTTGGCAGATCGTAATTTTGTCAATGTCTATTGTTTCCAAATGCCGGCTGAGATCTTTTGGCACGGCACCCAGTGTGCCCATCACCACTGGGACCACCTGCACTGGTTTCTGCCAGAGTCTTTGAAGTTCAATCTTGAGGTCCTGATAGCGGCTGAGTTTTTCCTGTTTTTCTTCAATGCGACTGTCACCTGGGATGGCGACATCAATGATCCAAACCTTGTTCTTTTCCACAACTGTGATGTCTGGTGTGTTGTGTTCCAGAACTTTGTCAGTCTGGATTCGGAAGTCCCACAGTATCTTTGCGTGTTCATTTTCCAATACTTTTGCAGGTTTGTGATCCCACCAGTTCTTAACTGCAGGGAGGTGATACTTGAGGCATAGGTTCCAATGAATCATTTGGGCCACATAGTTGTGCCTCTGTTTGTAGTCTGTCTGTGCAATTTTCTTACAGCAGCTGAGGAGATGATCAATGGTTTCATCTGTTTCCTTGCACAGTCTGCACTTTGGGTCATCAGCTGATTTTTCGATCTTAATTGCATTTGTTCTGATGGCTTGCTCCTGTGTTCGACTTGTGATTTTGTGAAACGAAATCCAGCATATCTATCTTGTTTGCTGTGTCATACAACGTCGTTGTGTCAATAATAATAATAATGGTTGTAAGAGAAGAAGAGACCCCTTGGGTCATTTAGCCCAACCCCCTTCTGCCCTTGTGCTGTGGGGGCCGGATAAATGGCTTCGATGGGCCGCATCCGGCCCCCGGGGATTAGTTTGGGGACCCCTGGGCTACACTGTAGGATTAATGCGGTTTAGTGCCAGTTTCGGACCGCTATGGCTCACCTGTAACCCCGAAACCATCCCGGGTGATCGAAGCGGGCCGGTAAATTGGGATGGATGCGGTAATAGTTGCTGGTCCTCTCCCCTTGGTCTTCCTTTTTCTCTGTCGGCGGTTCTATTTGCTGAACAGGCTCGTTTTCGGCCATTTTGGATAAATTTGAACCCTTCTCTCAAAAAAATGGACTGGGATCAAAGCCTCAGCCAGGAGGGTTCTGATTGGCCGTTGCGTAGAAACAAAGCATCCCGTTGCTAGGAGACCGGTCTCCACAACAAGAGCGGCTCTTAAAGGCACAGGCCCCTGAAAAAAAAAGAATGCAGAGTTTTTCCTTGGAAGGGACAGCAGAGGGAGCTGCGAAGAGCAAAGCTACTTCCTTCCGTCCTCTTCTCTTTCTTTTCTTTTCTTCCTTCCTTCCTGCAAAAGCAGGCATGGCGGCTCCAGGCCTTTGGAGGGCAGGTGAGAACAAGTTATTGTATTTATTTATTAATAATACACTATTATAATTGTATATTTATGTTACTAATAATATTGCAATATAGTGGTATAGTACAATATAGTAATATCTAATGCTTCTATTGTGCTATGCTAATAATATAATTTATTGTATGTACGTATAATACTGATCATATGTAATTCAATATAATAATAATACACTATTATAATTGTATATTTATATTACATGTAATATTACTAATGTTATTGCAATATAGTGATATAGTACAATATAGTAATATCTAATGCTTCTATTGTGCTATGCTAATAATATAATTTATTGTATGTACGTATAATACTGATCATATGTAATTCAATATTATAATTATAATTATACACTATTATAATTTATAATTTGTATATTTATATTACATGTAATATTATTATAGTGATATAGTACAATATAGTAATATGTAATGCTTATATTGTGCTATGCTAATACAGTAGAGTCTCACTTATCCAAGCTTCACTTATCCAATGTTCTGTATTATCCAACGCAGTCTGCCTTTTAGTAGTCAATGTTTTTGTAGTCAATGTTGCAGTGTTTTGGTGCTAAATTCGTAAATACAGTAATTACTACAGTAGAGTCTCACTTATCCAACGTTCTGGATTATCCAAGCCATTTTTGTAGTCAATGTTTTCAATATATCATGATATTTTGGTGCTAAATTCGTAAATACAGTAATTACTACATAGCATTACTGCTTATTGAACTACTTTTTCTGCCAAATTTGTTGTCTAACATGATGTTTTGGTGCTTCATTTGTAAAATCATAACCTATTTTGATGTTCAATAGGCTTTTCCTTAATCCCTCCTTATTATCCAAGATATTCGCTTATCCATGGTTCTGCCAGCCCATTTAGCTTTGATACGTGAGACTCTACTGTATTAGTAATATTACATTTAATATATAATATGCAATTAATATTATTCTATTATATTATTAATTAGTATAATATTGTATTACATTATAATATTGTTATCAATATTATAAGTATATACAGAATATTATATATTTATAAATTATTGTATATTATATACAGTAGAGTCTCGCTTATCCAACGTTCTGGATTATCCAACTAATTTTTGTAGTCAATGTTTTCAATTCATTGTGATATTTTGGTGCTAAAATCGTAAATACAGTAATTACTACATAGCATTAATGTGTAATGAACTATTTTTTTCTGTCAAATTTGTTGTATAACATGATGTTTCGGTGCTTAATTTGTAAATTCATAACCTAATTTGATGTTTAATAGGCTTCCTTGGCCTTTTACCCTAGCACTCAAGACCTGGCTCTTTACTAGAGCTTTTAATTATGTTAATTTTATCAATATTTGTATGTATGTATTTTTATCCTTTACAATTTTATCTTGTAAATTGCCTAGAGCATCTTGGATGGAGGTCGATTAATAAGTAATTAAATGATGATGATGATTATCAAAGATTTTCACTTATCCAGGGTTCTGCTGGCCAGTTTATGTTGAATAAGTGAGACTCTACTGTATATTAATAACATAATATATTGTATATTCATATAATGTTGATAATAATATAATACGATATAATAATAATACACTATTATAATTGTATATTTATATTACATGTAATAGTACTAATAATATTGCAATATATCCGTATAGTACAATATAACAATAGTCAATGCGACTGTCACCTGGGATGGCAACATCAATGATCCAAACCTTTTTCTTTTCCACAACTGTGATGTCTGGTGTGTTGTAAAAATTATTATTATTATTATTATTATTGATAGATCGAGGAATATTTTCAAGCTGTGGATTATGGGCTGTGTGGTTGCAGAAGCCATTTATCTGATGGATGCATTTCTCCCTTTTTGTTCCAGTTGTGCCCAATCTGGGCCGCTTCTGTTCTTTGGCCCGGATGTCTTCCTCTTTGCCACTCCCTGCTTCTGCCGTGACTGCGCAGAAAGTGCCTCCCAATGGTAAGTTTTCCCGTGGCCTTCTCCCACACAGATGTTTCTTTATTTGGGGTTTCATGGGGGTCCCCAACAAATTGGAGGGATGGCGGTAACTAGTATGGGTTGTGCCTCTGTTTGTAGTCTGTCTGTGCAATTTTCTTCTCGGGTAACTAGTATGGGTTGGAGTTACACTACATTCTCCTTTTCAGACATGAGCGAAAGGTTGCTGACGGAGCCCCTGAAGCACCCCGACTTCTTCAACGTCCAAGAGCTTTTCTCCCTGAAGGACCTTTTTGACGCCCGGGTCCACCTCGGCCACAAGAAGGGATGCCGCCACAGGTGGGTCCCATCCCATAATGCTGAGAGAACACTTTATACATTCCTAACTCTCCCCTGCCTCCCTATAAACCCCACTTGCCTAGTTTCCGACACACCTCACAACCTCTGAGGGTGCCTGGCGTAGGTGTGGGTGAAACGTCAGGAGAGAATGCTTCTGGAACATGGCCATACAGCTCAAAAGACTCACAGCAACCCAAAGATGATGATGATTATGATGATTATTAACATCCTTCTTCTTTATTATTATTATTATTGACACAAAGACATAGTATGACACAGCAAACAAGATAGACATGCTGGATTTCGTATCACAGAATCACAAGTCGAACACTTCCCAAGTGTCTAGGACTGTGCGTTGTACTAGGTCTTATTTTCTGGGGATGTCTTCTTTTCAGGGAAACAGGGTAAAAAGTTTGAAGACCCCTGCTCTACTGTATATCCCGGATTGCTTTCCTTTGTTGTTCTTCATTTGACACCTGCCTTATATTTAGCAATTCAGCAAAACCTCTACTAGGTCTTATTTTCTGGGGATGTCTTATTTTCAGGGAAACAGGGTATTATGTTGTAATTACTGTATTTACGAATTTAGCACCAAAATATCATGATATATTGAAAACACTGACTGCAAAAATGGCTTGGATAATCCAGAAGCTTGGATAAGCGAGGCTTGGATGAGACTCTACTGTATTATCATTTCTTGTTACTACCTTTATTTCCATGTACAACAATCTATGGTATGTACATTTACCGATCCTGCATGCTTCCAAACAAAAACTTTGCTAGGTCTTACTTTCGGGGGAGGCCTTATATTTAGCAATTCAGCAAAACCTCTACTAGGTCTTATTTTCTGGGGATGTCTTATTTTCAGGGAAACAGGGTAAAAAGTTTGAAGACCCCTGCTCTACTGTATATCCCGGATTGTTTTCCTTTGTTGTTCTTCATTTGACACCTGCCTTATATTTAGCAATTCAGCTAAACCTCTACTAGGTCTTATTTTCTGGGGATGTCTTATTTTCGGGGAAACAGGGTAAAAAGTTTGAAGACCCCTGCTCTACTGTATATCCCGGATTGTTTTCCTTTGTTGTTCTTCATTTGACACCTGCCTTATATTTAGCAATTCAGCTAAACCTCTACTAGGTCTTATTATATACTGTACAGTATATAATATACTGTACAGTATATAACCTGAACGGTTTGGGACCCTCCTACCTTAGTGATCGCCTCTCCCCCTACGAACCTGCACGATCTCTTCGTTCGTCGGGGGAGGCCCTCCTCTCTCTCCCACCTCCGTCACAAGCACGGTTGGTGGGGACAAGAGAGAGGGCCTTCTCCGTGGTGGCCCCCCGGCTCTGGAACTCGCTCCCCAGAGAAATCAGGCAAGCCCCCACCCTGGTAGCATTCAGAAAGAGCTTGAAAACCTGGCTCTTTACTCAAGCCTTTAGATAAAGATTGCTCATCCAGAAGCAATCTGTATCTGTGACCATTCTTGTACCGGTTTGCACCTTTTACCTTTGTCAACTCGATATAGACACAGGGTCTATTCCCATCCCAATTTGCACTTCCAGAATTTGCAGCACTTTATCAGTCACCTTGTGTCTACAATATTTATATGGTGCACTTTACCCAGTCTACTTTTACAATCTCTCAGTTTTAATCCATGTTTTTATTAGTTCTTGTTTTTTATTGGCTAATGTTTTATTTTTATTTTTTTATTTTTTTTATTGTGCAAGTTGTTGTCTATTGCTGTGTTTTATACTGCTACTGTTTTTATTCGGGCTTGGCCCCATGTAAGCCGCCCTGAGTCCCCTTCGGGGAGATAGAGGCGGGGTATAAAAATAAAGTTATTATTATTATTATTATTATTATTATTATTATTATTATTATTATTTTCTGGGGATGTCTTATTTTAGGGGAAACAGGGTAAATAAATAACATGATCAGCACTCAGGACTCCCCGCTTTGTGCCCGCAGGTTCATGGAGCCGTACATCTTCGGCTGCCGCTTGGAGCAGGACATCATCGACCTGGGCCAGACGGCGGCGCACCTCCAGGCCGCCCTGAACTTCGTGGCGCACGTGGCCTTCCGCAAGGGCATCCTGCTCTTCGTCACCCGCCACCGGCAGTTCTGCCACCGGGTGGAGAGCGCGGCCCGGGAGTGCGGGGAGTACGCCCACGCCCGCTACTGGCAGGGGGGGCTGCTGACCAACGCCCCCATCCAGTACGGCCCCGGGGTGCGCCTCCCGGACGCCCTGCTCTTCTTCGGCACGCTCAACAACGCCTTCGAGGCCCACCAGGCCGTCCGCGACGCCGCCAAGATGGGCATCCCCACCGTGGGCGTGGTCGACACCAACTGCAACCCGGACCTGGTCTCGTACCCGGTGCCCGGCAACGACGACAGCCCCTCCGCCGTCGAGCTCTACCTGCGGCTCTTCAAGGTGGCCGTCCTGCGCGCCAAGGCCAAGCGCCGGCAGCTGGAGGCCCTGTACGAGGCCCAGAGCCAGCAGGAGTGAGCGGGCGGCCGGGCGGGCAGCCTCGCAGGGCTGGCGTCGCCAGAAATTATACTTTACAAGTATTCTGGGATTTTGTATAGTCACCAGAAATTACACAGACTTGGACTGAGTTGGAGTTCCAAACGCCTGCTGTTTCATAGGGCTGATCTTCTGGGTTTCTTGGCATGACTTGGGTCAGGGATGATGGGAGTTGCAGTCCAAAACTTTAACTCAGTGTTTCCCAAATTATGGTTTTTGTAATGTTTTTCATTTCAGATCCGATCAGCAAGAGAGAGAGTGTGACTTTATAGACTTGGGTCAGGGATGATGGGAGTTGCAGTCCAAAACTTGAACTCACTGTTTCCCAAATTATGGTCTTTTGAAAGGTTTTCATTTCAGACCCCATCAGCAAGAAAGTGTGACTTTATAGGCTTGGGTCAGGGATGATGGGTGTTGCAGTCCAAAACATTAACTCATTGTTTCCCAAAGTATGGTCTTTTGAATGGTTCATTTCAGATCCCATCAGCAAGAAAGAAAGCGGAACTCTATAGACTTGGGTCAGGGATGATGGGTGTTGCAGTCCAAAACTTTAACTCAGTGTTTCCCAGATTATGGTCTTTTGAATGGTTTTCATTTCAGATCCCATCAGCAAGGAAGAAAGCAGGACTTAATACACTTGGGTCAGGGATGATGGGCATTGCAGTCCAAAACTTTAACTCAGTGTTTCCCAAATTATGGTCTTTTGGATAGTTTTCATTTCAAATCCCATTAGCAAGAGAGAGAGTGTGACTTTATAGACTTGGGTCAGGGATGATGGGTGTTGCAATCCAAAACTTTAATTCAGTGTTTCCCAAATTATGGTATTTTGGATGGTTTTCATTTCAGATCCCATCAGCAAGAAAGAAAGCGGGACTCTATAGACTTGGTTCACGGATTATGGGCATTGCAGTCCAAAACTCATTGTTTCCCAAACTCATGTATTCGGGTTGTTTTGGACTTTAGCTCCCATCAGCAAGAAAGAAAACAACTTTATAAACTTAGGCCAGGGATTGTGGGAGTTTCAGTCCAAAACTTGATCACAGTGTTTCCCAAACTACGGTCTTTTGATTGTTTTGGACTCCAGCCCCCATGGGCCCCAAATAAGCATGACTTTTCATAGACTTGAACTGAGTGGGGGATTATGGGAGCTGCAGTCCAAAAACCCTATTTGTTCCTAGCTCTGATCTTGAGTGTTTCGGACTCCATCTCCCATCGGCACTAAAAAGGCATGACTTTCTATAGACTTCCATTGGTCCGAGGATGCTGGGAGTCGCAGTCCATAATCCCCAACTTCCTTTTTAGTACAAATAAAAGCCTGGGGTTTTTTTTGAGACTTCTTGTGTCCTTTCTGAAACTCATGTGTATCATAACTTTGGGGGAGGCTGGGTCAAGGATTATGGGAGTTGTAGTTTTGCAAAGCCGTAAACTTTGCTAATGAGAGAGCTAGTACCTTGGGAAACTACAACTCTCAGCATCCCATGGCTGGTAAAGTGAGGTCAAACTGCATTCATAGTATATTATTATTATTATTATTATTATTATTATTATTATTATTATATTTTTATTTATACCCCGCCTTTCTCCTTCTGGGGACTCAATATACTGGTAGTGTATTATATATATTGTGGTATTACAATATAATGATGTAGTATAACAATATAGTACAATATAATAATAATAATATACTATTATTATTATTTTATTTTTATTTCTACCCCGCCTTTCTTCCCGTGGGGAATCAATATATATTGTGGTATAACAATATAGTAAAATATAATAATAATAATAATAATAATAATAATATAGTACAATAATAATATACTGTATATCATATATTACATGTTATATTACTAATAATGTTGCAGTATAGTCGTATAGTACAATATAATAATATAGAATGCTAATATTGTGCTATGCTAATAATATATAGACATATAATATTGACAGTAATATAATGTAATACAATATGATAGTGTATTATATATATATTGTGGTATAACAATATAGTACAATACAATGATATAATATAACAATATAGTAAAATATTTTAATAATAATATACTATTATTATTTTATTTTTATTTATACCCCGCCTTTCTTCCCCTGGGGAACCAATATACTGGTAGTGTATTATATATATTGCGGTATAACAATATAGTAAAATATAATAATAATAATAAATATGGTAATAGTACAATAATAATATACTATATATCATATATTACATGTAATATTATTAATAATGTTGCAGTGTAGTCATAATAATATATAATAGCATTGTAATATTATTATAACATATTAATATTACTGATCCCATCTATTATACTGATAATACAGTATAATAATATATAATAGTATTGTAATATTATAATAACATATTAAATATATTACTGATCCCATCTATTATACTAATAATACAGTATAATAATATATAATAGGATTGTAATATTATAATAACATATTAAATATATTACTGATCCCATCTATTATACTAATAATACAGTATAATAATATATAATAGTATTGTAATATTATAATAACATATTAAATATATTACTGATCCCATCTATTATACTAATAATACAGTATAATAATATATAATAGTATTGTAATATTATAATAACATATTAAATATATTACTGATCCCATCTATTATACTAATAATACCGTATAATAATATATAATAGTATTGTAATATTATAATAACATATTAAATATATTACTGATCCCATCTATTATACTAATAATACCGTATAATAATATATAATAGTATTGTAATATTATAATAACATATTAAATATAATATTACTGATCCCATCTATTATACTAATAATACAGTATAATAATATATAATAGTATTATAATATTATAATAACATATTAAATATAATATTACTGATCCCATCTATTATACTAATAATACAGTATAATAATATATAATAGTATTGTAATATTGTAATAACATATTAAATATAATATTACTGATCCCATCTATTATACTAATAATACAGTATAATAATATATAATAGTATTGTAATACTATAATACCATATTAAATATAATATTACTGATCCCATCTATTATACTAATAATACAGTATAATAATATATAATAGTATTGTAATATTATAATAACATATTAAATATATTACTGATCCCATCTATTATACTAATATTACTGATCCCATCTATTATACTAATAATACAGTATAATAATATATAATAGGATTGTAATATTATAATAACATATTAAAGATATTACTGATCCCATCTATTATACTAATAATACAGTATAATAATATATAATAGTATTGTAATATTGTAATAACATATTAAATATAATATTACTGATCCCATCTATTATACTAATAATACCGTATAATAATATATAATAGTATTATAATATTATAATAACATATTAAATATAATATTACTGATCCCATCTATTATACTAATAATACAGTATAATAATATATAATAATATTATAATAACATATTAAATATATTACTGATCCCATCTATTATACTAATAATACAGTATAATAATATATAATAGTATTGTAATATTATAATAACATATTAAATATAATATTACTGATCTCATCTATTATTTATTATACACATAATAAAAGTGAAAATATGTATGTATGTGTGGCTTTCCCCAGGCGACACCCGGAAGTTCCCTGCAGAAAGTCAAGGCAGTATCTCTCTACTATTTATGTTCTATGTTGCTTTCCGAGCGTGAGCGGTTCTGGCTGGCTTTTTTTGGCCCACAAAGCGTCCCGTAGTCCGCGCATGCGCGTTCTTAACCCAGCGACCGAGGCTATAAAAGGCCGCGGTTGAGGCCTAGTCGGTCTTTCGGCGTCAGGCGGAGCTGAGAGAAGGAGGTCCTCGTGCTATATTTGTGGGCTTAAGGTTCTTTTTATCTTCCTTCTCAAGGCTTGGCATGATTAAATAAATATAATAATACTCAAATAAGATGATAATATTAATTGAAAATAAATTGATACTATGAATGTAAGAAAATAATATAAATAAAATACTGTGCATTAATATAAATGTAATAAAACAATATAATTATGTATCTAATAAAGTATAAAAGTAATAAAGTACTGCTATAAATAAATAATAAGCACCTAATAATTAAAGTAATATGAATAAAATATAGAAGTAATAAAATATTTTCAAAATGCAAATGGAATAAGATAGTATAAGTTAAATATGCGTGCAATAAAATAATATTAGTGCACTAAAATAATATAAATAATATGCATCTAATAAAATAATATAAATGCAATAAAATAGAATAATATAAATATGCATCTAATAAAACAATATAAATGCAATAAGATATTAATAAAATATGTACATTAATAAAATAAATATAAATCATGCATGTACTAAATATGCAGCTAATAAAATAATGTAAATGCAATAAAATATAAATATGTAATAAAATAGTTACAGTAATATAAATATGCAGCTAATAAAACAATATAAATGCAATAAGATATTAATAAAATATGTACATTAATAAAATAAATATAAATCATGCATGTACTAAATATGCAGCTAATAAAATAATGTAAATGCAATAAAATATAAATATGTAATAAAATAGTAATATAAATATGCAGCTAATAAAACAATATAAATGCAATAAGATATTAATAAAATATGTACATTAATAAAATATAAATCATGCATGTACTAAATAATATGCAGCTAATATAATGTAAATGCAATAAAATATTAATAAAATACGTACATTAATAAAATATAAATTCTAAATATGAATCAAACATGCATATACTAAAATAATTTAAATAAATGTAATAAAATATAATAAAATAATAATATGAATCAAATAAGCGTCTAATAAAGTATAAATGTAATAAAGTCTTCATTCGCTCAGTCGTTTCGGACTCTTTGTGACCTCAGATATAAATAATATGCATCCAGTAAAATAATATAAATAAAATATAAATGTAATAAAATAATATTGGAAAACAATACAAATGCAATATAAATAATATGCATCCAGTAAAATACAAATAGATAAGCTGCATCTAATAAATAATATAACAAAAATATAAATAATAAAATATTATAAAAGAATATACAGTAGAGTCTCAATTATCCAACACTCGCTTATCCAACGTTCTGGATTATCCAACGCATTTTTATAGTCAATGTATTCAATACATGATGATATTTTGGTGCTAAATTTGTAAATACAGTAATTACTACGTAGCATTACTGCATATTGAACTACTTTTTTTGTCAAATTTGTTGTATAACATGATGTTTTGGTGCTTAATTTGTAAAATCATAACCTAATTTGATGTTTAATAGGCTTTTCCTTAATCCCTCCTTATTTATCCAACATTCTGCCGGCCCATTTATGTTGGATAAGTGAGACAACTGTAAATGTAATATAACAAAATGTGCATTTAATAAAATAATATAAACGTAATACAATATACTTATAATAATTGTCTTAACTTGCCCAAGGCAGCCTTGAAGAAGATTATTTATCGCCTTCAAGACGATTGCAACTTCAGCCTACATTAAAGCGAAACGATTTTGTTGCTAACATTGATTCAGAAGGGCTTTGACTTTTGAGGATGAGAGAGAGTGACTCGACCAGTGTCACCCAATGAGTTTCTATGGCCAAACAGAGTTGAGCACTGGTCTTCGGGGTCCAGATCCAGTGTTGAGGCCATTGATTCTTAATAGAAGTTTTTTGCCTTTGCTGATCCTCTTACTGGGTTTTTCTTGCCAAGATTGATTCAGAGACTTTGTATTTTCAAATACATGTCCATACTGTCCTTTGATCTGTTGCAGGAATGGGCCGGGATATATCTCAACCTTCCAGACCAAAGATGGCTCCCCCCTTGACCCTTGGTGAGTCTCCTCCTGAGGTTTATTTCACTCATTTTTGCCCCTAAAGGCGTTGCAGACATGGCTGCCGGTCTATGTTTGTGTCAGTAGGAGGCAGAGAGAAAACAGGCTGCCTCTACGTTCCATGTTCTGCGACCGTGAACCCTTGGAATGATTAGCAGCTTGACATCCCTGGGTATGACACCATTTGAACTGCTATGGCTCAATGCTGTGGGGTCATGGGATCTGTAGTTTTCAAAGGTCTTTCAGCTTCTCTGCCAAAGAGAGCTGGTGCCTCACCAAACTACAACAACTAGGGCTCCGTAACATTGAGCTGTTTATTTATTGGGTTGCTGTGAGTTTTCCGGGCTGTCTGGTCATGTTCCAGTAACATTCTCTCCTGACGTTTCACCCACATCTATGGCAGGCATCCTCAGAGGTTGTGAGTTCTGTTGGAAACTAGGCAGGTGGGGTTTATATGTCTGTGGAATGATGTCCAGGGTGGGAGAAAGAACTCTTCTCTGTCGGAGACGAGACTAAACGTTGCTAGTGGCCATCTTGCGTAACATTGAATGACCCTGCAGTTTCAAAGCCTGGCTGCTTCCTGCCTGGGGAAATTTTTTTGTTGGGAGTTATTAGATGGCCCTGATTGTTTCCTGTCTGAAATTCCACTGCTCATTGGTTGTATCATATATATATATCGACCGTATGCAATATAAGATTAATTAAATATTGTATATTAAATGTAATATTAGTATTAATATTACCATATAATGATATACAGTAGAGTCTCACTTATCCAACAGCAGAACATTGGATAAGCGAATATGTTGGATAATGAGGCATTAAAGAAAAGCCAAAGAAAAACCTATTAAACATCAAATTAGGTTATGATTTTACAAATTAAGCACCAAAACATCATTGTATACAACAAATTTGACAGGAAAAGTAGTTCAATACGCAGTAATGCTATGTAGTAATTACTGTATTTACGAATTTAGCACCAAAATATCATGATGTATTGAAAACATTGACTAAAAAAAATGCGTTGGATGATCCAGAACGTTGGATAAGTGAGACTCTACTGTATATATACACATATATATGTGTGTGTGTGTGTGTGTGTTTTTTGGGTTTGTCCCTGTTTGTGAGCCGCCCTGAGACCCTTCGGGGAGATGGGGCGGGATATCAAAATAAAGTTTATTATCATTATTTTATATATATATATATATATATATATATATATATATATATATATATATATATAAACAATAGTATTAATTAAATATTATATATTAAATGTAATATTGCTAATATTACCGTATAATGATATAGTATAATATAGTAATTTAATGCTTATATTGTGCTATGCTAATAATATATTGTATGTACATTTGCTTTGTAAGTGCTCTGACTCCCCTTTGGGGTGAGAAGAGCGGGATATAAATGTAGTAATTAAACATCATCTTCTAATGCTGGGCTTCTTCTGATGCCCACATTTTCTTTGGCAACTTCACAGGGGCACTTGTGATGGAGAATTACTGTGTGTGCAATGCGTTATGCCCCTGTTGGGTTATAATTTAATCTTTTTGGGTCTAAAATGCTGTGGTGCCTTTGGTTTGCAGGAAAAAGAGACTATCCTACAATACAGGAAAAGATGTAGCGTGTTGAATAAGCTTGGAAGCACAGAGGCTATTGCAAACTGCAGACAGGAGGTGAGCCAAAAGATGCCATTTCTGTTTCATTGCTGGAAAGTTCTTCGAGTCTGGCAAGATGTCCTAATCGCATATACAAATGGACCTGCTATATCTGTTGGAGATACGGGGAAAAAAATCAAGTATCATTAAATAATATCCTGATATTGGAGCACGGCAGTCCACAGTCACCGGAAATTGCACATCCAGATGTCCTGTATTTAGCTTGTTAACATGCGACATCCCCATCCAGAGCACTATTTTCTGGATCATACCTTTTCTTTGTCCATACTCCCAAGAGGCTTAGCTTGACATTTATTTATTTTGTTGTTTTTGTTATTATTATCATTGTGTTAACTAGCATGTACAGTAGAGTCTTGGTCAGGGGTCCCCAAACTAAGGCCCGGGGGCCACATGCGGCCCATCGAAGCCATTTATCTGGCCCCCGTGGTGCGCCTTCCAAAGCTCTGCTTGTTTATAATGGTATTTAATTATTATTTAATTAATTATTAAGGGTTGCTTTGGGAGTACTTTTGGTGCACAAAGGCAAAAGGGGGTTGGACGAAATGGTCCAAGGGGTCTTTTCCAATCCTTATTATTATTATTATTATTTTATTATGACACAGCAAACAAGATAGATATGCTGGATTTCATTTCACAAAATCACAAGTCGAACACTTCCCAAGTGTCTAGGACTGTGTGATGTATTATTATTATTATTGACACAAAGACACAGTATAACACAGCAATCTCGCTCTCTCTATCTATCTATCTATCTATCTATCTATCTATCTATCTATCTATATATATGCGCTGGATTTTGTATCACAAAATCACAAGTTGAACACTTTCCCAGTGTTTAGGACTGTGCAATGTGTATGATGATGATAATGATGATGATTATTATTATTAACATTGAGGCTAGGTGACCATCTGTCAGGGGTGCTTTACTTGTGCTTTTGGTGGACAAAGGTAGAAGGGGGTTGGACTCAATGGCCCAAGGAGTCTCTTCCAACCATCATCATTATTATTATTATTATCATTGAGGCTGTATTTGTTCCCATTTGGTTTTTTTTTTTTACTTCACAATAAGAGATGTGCAGTCTGCATTGGAATTTGTTAATAGGGTGTTTTGTTTTTTTCAACTATAGTCCGGCCCTCCAATTGTCTGAGAGACCATGAACTGGCCCCTTGTTTAAAAAGTTTGGGGACTCCTGGTCTTGGTTATCCAACATAAACAGGATAAGCAAAAATGTTGGATAATAAGGGTTTGTGTTTAGGTTTGTGAAATGGGGAGACTGTCTTGAATCTTGATTAGATGCCGTTACAGTTGCTGCAGTCCGGAGTTTGTTCCTGAACTTTGAAAATGAGAAGCTTGTTTAATACGCAGAGTGAAATGTGACTCTTTTTAGGGAAAGGGCAGAAGTAGGCAATGCTTTGGGTCCCGATATTCTTGCCCCCAGAGGCGTTGCAGACACGGCTGTCGTGCCATGTTTGCGTCATTGGGTGGCAAAGAGGAAAGAAAGGCTATGTCTACGCTCAGTGCTCTGAAATGAAAAACCGTGGGCACTCAGAATGATTTGTAGCCTGACAAAACAAACACACTTCTTGCATGCAAGATCTTGTCCTCAGGTTTTACTCAAAGGCTTCTTCTGACTCTTCTATTTGATGTTTGCTATATGTCAGGTTGCCAATTTTTGTTATTATGGGTGTATTGTTGTTGTGTACGGGCATGTTGATGTCTATTATTTCTTTACTTGCAGGAGTTGGCTGCAGACTTTTTTAAAGCAAATTTTAAAATGTGTCCCGTCGGAAGGTAAGAATAAAAACGTAAGAATGTGGGACCCTTGAAACTAATCCCTTGACAAAGCTGACACTTTGGTGGTGTCGGGTCAATAGAGGAAACTTGAAACGCCGTGTCAGTTTTCCCATTTTTAAAAAAGTTAGCGTTCCCTTCCTGCTCGTCTTAGATTCCCTTGCCGATGTCCTTGTCCCGGCTTATCTGTGCCCTTTCTCTGGGCATTCTTTCCATCAGGAGATCCACCGAAAGACTATACCACTATACGTGTGTCTTGTGTTAATGCTTTAAATCGAATGGCCTTGAACTACTTGTTTGGGAAGGTCGTATATTTTTTTAAAAAATATTAAAATTAGCCAATCTGACTTTGCGGAGTTTGGGATGTTTTGCTGCCCCGTTGAGACGTAACTATGACTCTGGTGTCGTCGTTATGCCAGAAGGAGGCGGACAGCAAATTTCAGAGGCTGCTTTAGCAGGTCTTCATCCTCAAGACAAATGGGTGGAAGAATGTGCCAGCAGCCAACAGTTTGTGGCTTTTCGGGAACCCAAATGGGACAGCAAACGCATTTCGTGACATTAATGGGATCAGTTTCCAATACCTTTTGTGTTTACATTCCTCCCGCGAGTCTTGTCTGTATACTTTCTGCACACACAAGTTGAGCTGAATAAATGTGTTTGAAAAAATAAATACGAATGCCATGGATGACCTTTGGAGTAAACACGCACACCTCTTGTCAGTTCAAAGCCACATGAGCCTTTTGAAGAGGCGTTCCAGCCGCATGTCGGAATAATGATAATACACTATTATAATTGTATATTTATTTTACATGTGATATTACTAATACTGCAATACATTCGTATAGTACAATCTATATATATAAAAGAGTGATGGAATCCTGGCGACCGCCAAAACAACAAAACTAAACACCCCACAACCTCGAAAATGGACAACACAACCCATCATCCACGCCTCTAGGTTGATACAACAAAAAGAAAATAAAAATAAAATCCTAATTAGAGGAAGAGGAATAATTGTTTTTATCCAATTGCTGCCAGTTAGAAGGCTAAGCTCCGCCCACTTGGTCTCCTAGCAACCCATGCAGCCCAGGGGACAGGCAGAGTTAGGCCTCTTCCACACTGCCTATAAAATACAGATTATCAGATTTTAACTGGATTAGATGGGAGTGTAGACTCAAGGCCCTTCCACACAAATATATAACCCATATAATTTTATATTATCTGCTTTAACTGGATTATCCGGACTCCACACCTTTACCTTAACTACCACCAATTCCTCAATACTTTATTTCCCATACATACTTCGCCACAGCAACGCGTGACTGGGCACAGCTAGTATAATATATAACGCTTATATATGCTTACATTGTGCTATACTAATAATATATTATATGTATATATAACTTGTAAGCTGCCCTGAATCCCCTTTGGAGTGAGAAGGGTGGGATATAAATGTCGCTAATAAATAAATAATGCCATAATCCACCTCTGTGCATCAAAGAGTCCATAGAAGCACTTGTTGTGATCTCTGTTTTATGTGGTACTAGCTTGGGTGCCTGGCAGTGCCCAGATTATTTGAAAAAGTCAATGTTTTAATTGTACAAAATGCATAAGGTTGTGGATTAACTTTGTCTTGGGTTGCTGGCTCTGGATGATGGGCATTAATAATGATGATGGTACTAATAATAATTTAATAATATGTAATAATAATTTATATTAATTTTATTTTTATAATAGTAATAATATTTTAATAATAATAAATAACACTTGGGAAGTGTTTGACTTGTGATTTTGTGAAACGAAATCCAGCATATCTATCTAGTTTGCTGTGTCATACAATAAAATAATAATAATAAATCCTGCCAGCTCCTTATGGATTCAAGATCATTGAAGCAAGAGGATCCGGTCTTTTTTCATCCCGAGAAGCATCCAAGTTGACCTGGCCCTACATTTGTATGCAAGCTGTGCCAAAGGACTGCCATATGATCCACATAAGCCCAAAGGGGATTACAACTATTTGTAAATATTAAAAGCAAAATCAGGTGGTGAAAAAAATGATAATGGAACAGGAGGCCTCATCCAATCTCCTTGAGTGCTTGCATTATTTTTTAAGCTGGAAGTTTAACCTCCCAATTTGTCGGCCAGTGTGCTTTCAAGATAATGGGGAAAATTCCCCGGAGCATTTGCTTATTTAATATATTGCTGTGAAATATTCCCTTTGCTGCCTCTTGATGCAGCAAAGGGACCTGGTTTTCTATAAGGAGGAAAAGGCAGCAGCTAAATTGCTTGCTCTGCGTTTCAGATGCTCCTAACTAACCGGCAATGTTTATGGTCTTGCTGTTAAGAGTTTTGGGACTATCTTGATTTGAAAAATCCGCTTTTTAAAAATTGACAGCACTCAGAATTTCCTGGCTACCATTAGGGAATTCTGAGAGTTATAGTCCTGAAATGACTATACAGGGAAACAAAACCTCTGATGATGAAGATGCTGGGTTGCTGTGAGTTTTCCAAGATGTCTAGCCTTGTTCCAGAAGCATTCTCTCCTGACGTTTCACCCAACATCTATGGCAGGCGTCCTCGAGAGGTTGTGAGGTCTGTTGGAAACTAAGGAAGTGAGGTTTATATATCTGGAAGGGACAAAGTTGGGTTGCTGTGAGTTTTCCAAGCTGTCTGGCCATGTTCCAGAAGCATTCTCTCCTGACGTTTCACCCAACATCTGTGGCAGGCATCCTCAGAGGTTGTGAGGTCTGTTGGAAACTAAGGAAGTGAGGTTTATATATCTGTGGAAGGGACAGAGTTGGGTTGCTGTGAGTTTTCCGAGCTGTCTGGCCATGTTCCAGAAGCATTCTCTCCTGACGTTTCACCCAACATCTGTGGCAGGCATCCTCAGAGGTTGTGAGGTCTGTTGGAAACTAAGGAAGTGAGGTTTATATATCTGTGGAAGGGACAGAGTTGGGTTGCTGTGAGTTTTCCGAGCTGTCTGGCCATGTTCCAGAAGCATTCTCTCCTGACGTTTCACCCAACATCTGTGGCAGGCATCCTCAGAGGTTGTGAGGTCTGTTGGAAACTAAGGAAGTGAGGTTTATATATCTGTGGAAGGGACAAAGTGGGGTTGCTGTGCGTTTTCCGAGCTGTCTGGCCATGTTCCAGAAGCATTCTCTCCTGACATTTCTCCCAACATCTGTGGCAGGCATCCTCAGAGGTTGTGAGGTCTGTTGGAAACTAAGGAAGTGAGGTTTATATATCTGTGGAAGGGACAAAGTGGGGTTGCTGTGAGTTTTCCGAGCTGTCTGGCCATGTTCCAGAAGCATTCTCTCCTGACGTTTCACCCAACATCTGTGGCAGGCATCCTCAGAGGTTGTGAGGTCTGTTGGAAACTAAGGAAGTGAGGTTTATATATCTGGAAGGGACAGAGTTGGGTTGCTGTGAGTTTTCCGAGCTGTCTGGCCATGTTCCAGAAGCATTCTCTCCTGACATTTCATCCAACATCTGTGGCAGGCATCCTCAGAGGTTGTGAGGTCTGTTGGAAACTAAGGAAGCGAGATTTATGTATCTGTTTTGCACTTGTTATACCCAATAAGTACAGGAAGTTTCCAAGATTTTATGCAAAACAGGAACAACATTAACAATAAATTTATCCGGTGTATGAAAAGCAATGCAAAAGACCAACTGGAAAGAAAATAGAAGAAATATTTTTTTCTATTTCTTCCTTTATGGAATAGGTTTTTTTCCTCTTTTTTTCCTTTTCTTTTTTTCTTTTGTCTTTTTTTGTTTTTTTCTGCTTTCTCTCCCTTCTCATCACAATGTTTTCCCCCACTTTCACTGTAAATATTACTTATAACACAATAAAAACTATTTTTTAAAAAAAATACCAAAAAGTTGACGGGACTACAATTATGAATAAAATTAAATATCTGGGAGTAACCATTACTTCGAAAAATGCAGTTGCTGAAAAATAATTATGAATTGAAATGGAAGGAGATCAAGAAAAATTTGGAAAACTGGAAATGTTTAAATCTCTCCTTAATGGGCAGAATAGCAGCCATAAAGATGAATATATTGCCTAAAATTCTATTTATTTCAAACAATCACGATCCTCAGGAACGAACTGGAAAATAAAGACCTTGCCAAATTCATATGGCAAGGGAAAAAAAACAAGAATTAAGTTACAAAATTAAAAAGACGAAAATAAGAGGTGGATTAGGTTTACCAGATTTGAAACTGTATCATGAGACCTGTGTATTAATATGGATTAAAGAGTGGACAGCATTAAAGCAACAAAAAAAATTAATTCTGGAAGGATTTGATCTCGGGAGGTTGGCATTTGTACCTTTGGTACGATAGAAAGAAAAAAGAAAAAAAATGGAAATTATTTTATAAGGTTCGCTGGGCAATATACAAGGGTTATCCAGAAAGTAGATTACGTTTTGGAATTAAAAATTAACAAAGTATAGGAGAAAATATTTACCATATCCAGTTGAAAGTCACACCCAAATACCACTTCTCAACATAATCGCCATTCAAATCTAGGCACTTATCATAGCAATGAATGAGCTTGGCCACTCCTTCCCCACCAAACTCTGCCGCTTGCGTCCTCAAAAAGTATAGGAGAAAACATTTACCATATGCAGTAGAAAGCCACAACCAAATACCACTTCTCAACATAGTCGCCATTCAAATCTAGTCACTTCTCATAGCGATAAATGAGCTTGGCAACTCCTTCCCCACAAAACTCTGCTGCTTGCGTCCTCAAAAAGTACAGGAGAAAACATTTACCATATGCAGTTGAAAGCCACACCCAAATACCACTTCTCAACATAGTCGCCATTCAAATCTAGGCACTTATCCTAGCGATGAATGAGCTTGGCAACTCCTTCCCCACAAAACTCTGCCGCCTGCGTCCTCAAAAAGTACAGGAGAAAACATTTACCATATGCAGTTGAAAGCCACACCCAAATACCACTTCTCAACATAGTCGCCATTCAAATCTAGGCACTTATCCTAGCGATGAATGAGCTTGGCAACTCCTTGCCCACAAAACTCTGCCGCCTGCGTCCTCAAAAAGTACAGGAGAAAACATTTACCATATGCAGTTGAAAGCCACACCCAAATACCACTTCTCAACATAGTCGCCATTCAAATCTAGGCACTTCTCATAGCGATAAATGAGCTTGGCAACTCCTTCCCCACAAAACTCTGACGCTTGTGTCCTCAACCCAGCGTTTTGGTGACGATGCGCAGCTGCAGAAAGGGGAGACCGGCTGGTTGAGAAGTGGTATTTGGGTGTGGCTTTCAACTGCAGATGGAAAATGTTTTCTCCTATACTTTTTTAGTATGCAAGCGGCAGAGTTTGGTGGGGAAGGAGTTGCCAAGCTCATTCATCACTATGATAAGTGCCTAGATTTGAATGGCGACTATGTTGAGCAGTGGTATTTGGGTATGATAAATGTTTTCTCCTATACTTTGTTCATCTTTTAATTCCAAAACGTAATCTACTTTCTGGATAACCCTCGTAACTGAGTAGTTATTTCTGAGTTATGGCAGTCTAAAATGGGATTTTCCTGACAACATTTAATCCAAATCTGAGGATGAGAAAGCAAGAGCTGCAAAGATGCTTGTGTGGCAACAGAGTAATATAGCAACCACAACGAGACAGTGTTTATTGACATTGTAAGACAAGAAATGGCTGCAAAACGGGCAATTGTCCATCCATTCAAAGCTTGTCCTTCTATACAGCATAAGATTCTCCTTGTCCAATTGTGGACAACGGACAACTGTCCCGCCGATTGTCCATCCAATCAAAGCTTATCCTTCTATACAGCATAAAGTTCTCCTTGTCCAATTGCGGCAGTTTTTTGGGGTCTGATTGTTTTGCCGAACAGCGAGAACGAGAGGAATCCCATGTTGGCCTTCGTTGGTTCCTTCATCCTCTTCTCCCTACGAATATTTGGTGTCCGAGATGGTCTTCCACAACAACGTCTTGAGGTTGCTCAGCACCAGCGAGTGGTGGACCTCCATCTGGCTGGCCAGGCCGCTGAGCGTGGTGCAGGTCTTCAGCTGCTTCCCCAGCTCGTCCTTCAGCTCGGACGGCGCCCCGTGGAGCAGATACTCCTGCAGGAACCCGCAGGCCTTGGCCAGGTTGGGCTGCACCACGTCGCTCTTGCACTGCTTCATCAGCTTGTCACAGGGCGCCACGCAGTCCGTGCCGTAGGTGCAGTCGGCGTTCTGCTCGCAGCGCCGGCCTTTGAGGAAGCCCCGCACCGCCGACTCGGCGGCCACCTTCCGCAGGTCCGTCACCTTGAAATCGTGCCGCTCGTTGTAGCCCATGTCGGCGAAGGCTCCGTCGCAGATGTAGAAGGTGCCGTAAGTGCCGTGGAAGATCTCCTCCACAAACTCCAAGAGGCCGAGGGCGATTTTGGCTCGGCGCGGCCAGGCCGGGGAGAACCACCGGCGGAGGAGTCGGTGGACGGCAGAAGGCAACAGCGGACGCAAGAAAGAGGGCACCTCCGCCGTGTAGAGCGACGTGTGCGGGATTTTCTCGGTCACGTACAAGTCCCCGCAGTGGCCCAAGAGTCTGGAGGCGTGCTCCTTCTCGTGCAGAGAGAGGATCAGCAAGAAGTCATTCAGCTGGACAAGGGCCCAGATGGACTTGGCCTCCGCGAGAGACAGCTTCCCGTCTCGACTGACGTCGGCCATCGCGATGATTTTGTTCACTAGGTTTCCCAAGGAGGGTTGGTCCCCAAGAGTGGACTGTGGAAACAAACAAATATTAGTAATAATTAGACATGTCCAAAAAATCGTTTTGAATCGTATATCGGAATTATTTCGGATTGTTCTCGCTTTTTGATATGCATTCCGAGACACTGTCTCACAGCGCAACTGGCAATGTAATTTCGAACCATTGTTGGCCCATTCTCTAATTGTCTCTTAATGTTTCGTTAATTTTTTTTCCCCCAAATTTTTTTTAAAATATATTTTTTTAAATATTTTTTAATTTTTTTTTCGTTTCTGCAACCTACCTAGAATGGGAGCTTAGCACAGCCTGACATGGCTGCCGCTCCCCGGCCAATCAGAAGCTTCCACGATGGACGCAAAGGTGGGGGCTAGGGTTGATGAGGATAGCTCAAGAAATGAGGGCGGGGGAGCCCTGTAAAAGCCCCCCCCCCCCAGTTGTTGTTTTTTTTGCGATTGCGCATCCACCATTTTAGAAACATTTAGAATCATTACGAATTTTCAGAAATATCCGAAATCTTTGGGTGAAAAAAATGGAAATACTTTCTATATCGAAGCGCCAGCGCCCCCTACTTTAGAAACGAGAATTGAAACTTTTTTCATCGATCGGACATGCCTAGTAATATGAGGGTTACCCAGAAAGTAGATTACGTTTTGGAATTAAAAATGAACAAAGTATAGGAGAAAACATTTATCATACCCAAATACCACTTCTCAGCATAGTCGCCATTCAAATCTAGGCACTTATCATAGTGAGGAATGAGCTTGGCAACTCCTTCCCCACCAAACTCTGCCGCTGACAATGGTAAATGTTTTCGCCTATACTTTGTTCATTTTTAATTCCAAAATGTAATCTACTTTCTGGATAGGTAAAGGTTTTCCCCTGACGTTAAGTCCAGTCGTGACCGACTCTGTGGGTTGATGCTCATCTCCATTTCTAAGCCGAAGTTGTCCATAGACACCTCCAAGGTCACGTGGCCACTGGCATGACTGCATGGAGCCCGCTACCTTCCCGCCAGAGCAGTACCTATTGATCTACTCACACTCTGGGGGTTGATGCTCATCTCCATTTCTAAGCCGAAGAGCCGGCGTTGTCCATAGACACCTCCAAGGTCACGTGGCCACTGGCATGACTGCATGGAGCCCGCTACCTTCCCGCCAGAGCAGTACCTATTGATCTACTCACACTCTGGGGGTTGATGCTCATCTCCATTTCTAAGCCGAAGAGCCGGCGTTGTCCATAGACACCTCCAAGGTCACGTGGCCACTGGCATGACTGCATGGAGCCCGCTACCTTCCCGCCAGAGCAGTACCTATTGATCTACTCACACTCTGGGGGTTGGTGCTCATCTCCATTTCTAAGCCGAAGAGCCGGCGTTGTCCATAGACACCTCCAAGGTCACGTGGCCACTGGCATGACTGCATGGAGCCCGCTACCTTCCCGCCAGAGCAGTACCTATTGATCTACTCACACTCTGGGGGTTGATGCTCATCTCCATTTCTAAGCCGAAGAGCCGGCGTTGTCCATAGACACCTCCAAGGTCACGTGGCCACTGGCATGACTGCATGGAGCCCGCTACCTTCCCGCCAGAGCAGTACCTATTGATCTACTCACACTCTGGGGGTTGGTGCTCATCTCCATTTCTAAGCCGAAGAGCCGGCGTTGTCCATAGACACCTCCAAGGTCACGTGGCCACTGGCATGACTGCATGGAGCCCGCTACCTTCCCGCCAGAGCAGTACCTATTGATCTACTCACACTCTGGGGGTTGGTGCTCATCTCCATTTCTAAGCCGAAGAGCTGGTGTTGTCCATAGACACCTCTGAGGTCATGTGGCTGGCATGACTACATGGAGCACCGTTACCTTCCTGCTGGGGCGGTATCTATTGATCTACTCACATTTGCATGGTTTCAAACTGCTAGGTTGGCAGAAGCTCCCCGGATTCGAACCTGCAACTTTTCGGTCTGCATGGGAGTTGTGTGAGCCACCTGAACTCTTGGGCAGAGAAGGCTAAAGCTCTTGCAAAACTACAAATCCCAGAGCTCCACAAATACACCTGATGTACGGAATGGCTTTGAGAGTTGACTCTTTGCTCTCCCAGTTGCAAAACCCACTCACTTTTAAGAAGTTCAGAAGCATCTCCCGGAACTCGTCCATCGACGTCCCCCTTGTCGGCTTGTTGAAGAGAACTACGTCTCTCCTGGGCCCCGACTCTGGGAAAGCGTCGGCCTTGAGGGCTTCTTCGATGCCGCATTTGATGATCACTTCCGTCTCCTCCTTCCAGAGCCCACTGTATACCTGTGAAGGAGCCAAAAGATTAGCCTGGTTAGCCACCAATCTTTTGACATCCTGGGATTTGTAGTTCCACGGTGTAGTTCTTCCGTTACTGAGACGTCATGAACCCGAGACCGGAGCAAAACATTATCACCGACGTCTCTAAATCAGAGGTCCCAGTTTGCCAGGAAATATGGCAACCCCACTGAACTACAATGCCCATATTCCTGGCAAACTGATGGGAGTTGCAGTCCAACCACCTACCTGTTGGGTCGGAGAGGAAGAGAGGCATTGCTGGAAAACCAAAGTACGTTCCTCGCAGAGATCTTTGCACGTGGATCCGGAAATAATCCCTTTATGATACTGATCACACTGGGAAGGAAAGAAAAAGCAAATCTATATATATAAAAGAGTGATGGAATCCTGGCGACCGACAAAACAACAAAACTAAACACCCCACAACCTTGAAAATTGACAGCACAACCCCTCATCCACGCCTCTACGTTCATACAACAAAAAGAAAAGAAAAATAAAGTCCTAATTAGAGGGAGAGGAATAATTGTTTTTATCCAATTGCTGCCAGTTAGAAGGCTAAGCTCTGCCCACTTGGTCTCCTAGCAACCCACTCAGCCCAGGGGACAGGCAGAGTTAGGCCTCACTTAAGCCTCTTCCACACTGCCTATAAAATACAGGCACCACCAGACAACACCACAGCAATGCATGGCCGGGCACAGCTAGTGATATATATATGTATATAATAAAATAATTAAAATTAAATTAATAATAATAATAAAATCTATCTATATAATAAAAGTCAATGTTTGTATGTATGTATGTTTGTTTGTATGTGAGTATGTGGCAGCTTGATAGACCATGGATGATAGGACATGTGATACCTTCACTCACTTCCTGAGAGCACTGTGACTCCCACTAATGATAATAATAAAATGTATATAATAACAGTCAATGTTTGTATGTTTGTATGCGGGTATGTGGCAGCTTGATGGACCATGGATGATGGGACATGCAATACCTTCACTCACTTCCTGAGAGCACTATTGACGAATAAGGACCAAACTTGCTACACAGAGCCCCCATGACTCACTCTACAACCTGGCACTGTTTGGCGGGGGATAGACCATGGACGATGGGACTTGCAGTATCTTCACTCACTTCCCGAAACCACTACCACCCCCAACAATGACAAATAAGGACCAAACTTGGTACACAGATCCCCCATAACCTACTCTACATCCTGGCACTGTTTGAAAGGGGATGGGCCATGGATGATGGGACTTCCAATACCTCCACTCACTTCCTGAGAGCACTGGGACCCCCACTAAGGACGAATAAGGACCAAACTTGGTACACAGAGCCCCCATGACTCACTCTACATCCTGGCACTGTTTGGTGGGGGATAGACCATGGACGATGGGACTTGCAGTATCTTCACTCACTTCCCGAAACCACTGCCACCCCCAACAAGGACAAATAAGGACCAAACTTGCTACACAGATCCCCCGTGACCTACTCTACATCCTGGCACTGTTTGAAAGGGGATGGGCCATGGATGATGGGACTTCCAATACCTCCACTCACTTCCTGAGAGCACTGGGACTCCCACTAAGGACGAATAAGGACCAAACTTGGTACACATAACCCCTAGGACCCATTCTATGTCCTGGTGCCATTTGGGGATGATGGGCCACATATGATGGGATTTGCAGTACTTTCAATCGCTTCGCCTCCTGCAGACCACTGCAACACCCACCAGTGAGGGAACTGGACCAAACTTGGCACACAGAACCCCTGTGACTGCCTTTATGTCCTGGTGCAGATTGCGGCAGGATGGACCAAGGATGATGGGATTTACAGTACCTTCACTCACTTCTTGAGACCACAGCAACTGCCACGAATGACAGAATTGAACAAAACCTTGCACACATATCCCAAATGACACCCTTTACATGCTGTAGCACTTTGGGGACGGATGGACCAAGGATTATGGGATTTGTAGTACCTTTGTCCAAATCACCTCCTATAGACCACTGCGATGCCCACGAATGATGAAACAGTACCAAACTTGGAATATAGAACCCCCATGACCCACTTTACGCCCTGGTGCATTTTGGGGGAGAATGTACAGAGGATGATGGGATTTGCAGTACTTCCACTCACTTCCCGAGGCCACTGCAACTGCCACAAATGACAGAACAGGATGAAACTTGCCACACATATCCCAAATGACACACTTTACACACTGCAGCAGTTTGGCGGAGGATGGACCAAGGATGATGGGATTTGCAGGACGTTCATCCAATTCATCTCCCAGAGACCACTGTCATACCCATGAATGACGAAACTGTACCAAACTTGACACAAAGGTCCAATGTAGCCCAGTTTACGTCCTCCTGCGGTTTGAAGGAACAATGGACCAGGGATGATGGGATTGACAGTTTCTTCGCTCACTTCCTCAGACCACTGCAACACTCACCAATGCCGGATCAAGACCAAACTTGGCACATAAAGCCCCCATGACTTACTCTATTTATTTATTTATTTATTTATTTGCGACATTTATATATTTAGAAATATAAATAAATATACATTTATTTGCGACTCTACAACCTGGCGCTGTTTGGAGGGGGATGGACCATGGATGATGGGACTTGCATATGGGAGTTGTAGTTCACTCGCACCCACTGAACCCAACTAACATTACTCAAATGACCCCAAGCTAGTAATATAATATTGATAATGATGATTCTGGAGGCAGCTGCTGTCAGTCTTTCCTGTTGTAGGTTGACACACACACAATAAGATGCTGTATCATTTATAATAATAATAATAATAATAATAATAATCAGTCCTAGACACTTGGGAAGTGTTCAACTCGCGATTTTGTGATATGAAATCCAGCATATCTATCTTGTTTGCTGTGACATAATAAAATAATAATAATAATAATAATAATAATAATACACAGTCCTAGAGACTTGGGAAGTGTTCGACTTGGGATTTTGTGATACGAAATCCAGTATATCTATCTTGTTTGATGTGTCATAATATAATAATAATAATAATAATAATAATAATAATAATAATAATAATAATAATAATACATCACATAGTCCTAGACACTTAGGAAGTGTTTGACTTGTGATTTTGTGAAACGAAATCCAGCATGTCTATCTTGTTTGCTGTGTCATAATAAAATAATAATAATAATAATAATAATAATAATAATAATATACATCACACAGTCCTAGACACTTGGGAAGTGTTCGACTTGTGATTTTGTGATATGAAATCCAGCATGTCTATCTTGTTTGCTGTGTCATACAATAATAATAATAATAATAATACATTACTCAAATGACCCCAAGCTAGTAATATAATATTGATAATGATGATTCTGGAGGCAGCTGCTGTCAGTCTTTCCTGTTGTAGGTTGACACACACACAATAAGATGCCCTGCCACTCAAAGTTAATTCATCAATTGATTGATTGTCAATCAATAGACACCAATTTAAGCTTTCTTAATTGGAGACGATGAGACAATAAAACTCACAATAATCGCCTGGCAAACGTGTCCCCGGCAGAGCTCCGAATAGGACGAGTAATGCATGTAGACCACCCAGCTGCCCACGAAAATGCCCAGCCAGACAAAGAAGAGGTATTTCACCTTGATGCCAGGAAGACGGCTCTGCAAAAAATAATAATTAAGAGGTTCATCAAACTGGGAATGGTGGGGAGAAGGAAATAAACCAGCATAGTCCATTAGTGGTTAGGTATCTGAAGGAAAGGAAGAACAGCCAGGCACAGCTCCACCATTCCTTCTTGAGATGCCCTCTCCCCCAGCCAGGCCTTGAAGCTGCAAGGCTATTCAGTGCTAATCAAGGTGGTCAATGGCTCTTTCTCCCACCCTGGACATTATTCCCACTTGCCTAGTTTCCAACAGACCTCACAACCTCTGAGGATGCCTGCCATAGATGTGGGAGAAACGTCAGGAGGGAATGCTTCTGGAACATGGCCAGACAGCCTGGAAAACTCACAGCAACCCAGTGATTACGGCCATGGAAGCCTTCGACAGCACTTTACTATTATCGCATACTTTGCAGAGATGGGGATATATTATTACCATTATTATTATTATTGCATACATTGCAGAGATGTGGATATATTACTACAGTATTATTATTATTGCATACTCTGCAGAAATGTGGATTTATTATTATTGGATATGTTGCAGATGTGGATATACTATTATTATTGCATACATTGCAGAGATGTGGATATATTACTATTATTATTACTGCATAGTTGCAAAGATGTGGATATATTACTATATTATTATTGCATATTCTACAGAGGTGTGGATTTATTATTATGATTATTATTGCATACTTTGCAGAGATGGGGAGATATTATGATTACTATTGCATATTTGCAGAGATGTGGCTATATTACTATTATGATTATTATTATTATTGTTGCATTCTTTGAAGATGTGGATATATTATTATTATTATTATTATTATTATTATTATTATTATTGCATTATTTGTAGAGATGTGGCTATATTATTATTATTATTATTATTATTATTATTATTATTGCATACTTTGCAGAGATGTGGATATATTATTATTATTATCATTATTACGGCATACTTTGCAGAGATGTGGATATATTATTATTGCATACTTTGCAGAGATGTGATTATTATTATTATTATTATTATTGCATTCTTTGCAGAGATGTGGATATATTACTATTATTATTATTGCATTCTTTGAAGATGTGGATATATTATCATTATTATCGTATTATTTGAAGATGTGGATATATTACTATTATTATTGCATTCTTTGAAGATGTGGATATATTCTTATTATTGCATACTTTGCAGAGATGTGGCTATATTATTATTATTATTACGATTATTATTGCATACGTTGCAGAGATGTGGATATATTATTATTATTATTGCATTGCAGAGATGTGGATATATTATTATTATTATTATTATTGCATACGTTGCAGAGATGTGGATATATTATTATTATTATTGCATTGCAGAGATGTGGCTTTATTATTATTATTATTGCATACTTTGCAGAGGTGTGGATATATTATTATTATTATTGCATTGCAGAGATTTGGCTTTATTATTATTATTATTGCATACTTTGCAGAGATGTGGATATATTATTATTATTATTGTTATTGCATACGTTGCAGAGATGTGGATATATTATTATTATTATTGCATTGCAGAGATGTGGCTTTATTATTATTATTGCATACTTTGCAGAGATGTGGATTTATTATTATTATTATTATTATTATTATTATTGCATACGTTGCAGAGATGTGGATATATTATTATTATTATTGCATTGCAGAGATGTGGCTTTATTATTATTATTATTGCATACTTTGCAGAGATGTGGATATATTATTATTATTATCATCATTATTATTGCATACGTTGCAGAGATGTGGATATATTATTATTATTATTGCATTGCAGAGATGTGGCTTTATTATTATTATTATTATTGCATTCTTTGCAGAGATGTGGCTATATTACTATTATTATGATTATTATTTTAGAATAGCTGCTGCTACCTGGGACCAGTTTTTTTGTATTGCAGTGTTGCAAAGCTTTAGGCCATCCATTGCACTGGGGCCTCCAATGGCACCTTCAGCATCAATTGCCCCCCCAAAAATCCCACCCACCCTATTTTTGCCCCCTTACCTGCAAGGCCCTATTAAAGGGGCAGAATAGCACCAGGCGCTTCAGCCTCCGCATGCTGGGCTCTGCATGAGTTGGGGGCTCCAGGAAATCCAGTGCAAACACACCAAATAAAATAAAATAAAATAAAATAAAATAGGGCTGGGTCTGGTTTTGCAGCTTCAGCTCAGGTGCATCAGGAGCTCCAGCTTCTCAACCCCCCCAGCAAGCCAGATGGGAGGAAAAAGGACACCCACCCCCCTAAAATAAAATAAATACATGGTCTCTATAACGGTGCAATGGAGGAGGAGGAGGCGGCTGCTGCTGCTGCAACATAGTGCTTGGCTTCTCTTAAAGGGGAGGTCTGCCCGGGTCTCCCCTTTTTGCCCTCCGATAGAAAAAGAAAAAAAAAGACACATTCCCCCCCCCCCCCCTCAATAGCTTTACTATGCTTTCAATGCAAACCAAAGAATGGAGGGATTATACATCTTTATTTTAAATTGTGTAGGGTTTGGTCCTACCCAGT